>NC_054467.1:44514543-44821834 GCF_017639515.1 Carcharodon carcharias | reverse complement strand
CTGGAGGTTTTGTTGGGGGCGGGGGGGGCACCTCCAAATGCTGGCTCTTCCTCTGCACCTTCCTCCGGCGTGGGACCTCTCTCCCCACCTCGCTGGCAGCCAAGGTGACAGTGGCTGCTGGCGGCTCCTCCCCTCACAGGGGGGAAGATGAAGCGGAGAGGTGGTGGGGGGATGAGCGGCGGTGCCAGCCGCGGCCGCCAGAGTGACACTGGCAGCCTTGGAGGGCTGGGCATTTCTTCCTTATGTGCCCCACACCTTTGCAGGCATGGCACCACACACCATCTGCTGACCAGAAAAGTGGTAGGCAGCCCCCTCGAAGATGACATCGAAACCCCCCTCAGTGCACCCCTCCCATGCCAGGCATGCAAAAACCTGGCATCAGAAGGAATACACATGAGGATCAGACATCTGCCCCACTGGCCTCCTTCAGGCCAAGGGAGATCGGCACCACCCCCGACCTCACCACCCCCAGATGGCAAAGGTGGGGGAAGAGGAGCCCATCTGGGACAAAGGGCAGGATGTTCGAGAGAATCAGTCCCTGGGCAGTGGCCTCCAGGGTGTCCACCACCAAGAACACCATGAGACCCTTATCGAGGTTGAGGTGCAGCGCCCGCTCGGCCTTCAAAATGAACATGGCCTTGCCGTACACCTTGGCAGCTGCTCCAATGGCTGAGGGGCCAACAACCCCGGCCATAGCCTGCAAGCATGCCTCAGTCGTCATGGTGGGGTGGGTGTAGCACTTCACCCTGAGCTTGTGGGTCAGTAGCCTAAAAGGTGACAGGGTCGGAGGGGAAGCAGGAGCCAAAGAGGCCACCGCTTCCACGTAGGTGGCCTGAGTGGGCCCTGCCACCGGCGAAGTCCTTGGTGGCACTGGGGAGGGCTACACCCACCTCGATGTATGCAGAATACGCACAACAAACTGAGCAAAGGGGAGTGGGAGTGGGGGAGGGGGAGGGGGAGACAGAGTGGACAAAGGTAGGCAGGTGCCTCAATGTTTCTTGAGGTGGGGGTGGGGTTTTCTGTTCTGCTGCAGGGGGAGGAGTCTTCCCAGGGCAGCTAGCATTGCCCAGGCACAGTTCAGGAATGATAGTAAATGTCTGTGGAAGCAGCTGGCTCTGGGCAGCGCTAGCTAATGCAGGCAAGGCAAGGGAGGGCAAAGAGGGTGCAGGTCTTCTTACCCTCAAAGTTCAGTCTCTCACAGCCCTCCCTGCACAGATGTTCTATTTTTCCCCCTGTAGATAACCAAACAGTCAAAAGGCAGTTCTTTTCTCCTCCAGGCGCCACCTCCGGCAGCAAAAAGTCCTCCACTTCGGCTGCAGAGGGGTCCTCTCCCCTCTGGCTCCCTCCAAACTCCCACTCCCAGGCTCTTCAGGCCTTGCTAGGCCCACCCTGTAACTCTTGAGTCAACCAAATAAACTAAATTAACAAAATTGGGGACAAATTAAAAAGCAGCCCCTTAAAGGGAAACTGCAAAAAACAAAGACAAAATTTAAAGGAAACTTACAAACATTAAATCAAAATGTGATTAAAAGAAGTCCCTGCACTGACCACTGAGCACAGAAGGCCTCGATGATGCCGGCAGACACAGTGTGCTCCCTTTCCAGGGACACTCGGCCGTGAACGTAGCCGCGGAAGAGGGGCAAACAATCGGGTTGGACGACCCCCTCGGTCACCCGCTGCCTGAACCTGTTAATAGCCAACCTGCCCAGGCCCAAGAGCAGGTTCACGAGGAGGTCCTCCTCCTACCCGGCCCCTCTCCACACTGGGTGCCCCTAGTTCAGGAGCGTGGCATTGAAGTGAAAACAAAATAACAGTAAAAGGTTTTTCAAGTAACTAAAAAAGGGGTGCAGCCTACAACAACGTATGTACGTGTAGTCCACGGACCCCATAAGGCCGCAAAAGAAGCAGGCATCTTGGTAGTCTGTGAACCGACACATCCTACGATTATATGGGACTGCTGCATGCAGCACCCTCCACCCCCAGTCCCTGATGGAAAGTGGGAGGACACCTCCATAGAGGGTCCCCCAGTGGGGCCTCTGCCGCCGGACGGCAACAAGGCACGCCAGGGCATGTCTAGGTGGCCGGTGAGGGCAAGGAAGTGAAGGGTGTGCAGTGAGCAGCGCATACAGGAAACCCCATCGTACCGGGCTAAAGGACACCGAGGGCACTCAGGTTGTGGGGCTCGGGCTCCCAAGGTAGGGTTTGGGGCTTGGGGCCAATGTGGAATTCCGTCCGAACAGGGGTGCGCTCAGGCAGGAGACCACAGCGTAGCTGCGCCACCTCGAGGCCCAGTATAACGTCGGGGCCAAGCATGATCGTCCTAAGGTCTCTGATGGCATTGGCCGCGAGCTGGACGATAGCTGTTATTATGAATGGTGGAGAGCTGCATCGCGAGGCGACCATGTCCTAGACTTTGATCAGGCCCTGGTAAAAGATGGGCAATGCCTGCAAGGAGCCATGAAGGCCCCTCAGGCCTATAAACAGGAGCTGCATGTCATAATTCAGGCCGTGCACCTAGCGGAAGAAATACGTCACCAGGACTCACCATCTCGGAGGAGGCTCAACATAAAGGTATCGCTGCAGGGCCTGTAGGCAGAAAGTCACCACCTGTGTGCGTAGGCACAGCAGCACCTGACTGCCCTCCCTAAGCAGGAGGCTCAGAACCTCAGCAGTGAACCAGTGCAGCCTTTTCTCCCAGAAGAAGTCGACGAGTATTCTCTGGATTTTTGCGAAAAAATCTGGGGGAAGGGTCAAAGTGACCAGCTGGCATAACATGGCAGTAATCAACTGGTTTATGAACTTGACCCCAGGGTAAGACAGGACTCGGAGCAGTCCTGTCCAGCGCCACAGGTGAGTAGTGACTTTGGCCTCATCAGCATAACCGGCCCGTGGAGAACCAATTCTGACAATCTCCTCTCCAAGAGGCGCAGGAAACACTGAAAGCAAATGGAATACAATTGGCCAGACAGGGGGCAGGCCTGAAACACTCCTCTCCCAAAGTAAAGGGGCAGCATACAGAAGTTGGATCCGGATGACGAAATGCACCCCGCACCAAAATGCTCAAAATCCTGAATAAATATTCATGATCCACCCTGTCGAACGCCTTCTCCTGGTTTAGAGATAGAAAGGCACTCGACAGACCAGTCCTCTGGGAATAATGAATAATGTCCCGGACCAGATGGATATTATTGAAGATGGTCTGGCCCAGGCTCATGTAGGACTGGTCAGGGTGGATCATGTGGTTCAAGGGTTCTCAAAATTCCCAGATTTTTCATACCATCAACAAGGATATGACTTTTGGACTTTTTAAACTGTTGAGATAAATGTAAAACCCTGCAGACAGGAGGCTGGGCCCATGAAGGACTGGTGCTGCACATGCCCAGGCTTATTGAGTGTGGATTGTTTTGCCTGAAACCAGACAAGGAGAGGAGACAGAATATGCATTCTTCCCTTTAATACAATCAGCCCAGAGAAAGCCTTCACCTCACATGAAACTGAAGCCCATCAAAATCTTGCATAAATAATCGTTACTAACTACTAAGGCAGGAAGGCACAATCAATTCAATTATGCGAACCCATTAATACTCCACACAAACAATGGCTTTCAGTTCAAAACTAGTTACTAGGCAGGAAGACAATGATAAACGTCATGCGGGCCCATTAAAAACAACGAGAATACAATCACCTAAGGAAGCCCACCAAAGTCAAACAAAGAACTAACCTTGATTTTGATTCCGATAAGAAATTCAAAGAAGGTATAACTGACCTGGTCGGTTATGAGAGGGAGAGAGAGAAACCAGCTAGCAGAAGGGTGAGCAGTTTGGAAAGCTGACGCAGGGCAGTGAGCAGTCGGGAACGGTTAAAGCCGACTTTAAGAGAGAGAAACCAGCCAGCAGGCAGTGAGCGAGTTGGGAGCGGTTGAAACAGAGTTTAAGCAAGAAGATCTGGAGGTTTGCAGGCCCGCAGGCAATATCATGGCGAGGGGCATGGGGTGGCAGGCTCAACCAAAGACAACAAGACCACAAATGCAGCCCTCCACGAAGATCGACCATCCACAACACGCCCTCCACCCAACTGAAGAACCTTCACAGATTCCACAGACCAGGACCACATGGGGATGGCAGGCCCCAGAGGACACAAAGAGCGTACCCCAAAACTGCAACCGACCTTTCTGGCTAGATTTTCAACTGTCAAGGAACCCTGGTTGGTGAACATGATCCTGACCTCTCCTAGTTCAATTTGGTTAGGTTTGGGGGTGGGACAAGGGTAAGGGGATTAGTGGCGCGATTTTTCACTCGTTATGCCGTTTGTTCCCCATTTTTAACTAAGTGTACTTTGTAAGTCTGTATAATCTCAGTGTAATCCTAATGTTATAAAGTTCATTTGTGACTTCAATAAACCCAGTTCTCTTTCTGTACCAAAACCAGTTGTCTGCTGCACTTTGTCACAACCTCCAAATAAGTTCAAGGTCTAGAACTCAGGGAGTGGGAGTGATTCGGACCACTCAGAAGTTAGAGGTGAAGCTGACACACCCCATCAACCCCTGCACGTGGTCCAGCACAGCCCCCTTTTCTTCGTACACCAACCGCAGGGCTAGGTCCACGTGGCGCTGATGGAGACGTGCCTCTAGGTCGAGCGCCTCCTTCTTCAACTCCTCGACCCTGGATTTCTGCCTCTTTGTCGACCCCTTCGCGTACTCCTGACAGAAAACTCGGACGTGAGCCTTGCCCACATCCCACCATAGCCTCAAGGAGGGGAAGCCTCCTCGCTTCCTTCTCCAGCTGGCTCAGAAACAACAGAACGAGTCCAGGAACCGCTCGTCCTCCAGCTGCGGGTTGTTAAAATGCCAGTACGCGGACCCCGCCCAAGCGCAGAACAGAGCGAGCTCCGCCCACACCAGACAGTGGTCTGTGCACGGCACCTGCTGCACAGATGCTGATGGAACGCAGGACACGTACGCCTTGGAAAGGTAAAGGTGGCTGAGTCTGGACGCTCCGACTCCAGGTGACACGAAAGTGAAAAAGCTGGAGTCAGGATGGAGATGTCGCCAGACGTTCACCAAGTCAAAGGACCCGACCAGGCCCCTCAAGTTACTCACACCCAGCGAGCAGTGCTGGGCACCGTGATGGTCACTGGCCTCGAGGGTACGTTTGAAATCCTCCCCCCACACCCGAGGATGATGCTTTCACCCGTGATGGAGATGAGATGAGTGGACACTTCCTCAAAGAAGCTCGCTTGCTGCTGAGCGCTCAGGGGAGCATACACCTTCACAAAGTGAAGCACTGCGCCCCCTAGGCGCACAGTGAGGTGCAGCAACCGGCCTGGCACCGGCTCCTTGACCCCCAAGATCTCCGGCTGAAAATGCGGGGCCAACAAGATAGCCACCCCGCCAGAATTGGAGGCTAGGTGACTCATGTAGACCCCCCCTCGCCACTCCTGGAGCCATGTAGCTTTGTCTCCCAGAACGGAATGAGTTTCCTGCAGGAAGCACAACGCATACTTCCCGTCCCTGAGGACCGAGAAGTTCTGGAAACTGCGCTCTGCATCCCTGCTGCAATGGATGTTGGGGCTGGCTATGGTAGTCTTCATTGCCAGAAGTAAATGCTACCATCACCTCGTATCAGTGCAGAAGGAAAGGAAATTTTTTAAACCTTCCTCTCCTTCAGGAGCCCAGCGAGAAACATGTGGACCCTCCGCCCGGCGTTCCGGTCCAGTTCGGGGGCTTTTAGTGCCTCACGACTGGACCAGAACACCAGTGGATAAGAATGTCACCGGACCAAGGCCAACTGGGCCCTGTCTCAGCGACCGCGATTGCCCACAATAAAGTCCCGGAGCTCCCCAAGGGGATGAGAGGGGATTCAACAGCGGGCACCAAAACCCCCGTCTCCTCACCTGGCTCCAACACCTCAACGTCATCGGTGGTGTTCGCTATCAACACCCCGTCCTCCTCCAGGTCATCGCCTCCAGCTTCTGACCCCTCACCCACATTGAGTACGGGGGCTGATTCAGAGCCGCTAGCTGGCTCTACCCCAGCCTCCATCCCAACCCCAGGATCACGGCCAGAGTTGTCCTCTCTGGTCACCTCCCGGGACTCTGGGTCAGAGGGTGGCAGCAGCTCGGAGACCCGCTCTGCCTCAGGCACCAGGTCGCCACGCGAATCCAGCAAGAGATCTGGACCCAAAACAGTAGCGCCCGGCGCCAATGGCTGAGATGGAGCAGGGAGGCCCTCTCTCTCTCTCTCTCTCTCTACCGCCCTCTCTCGCTCTCTCATTTCAGCTCCTTTATCTCCCTGAAACTTTCTTTACCAACAACTTTTCCTCGGGGTGGGTGTAGTTTGACTGCCCCATGGCAGCACCATTGTCACCGCTGCAGGGGCAGTGGCTCCCTCAGCTCCAGCTGCTGCTCCTGTGGCCCCGTCACCTTTTTGGTTGGTGACGAAACAACTCGGGGTAAAAAGCTACACTCACCCTGACATGACCACAGAAGCTGGATAAACTCCCTTTTCACCAGGCAGCTCCATCTAGCCTGGACTCAGAAATCGGGCAAAGGGGGGTGGATACCACGTGTTCAAAGGCAAGGCTTTGTTAAAATATACCCACACCCCTCAGCCGGTGTTCCTCCTCTGCTTGCTCGCCTATCACAACACAGTCCACTGCAGAAACCTCCCCCCTCAAGTCTCAAAACACAGGGACAAATTAAAAAGCAGCCCCTTAAAGGGAAACTGCAAAAACAAAAGACAAGATTTAAAGGAAACTTACCAACATTGAACCAATTGATTATAGGCGTCGATAAAATACCCCAGTCCCTATGGTGCCCACCGAGCATGGAAGGCCTTACTGGTGCCCACAGACACTGCGTGCTCCCTCTACAGGGGCACCCAGCCATGAATGTAGCCATGGAAGAGGGGCAGACAGTCAGGTCTGGTGACCCCCTCGATCGCCCGTTGCCTGGACTAGTTAATGGCTAACTCGGCCAGGAGCAGGTTCACGAAGAGATCCTCCTCCTTCCCGGCCCCCCTCTGCAGCAGATGCTCATAGATCAGGAACGTGGGACTGAAGTGCAAACCAAACAACAGTAGAAGGTTTTTCAAGTAACTGGAAAGGGAGTGCAGCCTACAACACCCTATGTATACATGTTCCATGGACTCCACAAGGCCATAAAAAACACAGGTATCTTGGGAGTCCGCGAACCGATGCAACCTATGGTTGTATAGGCCTGCTGCATGCAGCACCCTGCACCCCAGGTCCCCGATGAAAAGGGGGAGGGCATCTCCATATAGGGCCCCCCCCACTGGGGGCATCAGCTGCCGGCTGGCAACAAGGCATGCCAGGGCGTGTCCGGGTGGCGGGAGAGGGCAAGGAAGTGAAGGGTGTGCAGTGAGCAGTGCATACAGGAAACCCCTTCGCACCATGCTAAAGGACACGGAGGGCATTTCGCGAGGAGACTCAGGTTGTGGGGCACCGGTTCCTGAGGGAGGATTTGGAACTTGGGGCCAATGTGGAATTCTGTCCAAACAGGGGGACACTCAGACGGAAGACCATAGTCCAGCTGCAATACCTCGAGGCCCAGTATAACATCAGGGCCGAGCACAACCCTCCTGATGTCTTCAATGGCATTGGCCGCGACCCGGGAATACACAGACGCGCGACGCGCCAACTCCTGCTGGAGCATCCAGCCCACTCCTCCGCCACCCAGCACGTCCCCGATCCTGGTCACTCCGGCCGCCATCGCCCTCCTCTCCACCAGCCACTGAAAAGGAGGTGGGGGGGTGGATTCCTGAGCAGCGGCTCTCTGACAATGGCTGCTACTCGTGACGGTGGGGAGCTGCGATGCGAGGCGACCATGTTCCAGACTTTGATCAGGTCCTGGTAAAAGACAGACAACGCCTGCCAGGAGCCACGAAGGCCCCTCATGTCAACAAATGCTCTCCATTTTTTCCAGTGCTTTAATTTATAAGCCAATGATGCAAATTGCCAGTCAATGAAATTGAGTAGCTGCACAGGGCACAATCATATTACAAGTAACAGTAGAGGAAGAATAGAAAGAGCAATTAAAGAATTGTCTTGCATTGGCCAGGAATCAAACCTAGGTCTCCCATGTGGCAGGAGACAATTCTACCACTGAACCACCAGTGCAACTGCACAGCCTCAGTGTGGGTGTTAATCACTTATACATAATGCTAATTATAGTAAATAAACTCTCAAGAATGTCTCCCTGCCTCTGGCTCTTTGTTCTGATGAGCAGTGTTCTAGTCAATCAGTTGTGAAACCTTGGTTCCTGCACAACATAAAGGTGGGTGTCTCAGTCCTGGGCCTCTTCCCTGTGCTTTGTGCAACATTCAGACCAAATTCGTGGTCCAGCCTCACACACCATGCACACATCAGTGATGCCTGCACCTCGATGGTACTTGTCATTGCTACCAGAATGTCGTGGGCAGGTGTCACAGAGTTCTGTCATTCTCTCTGTGCATTCCCAGCACCTTCAAGATGGGGCTGGACCCCCATCTCTTCAGCATCTGTGACTGGTGACGCTGTGCTCCTGAAGGGGTCAGGTGCTGAAGGCGGACAAAGGATCAGGTGAATTTAAAGTTTCACAGTTGCGTCTCCATGATATGTCCCTGAGCACTGGGTGCAAGAGAGCTGCCCTCAGCCAGACAGGAGTCAGACACTCACAGAGGCTATGTGAAGGGCTATGGAGTGTCCGCATTGTCTGTCAGCATCATCCTCCTGCAATCGAGTGACTCTTAAGGCCTCTGCTGTGTCACCATGACAGGAACATTATCACTGAGGGTACTCGTGCTGCAATGAGCCAGACAGGAGTCAAACACTCACAGATGTGATCTGAGGATCTATTGTGTCCCCTCACTGCATGTCGTCAGAATCCTCTACAAATCGAGCAGCTGTAAGGGCCTCCTGAATGCACCTGCCTCACCTGGCCAGTGTGAGGGCCTCATCATCATCATCCTCGCCTTTGCATACCTCCTCACACTCACTCCCTTCGACATCCTCCTCATCGGAGATGTGCAGCTCCTCCATCTCCTCCTCAGCCAGCTCCTCTCCCCATTGCAGTACCAGGTTGTAAAGGCTGCAGCAGGTGATGACGATGCGAGACACTCTCTGGGGACTATATTGCTGGGCTCCACCAGACCGGTACAGGCACCGGAACCTCACCTTCAACATCCTGATAGTATGCTCCACCTTCACTCTGCTGCAGTCTGAGGCTGCCACACGGGTGTCATCAGCCACGGCTTCTGCGGGTAGCCCTTGTCACCAAGAAGCCAACCCTGCAGCCTCTGTGGCCCCTGGAAGATGTAAGGGACCTGAGACCAATTGAGAATGGAGGAGTCGTGGACACTCCCTGGAAACCGAGTGTAGACCAGCAGGATGTGTTTGTGCTGGTCACACACCAGCTACTCATTCAGAGAATGGAGGCCCTTGCGGTTGATGTAGTTCACCGCTTGTTGCCATGGAGACCTGAGCACCATGCGAGTGCAGTCGATGGCATCCTGCACCTGTGGGAAACTTGAGATCTGGGAAAATCCAATCACTCTCATATCCTGGCTGTCCTGGTCCTGGATGGAATGCACCAAGTTGTGTACACTCACAAAGATGGCATCCATGACCTCATGGATGGATTTGTGTGTGGAGGCCTGTGCTATCCCACACAGGTCACCTGTGGAACACTGAAAGGAGCCACTGGATAAAAACTGAGTGCTGTGGTCACTTTGACAGCTCGAGGCAGTGGATGCCCTCCATTTCTCCGTGGTGCCAGATCCTGCAGTATCTGGCAGATGTGATTGACCAGTTTCCTAGACATGCACAATCTTCAGTGATGCTGGTTGTCGGTGATCTGCTGGAATGAAAGGCAGCGTCCATAGACCCTGGGTGTCGCTAGGCACCAGCCCGCGATGGCTCACTATGGCTCTTCACTGACCTGTGTGGAAGCCCCAGCTGCCCCTTCTTCCTGAAGCTGCTGCTCCTCCCCCTGAGCAGCCAGGCATCTCCATCGCTCTCTTCTCCGTCATCTTCGCTCTCTGTACACCATGAGGCATACAGCTAGTTCACCAGGCCCCATGCTCCGGATGAACTCCGCCTGCAGGATGAAAGAGAGAGACACGTGGGTTTGCCTGGGTGCTCTAGGTTAAGTCTGAAGGCCCATTAACGCTTCCCGGAGAGTGCTGGCCACCACTTGGATGGCCAGAGCATAGGGCACTGCATGGCTGCCCAAAACCCCACCCACCTCCGCCCGACTCCACCTGACCGATTGGCAGCTGCTTTGCCCATTGGACTGCATGCTGTACTCTCAGCTCAGGAGCAGGCATTCTCCTAAACAACACTGCAAGGCTGCACTGTTAGTTTGAACCAGGGGGGAAAATGGTCCAGACCAGGATGATGACATTGCGAGGGGCTGTGAGCACCTCCACCAGTGACTGCTCCATGGCCAGTTTTCGCAAGGAGATTGTACAATGTGTGCAGTCGTCCAGCTGTTTTGTAGTCCACTAAAATGCCCATTAACTTGCAGTCTGTGCCTGAGGGGTGAAAAGATCTCGAGCACTTGGTGGCACTTTCATGCCTCTGTGTTGCTTGAGTGAGCAGATAGGCCAAAGGCCCGACTCCATGCCTGTCAATGTAGCTGCGTCTGAACTATCTCAGCTATGGAGGAGTGGTCACTTCATACAAGGTGTCCCTAATGCATGGCCGCTTCCCTTTTCCACAAACCCACACTTGCTTGTGCACCACCATCAGTCACAGTGCAGCCCTTGACCCCCATCCTCAAGCTCACTTCAATCGCAGGGCAGCCTTTGCCCACCCCCCAGCTCCCCTCAACCCGTGGGCAGCCTTTGCCCCCACTTCCCCAACGCACCTCAGCCTTGTAGTCCAACAGGCAACCCTCATGAACGCTGCGCAATGTTACTGTGAATTCACCTCTGAGTTCCCCTCAAAGTGCAGCCCGCCAAGTGCACGCCTTATCTATGCTGTTGTGAAACACACATACTGACGATTCAGCATGTGGGAATGATTCCAGCGGGCTGGGCTCATAATGCCTGCATATGTATTACAATGGGGTTCCGGACACCGATGATGGGAAACACAGCCCGCCATTGACGGGCAGAGCGGACGATTGCTTACTGCTTTCATGGTTTTGTGAAATTGATTTTTGACCTTCTCACTATGTTGTCTGCTGATGCCACCGAAAACACCGGATGCCAATGGGCATGGAAAATTTCACCCTGTGGCATGCCGTATTCATGTGGCCTTTAATGTCATCTTTTGAATATAAAAGTTTTACATGTTGTAAATGAGGGTTCTGTTCAGTAGGTCTCACGGGGAGGTGCTGAGTTTGTAAGGTTAAACATTAGCTGTTAATTGATAACACAAAACTATATACATATTTATAATGTAAAGCCCAGTTTATGAGCTAATTCCATGATGAATTCTACTCAAGTCTCAAGATGGCTGCTCCATGTCCTAACCTTTCTGCTCTCAGGTCTACTGTCATGTGACTCTTTGCATCGCACTGTGGGTGGTACTGTTTCCAGTCCCACATTAACCCTTGCTATGCCAAACACCCTTATACTATATAACACACCATATGGAAAATGGTGTCAGAAGTGCGCAGCTAGGATTGAATGGATTTTCATAGCTGTAAGAGAGCCAGCAGCTGTGAAAAACAGCAGAGAATAATTAAAACTTCAATCTACAACTTTGCGCAGGACATTAACTGTCATTATGGCTTTGAATGTTCTAATACGCGTTCCTCTGGAGATGAAAGGGATTGAGAATGCGTAGTAGGACATTCTTCCAATCTCAGTGGCAGAATTATGAAATTACCAAAGTTAAACAAGAAAACTGAACGAATAAGAGCAGCAACTTGTTATCGGTGCTGGGAAAAGAATGCTACAAGTTCAATTGCACCCTGGGCCTCTCTAAGGAGCACAAAAATTATTAATGCCTTGAAGACCCATTTTGAACCATCTGCTAATGTAATTTAAGAACGCTATGTGCTTAACACTAGAGCTCAGGAGGAGGAGAATATTGATCAATATGCGACTGTATTGAGACATCTCGCTGAATCCTGTGGGTTTGAGCAGCTGATGGACGATCTGATCAGAGATAGGATTGTCTTAGAAACATGAGAACCTGCAACAAGTGCCTGTCGGCTCAGAGAAGAGAAACTTACCCTCAAAAAAGCTATTGACATGTGCAGAAGTTCTAGCCCCCACTCCCAACCACCTGTCAACCCCGATCCCCACCCTGATCACCCTAACCCCTCACTCAGTTGCTTTACACACTTTTTTTCTCTCCTGTCAATGTGGCTGTTCCCAAAATACGTAGCGAAGTTCAAGACCTTGACAAAGTTCGGCAGAAATCCAATTTTTGGCTGAGTTAATGAATCTGGGTCAATTCTAAAAGAACCATTGTTCATACAGATAATTAATGCCTTAGCACTCTGCAGCAGTCATCAAAGTGTGGTAAGAAAACAATGTCAATAAAGGACAATTTATTGTGTCAGGTTTACCATTTTTTTGATTTCAAAACATAATCTAGCTCCAATTAAAATAAAAGTAATAAAAAATGTATAATGGTAAGGGGCTCAAAGGTTACGGGAGAAGGCGGGAGAATGGAGTTGAGAAACTTATCAGCCATGATTGAATGACGGAGCAGACTCGATGGGCCGAATAGCCTAATTTCTGCTCCTATGTCTTATGGTCTTATGGTCTAATGTACTGAATGTCTAAGTAAGTTAAAACTGGCTGTTAAATTACTGAATGCACAGCCTAATTGATAATGCTGAATTGCACTATGTACTAACTTGTGACTGCTTGCTGGCCTTTGTGTCACATTGTGACATGAGGAAACCTTGTGATTAAACCATCAGCTTAAGATAATCACAGAATTCTAACAGCACAAAAGGAGGCCATTTGGCACATCATGTCTGTACTGGCTTTCCAAATCAGCTTTATGACCTAGTACCATTGCACAGCCTTTTCCCCCATACCCTAGCACATTGCTTCTATCCAGATAATCATCTAATGCCCTCTCGAAAGCCTCGATTGAACCTGCCTCCACCACACTTCCAGGCAGTCAGTGCGTTCCAGACCTCAACTGCTCGTTGTGTGGACAAGTTTTTTCCCATGTCACATTTGTTTCTTTTGCAAATCTTTTTAAATCTGTGCCATCTCATTCTTGATTCTTTTACCAGTGGGCACATCTCCTCCCTCTCTGCTCTGTCCAGCCTTCAGCTTAGGGAAACCTCCTCCTGAGGCCCGAGCGGCCCAAGATGCATGCTCTTATTCGTTCAGTTTTCTTGTTTAACTTTGGTAATTTCATAATTCTGCCACTGAGATTGGAAGAATGTCCTACTATTCATTCTCAAATCCCTTTCATCTCCAAAGGAACGCTTATTAGAACATTCAAAGCCATAATGACAGTTAATGTCCTGCGCAAAGTTGTAGATTGAAGTTTTAATTATTCTCTGCTGTTTTTCACAGCTGCTGGCTCTCTTACAGCTATGAAAATCCATTCAATCCTAGCTGCACACTTCTGACACCATTTTCCATATGGTGTGTTATATAGTATAAGGGTGTTTGGCATAGCAAGGGTTAATGTGGGACTGGAAACAGTACCACCCACAGTGCGATGCAAAGAGTCACATGACAGTAGACCTGAGAGCAGAAAGGTTAGGACATGGAGCAGCCATCTTGAGACTTGAGTAGAAGTCATCATGGAATTAGCTCATAAACTGGGCTTTACATTATAAATATGTATATAGTTTTGTGTTATCAATTAACAGCTAATGTTTAACCTTACAAACTCAGCACCTCCCCGTGAGACCTACTGAACAGAACCCTCATTTACAACATGTAAAACTTTTATATTCAAAAGATGACATTAAAGGCCACATGAATACGGCATGCCACAGGGTGAAATTTTCCATGCCCATTGGCATCCGGTGTTTTCGGTGGCATCAGCAGACAATATAGTGAGAAGGTCAAAAATCAATTTCACAAAACCATGAAAGCAGTAAGCAATCGTCCGCTCTGCCCGTCAATGGCGGGCTGTGTTTCCCATCATCGGTGTCCGGAACCCCATTGTAATACATATGCAGGCATTATGAGCCCAGCCCGCTGGAATCATTCCCACATGCTGAATCGTCAGTATGTGTGTTTCACAACAGCATAGATAAGGCGTGCACTTGGCGGGCTGCACTTTGAGGGGAACTCAGAGGTGAATTCACAGTAACATTGCGCAGCGTTCATGAGGGTTGCCTGTTGGACTACAAGGCTGAGGTGCGTTGGGGAAGTGGGGGCAAAGGCTGCCCACGGGTTGAGGGGAGCTGGGGGGTGGGCAAAGGCTGCCCTGCGATTGAAGTGAGCTTGAGGATGGGGGTCAAGGGCTGCACTGTGACTGATGGTGGTGCACAAGCAAGTGTGGGTTTGTGGAAAAGGGAAGCGGCCATGCATTAGGGACACCTTGTATGAAGTGACCACTCCTCCACAGCTGAGACAGTTCAGACATAGCTACATTGACAGGAGTGGATTTGGGCCTTTGGCCTATCTGCCCACTCAAGCAACACAGAGGCATGAAAGTGCCACCAAGTGCTCGAGATCTTTTCACCCCTCAGGCACAGACCGCAAGTTAATGGGCATTTTAGTGGACTACAAAACAGCTGGACGACTGCACACATTGTACAATCTCCTTGCGAAAACTGGCCATGGAGCAGTCACTGGTGGAGGTGCTCACAGCCCCTCGCAATGTCATCATCCTGGTTTGGACCAGTCTCTCCCTTGGTTCAAGCTAACAGTGCAGCCTTGCAGTGCGGGTTAGGAGAATGCCTGCTCCTGAGCTGAGAGTTCAGCATGCAGTCCAATGGGCAATGCGCTGCCAATTGTTCAGGTGGAGTGGGACTGAGACAGTAGGGTTTTGGGCAGCCATGCAGCGCCCTATGCTCTGGCCATCCTCCGGGAAGCGTTAATGGGCCTTCAGACTTAAACTAGAACACCCAGGCAAACCCACGTGTCTCTCTCTTTCATCCTGCTGGCAGGGTACATCCAGAACATGGGGCCTGGTGAACTAGCTGTATGCCTCATGGTGTACAGAGAGTGAAGATGACGGAGAAGAGAGCGATGGAGATGCCTGGCTGCTCAGAGGGAGGAGCAACAGCTTCAGGAAGAAGGGGCAGCTGGGGCTCCCACACAGGTCAGTGAAGAGCCATAGTGAGCCATCGCAGGCTGGTGCCTAGCGACACCCAGGGTCTATGGACGCTGCCTTTCATTCCAGCAGATCACCGACAACCAGCATCACTGAAGATTGTGCATATCTAGGAAACTGGTCAATCACATCTGCCAGATACTGCAGGATCTGGCACCGCAGAGACATGGAGGGCATCCACTGCCTCGAGCTGTCAAAGTGACCACAGCACTCAGTTTTTATCTAGGGGCTCTTTTCAGGTGACCTGTGTGGGATAGCACAGGCCTCCACACACAAATCCATCCATGAGGTCATGGATGCCATCTTTGTGAGTGTACACAACTTGGTGCATTCCATCCAGGACCAGGACAGCCAGGATATGAGAGTGATTGGATTTTCCCAGATCTCAAGTTTCCCACAGGTGCAGGATGCCATCGACTGCACTCGCATGGTGCTCAGGTCTCCATGGCAACAAGCGGTGAACTACATCAACCGCAAGGGCCTCCATTCTCTGAATGAGTAGCTGGTGTGTGACCAGCACAAACACATCCTGCTGGTCTACACTCGGTTTCCAGGGAGTGTCCACGACTCCTCCATTCTCAATTGGTCTCAGGTCCCTTACATCTTCCAGGGGCCACAGAGGCTGCAGGGGTGGCTTCTTGGTGACAAGGGCTACCCGCAGAGGCCGTGGCTGATGACACCCGTGTGGCAGCCTCAGACTGCAGCAGAGTGAAGGTGGAGCATACTATCAGGATGTTGAAGGTGAGGTTCCGGTGCCTGTACCGGTCTGGTGGAGCCCAGCAATATAGTCCCCAGAGAGTGTCTCGCATCGTCATCACCTGCTGCAGCCTTTACAACCTGGTGCTGCAATGGGGAGAGGAGCTGGCTGAGGAGGAGATGGAGGAGCTGCACATCTCCGATGAGGAGGATGTCGAAGGGAGTGAGTGTGAGGAGGTCTGCAAAGGCGAGGATGATGGTGATGAGGCCCTCACACTGGCCAGGTGAGGCAGGTGCATTCAGGAGGCCCTTACAGCTGCTCGATTTGTAGAGGATTCTGACGACATGCAGTGAGGGGACACAATAGATCCTCAGATCACATCTGTGAGTGTTTGACTCCTGTCTGGCTCATTGCAGCACGAGTACCCTCAGTGATAATGCTCCTGTCATGGTGACACAGCAGAGGCCTTAAGAGTCACTCGATTGCAGGAGGATGATGCTGACAGACAATGCGGACACTCCATAGCCCTTCACATAGCCTCTGTGAGTGTCTGACTCCTGTCTGGCTGAGGGCAGCTCTCTTGCACCCGGCGCTCAGGGACATATCATGGAGACGCAACTGTGAAACTTTAAATTCACCTGATCCTTTGACCCCTTCAGGAGCACAGCGTCACCGGTCACAGATGCTGAAGAGATGGGGGTCCAGCCCCATCTTGAAGGTTCTGGGAATGCACAGAGAGAATGACAGAACTTTGTGACACCTCCCCACGACATTCTGGTAGCAATGACAAGTACCATCGAGGTGCAGGCATCACTGATGTGTGCATGGTGTGTGAGGCTGGACCATGAATTTGGTCTGAATGTTGCACAAAGCACAGGGAAGAGGCTCAGGACTGAGACACCCACCTTTATGTTGTGCAGAAACCAAGGTTTCACAACTGAGTGAAATGGACACTGTTCATCAAAACAAGGAGCCAGAGGCAGGGAGACATTCTTGGGAGTTTATTTTGCAATAGTGAACATTATGTGTAAGTGATTAACACTCATACTGAGGCAGTGCAGTTGTGCTGGTGGTTCAGTGGTCGGATTCTCGCTCCACACAAGGGAGACCTGGGTTTGATTCCTGGCCGATGCAAAGCGTCCTTTAATTGCTCTCTCTATTCTTGCTCCACTGTTATTCACAATCCAACTGTGCTCTCTGCAGCTGCTCAATGTCTTTGACAGGATCATGCTGTAACTTGCAACATTGTTCAGTCACAAGGGGGCACAAGTTCAAGGTGAGGGGCAGGAGGTTTTGGTGGGATGTGAGGAAAAACTTTTTTACCCAGAGGGTGTTGACGGTCTGGAATGCACCGCCTGGGAGGGTGGTGGAGGCGGGTTGCCTCACATCCTTTAAAAGTCCCTGGATGAGCACTTGGCACATCATAACACTCAAAGCTATGGGCCAAGTGCTGGTAAATGGGATTAGGTAGGTAGGTAAGGTGTTTCTTACATATTGGTGCAGACTCGATGGGCTGAAGGGCCTCTCCTGCACTGTGTGATTCTGTGATTGGCTTATAAGTTAAAGCATTAGAAATAATGGTGAGCATTTGGAGAACCTGATGGGTCTTCGTGGCTCCTGGCAGGCTTTGCCCGTCTTTTACCAGGACCTGATCAAAGTCTAGGACAAGGTCACCTTGCAACGCAGCTCTCCGCCATCATGAGTAGTGGTTATTGTCAGAGAGCTGCTGCTCAGGTATCCAGCCCTCTGCCCTTTTCAGTGGCTGGTGGAGAGGAGGGCTGTGGTTGTCAGAGTGCTCAGTATCGGGGACATGCTAGGTGGCGGAGGTGTGGGCTGGGTGCTACCCCAGCATTTGGCACATCGTGCATTGGTGGACACTTCCTTGCCCTCTCCCGCCTCCCAGACACACCCAGGTGTGCCTTGTTGCCATCCGACAACCAATGCACCCAGTGGAGGGCCCTATTCAGGGGTGTCCTGCCCCATTCAATTGGGGATCTGGGGTGGAGGTTGCTGCAGCAAGCAGGCCTATACAACCAAAGGTTGGGTCGATTCACGGACTCCCAAGGCGCCTGCATCTTTTGCAGCCTTGTGGACCAGGTCTACATAGGGGGTTGTAGGCTACACTCCCTTTTCAGTTACTTAAGGAACCTTTTATTATTATTTAGTTTGCACTTCAGTCCCACACTCCTGAAACATGGGCACCTGGTGCAGAGGGCCTCCTTGTGAACCTGCTCCTGGGCCTGGCCAAGTTAGCCATTAACTAGTCCAGGCAGCGGGCGATCCAGGGGGTCACCAGACCCGACTGTCTGCCCCTCTTCCATGGCTACATTCGTGCCTGGATGCCCCTGGAGAGGCCGCATGTGGTGTTTGCCGGCACCATCGAGGCCTTCCATGCTCGGTGGGCACGATGGGGACTGGAGTGTTTTATCAAACCCTCTAATCAATTGGTTCAATGTTGGTAAGTTTCCTTTAAATCTTGTCTTTTGTTTTTGCAGTTTCCCTTTAAGGGGCTGCTTTTTAATTTGTCCCTGTGTTTTGAGACTTGAGGGGGGAGGGTTCTGCAGTGGACTGTGTTGCGATAGGCGAGTAAGCAGAGGAGGAACACCGGCTGAGGGGTGTGGGTATATTTTAACTAAGCCTTGCCTTTGAACATCTGGTATCCACCCCACTCCTCCCCTTTGCCCGATTTCGGAGTCCAGGCTAGATTGGGCTGCCTGGTGAAAAGGGAATTTATCCAACTTCTGTGTGGCAGGCAGTCCCGGCTGCTTGGTAAAGACATCACCCTCACCTATCAGGAACGTAACCATAAACCACACCCCCACCCCCACCACAAAGACACTTACCCTTCTCATCCTCTGCCTGCACCTCATACTATCTTTTTCTCTCTCTTTCTTTCCGCGCTCTCTCTTTCCTTCTTTACCCCCTCTCTCTTTCCCTCCCCACTCTATCTCTTTCTCTCCCATCTCTCTCTCTCTCCCCTCTCCCTCCTTCTCTTGTGCGCTCCCCCCTTTTTCCTTCACTCGCACTCTCTCCCCCTCTCTCTCCTTCTCTTCTGCCCTCTTCCTCTTTCTCTCTTTCTCTCATGCTCCCTTCCCTCTGTCTTTTTCTCTCTCCCCGTCTCTCTCTTTCTCTCTCTTGCCCTGCTTCCTTGAGGCCAAGTGGGATCGGTGCGATCCCTGACTTTACCTTCCCCCAGCTGATGGTCTGGGGGAGGAGGAGCTCACTGGAGACATCAGTGATATAATCACCGTCTGGGTAGTGGCCTCTAAAGAGTCCACGGCAGAAACATCCCACCCACAGTGAGCCCCTTACCAAGGGTCAGCTGCACCATCCGCTCGGTCTTCAAGAACAATATGGCTTTGCCGTACAATTTAGAGGCCATGACAATGACCGAGGGGCCGGTCACCCCGGCCATTGCCTTTTCGCAGACTTCCATGGTCATGTCAGGGTGAGTGTAGCTTTTTACCCTGAGTTGTTTCATCACCAACCAAAAAGGTGACGGGGCCACAGGAGCAGCGGCTGGAGCTGAGGGAGCCACTGCCCCTGCAGCGGTGACAATGGTGCTGCCATGGGGCAGTCAAACTACACCCACCCCAAGGAAAAGTTGTTGGTAAGGAATGTTTCAGGGGGATAAAGGAGCTGAAATGAGAGAGAGAGGGAGAGGGAGAGAGGAAGAGAGAGAGAGGGTCTCCCTGCTCCGTCTCAGCTTTTGGCACCGGCTGCTACTGTTTTGGGTCCAGATCTCTTTCTGGATTTGCCTGGTGACCCGGTGCCTGAGGCGGAGTGGGTCTCCGAGCTGCTGCCACCCTCTCGGGCAATGGCCCTGATTCCCTCCGGATCTGAGACAAGGGATCGGTCGTCAGCCAGCAGAGTAAGGAGCTGCTGACGGACCCTGTGCCTTTTTTCCAGCGAGTGGAAGAAGGGGGAGCCATGGTCCAGGTCCTGGAGGAACTGGGTCCATGACCTCACGAACGCGCCGTGGGACCCGATGAGTTGCAGGTCCCGCAATATGCCCTTCCTCTCTTCGAACACCAGCTGCAGGGCTGGGTCCGCTTCGGGCTGACGGAGACGTGCCTCCAGGTCGAGCACCTCCTTCTCCAACTCCTCGACCCTGGATTTCCGCCTCTTTGTCGACCCCCTCGCGTACTCCTGACAGAAAACTGGGACGTGAGCCTTGCCCACATCCCACCATAGCCTCAACGAGGGGAAGCCTCCCAGCTTCCTTCTCCAGCCGGCCCAGAAACAACAGAACGAGTCCAGGAACCACTCGTCCTCCAGCAGCGGGTTGTTAAATTGCCAGTACGCGGACCCCGTCCGAGCGCAGAACAGAGTGAGCTCCGCCCACACCAGACAGTGGTCCGTGCACTGCACTTGCTGCACAGAAGCTGTTAGAACGCAGGACATGAACGCCTTGGAAAGGTAAAGGCAGCTGAGTCTGGACGCTCTGACTCCAGGTGACACAAAAGTGAAAACGCTGGAGTCAGGATGGAGATGTCGCCAGACGTCCACCAAGTCAAAGGTCCCTCAAGTTACTCACACCCAGCGAGCGGCGCTGGGCACCGTGATGGTCCCTGGCCCCGAGGTACAGTTGAAATCCCCCTGAGGACGATGTACTCGCCCACGTTGATGGAGCCGAGATGAGTGGACACTTCCTCAAAGAAGCTCACTTGCTGCTGAGCGCCCAGGGGAGCGTACACATTCACAAAGTGAAGTGCTGCGCCCCCTAAGTGCACAGTGAGGTGCAGCAACCGGCCTGGCACCGGCTCCTTGACCCCCAAGATCTCCGGCTGAAAATGTGGGACCAACAAGATAGCCACCTCGCTAGAGTTAGAGGCTAGAAGACTCATGTAGACCCCTCCTTGCCACTCCAGGAGCCACGTAGCTTTGTCTCCCGGAACGGAATGGGTTTTCTGCAGGAAGCACATCGCATACTTCCTGTCCCTGAGGACTGAGAAGTTCTGGAACCTGTGTTGTGCGTCCCTGCTGCCGTGGATGTTGGGGCTGGCTATGGTAGTCTTCATTGTCAGAAAAATTATGAGAACAGCAGCAGGAACTCTTCATTGTATTTATTGAGCTGACCAAAGCTTTTGACTCAGTAAATCAAAGCGCTCTGTGGAACCAGCCTTCGGGAAACCTCCAGCCATTTGTGTGTAAGTTTCCTGTGTCCAGTACCTAAAGTTGGACAAAAGCCTTTGAGAATTCCACTGTCAAGTGGATACTTGCTGGCTTGCTTTTTAAATTTAATATCTATTTTGGACTGTTGCCTTAAAGGGGATGTGTAACTGGGGGTCAAGTTAATTAGGAATTTTAGGATTTCTTATAGCATAAAGTAATTGTAATCTTACGTATGTGCTTGAAATCTTTCCTTTTGTTAATAAATATTTTAATTTAAAAAAAAAACTCTAAAGGTCGTAGTGGGCTCATTACTTCTGAATTCAGAGCACACGTCTTCTTGTTAAAAAATACAAATCGCAAAACCGTAGTGACAGCTTGGCTAAGTTTCCCTTGTGAACTTGGTCCATCTGGCACACATCATCTGCCCCGTCGTAACATGATTTGTAACCTGACTGCCCCAAGCATGCCCAATTCCAAGTCATATAGTGAATTAGGGGACCTAGTGAAAACACACTTCAACACGAAGCCGCCCGTGATAATGCAGTGCTTTAAATTCAATTCAAGAGTTTGGGCCTCAGGAGAGTCCATCGAAACCCATGTAGAGAACCTCAAGCATTTAACAGGATATTACATCTTTGGAGGCATTTAACCGTTATGCTGTGGGACCGATTGGTATGTGGAGTCAAGGATGACACCATACAGCGCCGATTACTTGCCAAGGCTGGTATCGATTTTAATCATACCCTAGAAATCTCCCTCGCCATGGAAAGTGCTGCAAGTGACTCTCAGGCTTTGCAACACGGATAATGGCGCAATACTTCATGTTGGGCAGGAACCTGCTGCCGAGCGACGCACGAAAGCCAGACCTGCAGAATTAAAGCGTGATTCAATGGCCAATGTGAGAAACATTAAGAAGCCGGACAGAAACACTTCATCATCGGTTTCAAGAGAAAATTGCTACCGATGTGGATGTGACCACGGACCGGATACCTGTAAATTCAGAGAAGCAGAATGCCATTACTGTCATAAGAAGGGTCATGTGGTTAGGCAATGCTGGACACATATGAAACAGTCTGCAAAACAGCAAACAAATATGATAGAAGTAACGGGTACAGCAAAGGCTGAAGCTGATGTTCCTGACCTTTAATCTTTATATAATGTGACTGCTGTGAAGACTGAGCCTACTATGAGCGACAGTATGAGCGAGTGAGAAGCCACTGACAAAGGAAATGGATATTAGTGCCTCAACTACTATGGTAGGAGAGCATTAAGGTACCTTAATGAAGGAAGACAGCCAATAAACTTGGAGTGGACAACTGCTAAATTAAGAACAGGAGCATCTGTCCCAGTCTCTTACAAGTGACAGACAGCACAACTGCCTGTAATAATAGTGAAAGGAGAGGGACTCAGTCTTTTAGGTTGTGATTGGCTACAGATGATCAAAGTCGACTGGTCTGAGATATTTCACCTAAAATCAGATGGAATCCCAGAACTTCTAAGGAAATACAACATGGGTTCTCGGGCTGAGTCAGGAAAACGGAAGGGCCTTCACATGCCACAAGGATCTCAGGTCTTGTATGTTCCTCTGGAAAATTATGAAGAGAAGCAAGGTGAATTTAATGCCACTCTGAACAAACTGAAGGAGCAGTTGGCAGAGAAGACTCTGCAATGTTCATTAGCCCAGCAGGAGGCTAAGAGATACAAGAAAGAGACTGGAGAACTGAAGAACCAGCTGAATGAAACAAAAGCGGCCTGAAAGGAAAGATTGTGGAACTTTCCAAGATGTGAGTGGATAATGAAGACATGAGTAGCACAATTACAGAATTAAAGCAAGCTAAGAATTCACAGGTGGGAGACCTGGCCAACTGTGAAACCAAAGTGAAGGACAAGGATAAGCTCTGCTGAAGCAGCGGAAGAAAAGACAGAAATAAGATTGGAAAATGTAAATCCAACATTGAAGCACGCAATGCTAGAATAAAAAGCACTAAATGCTTCAAACATACTGAGAATCATTGAGTCGTTGAAAAATGAAATGGCTGAAATTGTGAAACAAGTGGAAATAAAGGTTCCATTTTTGAGACGTCAATGTCTAGCAGAACAAGGCGGACAAAGTCCCCCAAAGCAACTGAGAGTGCTGTTCCTCCAAACAGGGCAGGCGTGTTCGAGATGGATTGTCTGGGCTCCAGGAGACATTGTTTCAGAGATCTTTCCAAGTACAAGTGGGAGATATAATCGTCCATAAGCACTTAGAATACAGCTATGCCAGAGAGACATTCCAACAATTAACTGATCAACCTGTGATTAACGTTGAACTATGCGATCGATCTACTACAGACATTCCAGATTTTTCAGAAGAGTTGCCAAATCCTGAATTGCCCAATTCCGATGATGTGTCTCACACTGCAGTTCCAGATCCTGTTGATCCTGTTCAGGAACCTCCAGTGGTACAGCTACGCAGCTCTAACCATATACGAAGAGCACCTCAAAGACTTGATTTATAATCACCTGAAATTGTATATATGTTTGTTGGATTGTTTACATGTTTTTCTGTAAAAAGCAATTGTAAAAAACTAAAGGGGATTAAGGGGGAGGAAATGTGGTAACTGGATGTACAGTCACGTACGGGTCACGTGATGTACTTTGGGGGCTCAGACCAGTGAGCTCTTAGCGCAACCAATCTGCGGGGCGGGGTTTATTCGAGGAAAGGCCTGGTCGAAAATGTCTCTGTAATAAATTTTAGCTGTTTTTTTGACAAATCCACTCAGCTGCATATAATCATCACAATAGTGAAACGTAGCTCACTTACATAAAAAACCTGTTGCGACTTAGACAGATGAGATTGAAAACTTTTTGCTTTAGGCAAAAGCATTAATAATTATTGAATCAAGTTGGGTAGATGGAGTTAATATGTAAATCAGACATGACCGACTTGAGTGGAAGAATAGGTTCAAGGGCGGAATAGTCCCAGATTTGCACTTAGGCGTAGCAGGTGGGTAACATGACATTTTATCCACCGGCCATGATGGCAGATTTTCAAGTCTCAAACCCCCGCATTGCTTATACATTCCCAGGAAAGACACCGTTTCCATGGTGGGTGGGCTATCATTCATCCACCTGCCATCACCTAGCCGCTTCATCATGCCGGGCGCCATTTTTACTGACCAGCCACATGCTTACATCTCAGTACTTCCAGACCACGACTGCTGCAAAGAAGACATGGCCCTGACAAAGATTGTAGCCCCACAGTTCAGCGACACATCACTGGAACGCCTTTTGGATGCTATGGAGTCCTGCCGGGATGTCCTCTACCCTGCTCTGGCCACAGGGTGGGCAGCAACCTCACTAATCCGGCTTGGGAGGCGGTGGCAGCCATGGTCAGTGCCAACACCCTTCAAAAGTGTACAGCCACCCAGTGCTGCAAGAGCACGAATGATCTCCTCCGTTCCACCAGAGTAAGTCACTCTTCTCATCATTCCCAACGCACAAACCCATCACACACCTGCAGGGATCTCACCCATTGCCAGCTCATGTGACATCACCATTCACTCCCTCACACTCAGCATCATTATCCTCATCCCATCCATGGGACCACTCACCACCCACACAGGCCAGGCACATTTATCATCTGACCTGGCAGGTGTCCTGCTTACACTTTCCCCATCTCTATTCATGCAGGACAAGCTGGCACACAGCAAGAGGGAGAGGTCACAACCAGTGGAAGAATACCTGAAATCAAGGTCCTCGCTGTCAAAACAAAGCCATCCAGCTGGTCGGCAACAACCTGGACCAGTCCTGTGCTGATGGTGAGGTTGGCACTGCTCTACCAAGTGAGGGTCCAGCAGTGCAACATCCATCAGACAACCGTGCTGTGAATGATGTGTCCTCTTTCACAGGCCACTGCCATGCACTAATTATCTCTCCTTGCTTTCGCCAACGGAGTCCATGACTCAGGGCCTCCAATCAAGCCTGGAAGAAATTTCTGACGAAGAATCTGGACGCACTCTCCCTGAAGTCCCTTCACAGCGCTCACCCACACCCTCAACCAGCAGAGATTCACACTTCAGTGCGACATATCTTTAGAATACTCTCGGGATCACAATCTGGTGAGCACATCACACTGTCTGATCTACAGCAGGTGGCAGCAGGGACTTCCTAGGTGTCCAGCACTTGGAGGACTGCTGGAGGCCAGAAATTTGCTGAGTCTGAGTCAGATGATGATCTTCCGGACTTGGTCATGTAACGTCATGGAGCTGCAAAGGTGAGCTCAGGAACATCAGGAAGGGATGTCCCCCGCACTCCTCAGGTTGCAAGGCACGATGGAGAGATCTGTCCGCTTTCAGTCTGAATTGATAGCGATGGCATGCCAATGCAACAAGGTCAACACTGGCAGGATGGCGGCCACCATGGAGACCTTGGTCCAGAATGTCAATCCTGCACTGCTGCACGGGCTGAACTCCATCGCTGATGCCATAGTTAGCCTCCAACAGTGTGTATGCGAGAGGGTTGCAGGGTAGCTCGATCTAACTCCAGCTACACCTTCCACTCACGGAGTCAACCTTTGGCCTTCGGGCACCCATAGGGAGGAAGATCAGCAGATATAATCCTCGGGGCCATCCATCCAGATGACTGCGAGTGTCCGGCCTATCCAAATCCCTTCTTCCTGTGACCTCATCAGCTCCAGCACCACAGGCCAAGGAGGGTGCCACTGCCACATAGCAGGGCCCCAAATGCAGGCCAGGGCCTTGCAAGTCTCAACCCTCCAGAGGATGTCTGTCAAGTTCATCAAAGTAGCAGTCAGCAAGCTGCCTCCACCTCTGCTCTGGATGTCCAGGGTGCACCAAGACATAGTGGCAGGGTTAGGAAAGTTAAGAAGAATTAACTGTTTTGGAGTCAACCAAATAAACTAAATTTAAAAAAAAATCAGGGACAAAATAAACACAGCCCCTAAATTAGGGAACTGCAAAACCAAATACAAATTTTAAAGGAAACTTACAAACATCAAATCAAAATGTGATTAAAGGGGTCGATAAAGCACCCCAGTCCCCGAGGCGCCCACCGGGCATGAAAGGCCTCTACAGTGCTGGCAGACACCGCGTGCTCCCTCTCCAGAGACACCCGGCCACAAAAGTAGCCGCAGAAGAGGGGCAGACAATCGGGTTGGCCTAATAATGATATGCAGATGTATTACAACGAGTTTCCCGATGTTCAATAGTGGGAAACGCGGCCCACCATTAGTGGGCTGAGCAGGCAATCGCAAACTGGTTTCAGGAAATCCCAAGTGATGAAAATGGGGTTATAATGTCCAAGAGGTAAGGCTGGCTGACTAATCAAATTGTATAATGGGTAGTCATTAAATTGAAGCAATATTGTGGAAAGGCAAATAAGTTGGCTCTTGCCTCACCTCACATTTTATTAAATTGTTGGTGATTGGATTCATGTATAACAAAATCCTTTACTTTCAACCACATTTATGCAGTTGCTGTAAGAATTTTATCACTAGTTCTTGCTCATTCTAGGTATAAATTACAACTCCCATGATAATCTCTTTCATGAAGAGTCTTACATGAGCAAAATGACTTATGCTTTAAGAGTGTTGTTGTCATGCAACAAATATTAAAAGAAAGGAAACTACATTGGAGATAGAGGGAAGGGTATCTGACTGAATTTGCAGGCTGTAACCCAAAAGGAGGTCACGGCCACAGATTTAAAGGGGCACCTGACAGGGGACAGTATCAGAGGAACCTGTGATTTGATGGTGCTGGAAAGAAGTGGGCATTCTTTCAATTTTGGAAGATTAACAAGCATTGGCTGAAGTAAGTTTTATTCAACTGGATAATGGGTGAAATTCCACAGAAAGTTAGAATTAAGTGCTGTTGGCAGGGAACACAGCTGGTATGCATTGTAAGCATCTGCAGTGTATTTTGGTGTGAATATTGAGCAGCTGAATCATTATAATATGTATTCTTCCATAAGTGGCGAGAGAAGGGAGCGAGCAGAGAGGGAGCGAAGATGTCGAACCCGCCCCACGTTTTGTGATGACTCACTCGGAGCCCTCCTCCAGGCTGTGACCACCAGGCGTGAGGTTCTCATACTAGCGGATGGGAAGCGAAGACCTCCCACAATGACCCGAGCCACCTGGGTGAAGATGGCCACAGCGGTCAGCAGCATTGGCATGGTGTCTCGAAGCTGGAGGCAATACCGGAAAAGGCTAAGTGACCTATCGAGATCCACAAGGCTGAGTAAGTCTGCACTCGGTCTATCAGTGTATACAGAAGGAACAGGGAAGGCTCAATAAGTGTCGTGCTTTGTGAGTACTCCAGAAGTGTGAGGCAGCATTATACACAAATGTCACTGTTCACAGTCCCAATGTCTCTATGGAGGTGTTACTGCTCTGGAGGGGTGAACCCACTGTATTGCAGAAAAGTGTGCTCTGATCACTCCGTCACCCTGAGTGAGCTCAGGGGCTCAGAGCCAAGGTGACGGGGGTACTGGGAGCCGGGACACTGAGCCAGCTCCGGGGTCCTCACAGGAAGTCATCGAGGCTTAATCGGTCCTCGTGGTGGAAGATGAACAGCAGCTGCTGCCAACTGGAAGCATTGTGCAAGGCACTTCTAATGGGGGTAGCCTCTCCTCTGCCTCACCACCATTGGCACTGTCCACCTTGGTTGCCGCAGCGACAGAAGGCCCTCCTGACACTCAGCAGCAGATGTCTAATGTGGCCTCAAGGCCTCAGCCACATGGAGGATCCCGGCCAAAGTCATCCGGGGCAAGGGGACAAGCAGATGAGCAGCTCGTCTCCAGTGCAGCAGCAAGCGACAGGGGGCAGGGTGCACTACGCCACAGCACAGAAAGAAAAATTAAGAAAAATCCACAGTAGTCACAAACCAGGTCACATGGGTGCATTTTGTTACTATATCCCTTAGGGAGGCCATTGGCCATTTGTTAATAAACAATCTGTGGTGATTGATTGGCTGTTCTGACCACATGACCCTAGTCAGTAAGGCTGGCTGTAAAGCAACAATCACCACAGCATGTACTTATTAGCCTTCATGAAGAGTTTGAATTCATTTTTAATTGATTTATGAAATGACAGGAGAAAAGATTTGTGCATTTTCAGTCGTGAATGTTGGTTAAGGTGCAACAATGCCTAGCATATTGAGACAGTGAGTGTGCTGGAAGGCCTCTCTGAAAGATATCACCGTGTAGATGAGATGATGTTGAAAAACAGGGAGTACACACAGCTCAGAGGCCAAGAATGCTTGGCCATTGGAATCCCTGCCTTATTAAGGCCTCCTGTGTGTGGTGGTCATCCATGAGCTCCTGTGCAGGGCCTTGTATCTCTCTGTTGGGGTGTTGCATCACCTCCTCTTTGACCGCATCGCCAGAGGAATATCCACTATCTTGTGTCTCCTCTTCCTCCAGGGAATCCCCTCGCTGAAGGATGAAGTTTTGCAGAGCGCAGCACACAATAACCATCTGTGACACTCTGGATGGAGCACACTGCAATGCTCCTCCTGATCTATCCAGGCACTGGAAGCTTATCTTTAGCAGCCTAGTTGTCTGCTCCATTTGGTTCTGGTGGTCCCGTAGCTGTCGTTATAGCTCCTGTCTGTATCTGTTCTAGGGGCCCTCACTGGCATCATAAGCCATTTCTTCAAAGGTTTACCCTTGTCATCCAGGGAATCAGATCCATTAAACATGTCTGGCACCTGCTGCTCGGGTACCTATGCGGACCTGCATAATTCTTCGATGGTGGTCACATACCAACTGGACATTTAAAGAGTTGATAGCCCTTCCTGTTAATGAATGTACAGGGCTGGCCTGCTGGAGCCTTTATGGCAATGAGTGCAGCCTATAGCTCCCTGAACCCTGGAGAAACCTGCCATCTCCACAAAGCTTCTGGCTCATTCAAGTTGACTGTGGCAGTCCATGGAAAGTGCAATGTACTGACCTGCCCTTCGGAACACTGCACCTGTAAAGACCTTACTGCCATGGTGGGCAGCAGACTGTGTAATGCCACTGAGGCCTGAGCTTGAAAGGATCCAGTGGCAAAGAAATTCAGCACCACAGTGACCTTAACAGCTACTGGCATTGGGTGATCATCCAAGCAGCTGGAAGCTATCTCCCCTACCAGCATCTCAGAGAGAAAGATCATTGTGGCTCTGGAGAATCTGAGTCTCCTCCAGCACTGTGTCTCAGATACCTGAAGGTAACTCATCCTCTGCCTATATACTCGATTGGCAGGATAAGTCCTAGCTCTGCGCCTCCATGGTTACAGCAGCATCCTGCCTTCATCAGCTCCTTGCTCCAATGCAGGTCTGCCACCCTCATACCCCTGACCATCTGGGCTTCTCACTCTCCTTCTCAACTTCCTCCTTCTCCCTCTGCTCTCCTCCTCACTGGAAGATGTGTCTACCACTGTAGTGGCTGAGGGTATAGTCCCACTTGCTGTCCATCAGGTGTCATGTGATGATCTGGGCATCTTTGACTTTGAGCAACCTGGGGATGGGGCTTCCTAACGAGAGTCCTGATTGAGCATGTAGCACCTGAAAAGCTCTCTGTAACAAAGTTTATCTGTTTCTTGTTGAAACCTGTCCACCCTGTCCAGTCATTACATTTGGTGATGAGGGTAACACAGCTCCGATACTGCATCTTGCCTGGTAACTGTGAGTACATTGAATCTTAAGAAAAAGAAAAGACCATTCACCAGTCATACCACCCTTCAGCAGAATCGATTCTTATGGTGTGACTATGGAAGACTGGAGCCAGTATGTAGAACGCCTTGGATTTTATTTCTTAGTGAATGAAATTACCATGGAGGAAAAGCAGAAAGCCATCCTTTTGAGTGTATGTGGCACTAAGACTTACAATCTCATTTGCAACCTGACAACCTCAAGTGAGCCCAATTCTTAACCCTATAATGAATTAGTGGATCTCATGAAAACGCACTTCCAGCTGAAGCCATCCATAATAATGCAGTGTTTAAATTTAATTCCAGAGTTAAGGCCCTGGGAGAGTCCATTGCAACCAATGTAGTGAACCTTAAGCAGTTGACAGAACGCTGTGACTTCGGGGACACATTAAATGATATGCTTTGGGACTGATTGGTTTGTGGAGTTCAAGATGATGCCATATAGCACCGTTTACTTGCCAAGGTTGACATCAACTTTAAGTGAGCCCTAGAAATCTCCTTCGCCATAGAAAGCGCTGCGAGAAACTCACAGGCTTTGCAAAACATAAAACAGGGTGCCCTTCTTCATGTGGGCCGGGAACCTACCGCCAAGCGTGGCATGAAAACCAGACCCACAGTATTGAAGCAAGATGCAATGTCTGCTCTTAGAAACATGAAAAGGCCTAGTAAAAATGCTTCAGCAGCGACTCCAAGATTAAGTTGTTATAGATGTGGAGGTGACCATGGACCCAACACCTGTAAATCCAAGGAGGAAGAATGCCTTTGCTGCCATAAGAAAGGTCACATAGTAAGGCAATGCAGGGCAAAGTCGAAACAGCCCATAAAGCAGCAAGCCAACGTGTTTTAATTAAAGAATACTGCAGAACCTGAAACTGCTGGCACCGACATTTATTCCCCGTATTATGTAATCCCATAAAAACTGAAACTATCACTGTCACAATCCAAGTTAATGGGCTGCATCTTACCTATGTCGGGCAGGCTGGGCTGGAGCGGGCGGGGGGCGGGCGCGGAACTGATCACCGTCCGCGATCGGCTGCGTGGTGCCATTTTAAGTGGGTGGGCCAATTAAGGCCCACCCAGCGTAATGCGCAGCTGGCAACGCTACCTGTGTGGGCGGGAGGAGGAAGGAGAGTCGTGGCCTGCGCGCATGCACGTGAAAGAGCGCAGCAATTACTCTGGGGCTGCCTCAGGGAGATTAAGTTGGTAATGAAAATCTTGAATAAATGATCTAAAAAATCATTTAAATATGTGCACTCATGTGACAGTGTCACATGAGCTGGGACATGTTTGTCATTTTGCAAAATGCATTTAATTATTTTATTAAACCTTCAGGAAACCTCATCTCACCCATTGATGAGGCTTCCTGAAAAACGCGAAAGCTGCTTGGTCTCTTTGCCTGCCCGCCAACCTTAAGGTTGGATGGGCAGCGCTGTTAATTAACTAAATTACTTTCCTAATGGCCTTAATAGGCCTTTGCCAGTTTGGCGGGCGCGCAGACGTCTTTTGCATACACCCACCGAACACAATATCAAAATGACGCGCGATGACGTTGGGACGCACACACAACATCATCTTGCGTCATTTTACGCATTGGCTTGTAGGGCCTGCCCCTGCACGCCAACAGCAATATTCTGGCTAATGAGAAGCCACTAATAATGGAAGTGGATATGGGAGCCTCAACTACAGTGTTGAGAGAGCACACTTTCAAGCACCTTAATAAAGGTAGACAGCCAATAAACCTGGAGCAGACAACTGCTAAAGTAAGAACATACATGGGGGAATCTAATTAGGTAAAGGGCATGGCCACAGTATCAGTATCTTACAGGCAACAGGCAGCAATAAGGATCACAGATGTGTTTTTCTTTCTTTAGTACTGATGCAATATGTGAAGACTGATTTGCACAAGGTGTTACCATGCCTGAGGGAAAAACTATCAGAATATTTCCAAATGACAGCCTAGGAAAAGGAAAACTATGTGCCAGCAAAATTTTGACCTGATGCAGGTGTCAAACGCAATTTTACAGTTGACAGAAATGTTATTCAGGTGTCGTCTTTATGAGCTGCATCCAGTGCTGACCATAGGAAGAGGTCAATCAAAAATCCTAAGTCAGGACTGTGGCTGTCACTTATATTGCTGCCCTCCATTTTCCTGATTATTCTCTTCATGGCACAGCTCCAAGGGACCACCCAGTGACACCATAAATGTATCCTGCTTTATAGCTAAAGATCCTAAAAATATCTGCAACACTCGCAGAAATAATCAGCAAATTGGAGGGAAAAGGCAATGATTCTTGAACAACATAGCTTGACCAGGTACATTTTCCTAAGATCATTAGCAATACTATTGCCAGGTTACTATACACAGCAGCCAGCCCTGCTTCTGGCATTTTTTGTATGTGGCGTAGATGTGGATGGAATTACTATGGATGCTATGAGCTAACTTCTGAGGGGTGGCTGGAGGAAAATTGGTGAAAGGTTTGGATTGCCGAAGGAGCCCTTCTCTACGCTGCTCCACTTTCCTCCAATATTTGCCCAGTACTCATGCTCAAAGTCATTTGGAAAATGGCGGGAAAATCTAGCTCACCATTTTCTTGTGCCTGGATTTGTTTTATCTCCTCTGCTCCCAGTTGCCTTGTGTTTACACAAACATATTAATTATACATAATGTTCAAAGTACAAAGAAAAAGAGGGTAAAATAACATTGCATGGAAATGATTTTAGTGGTGTAGAATTTTATATTGTAGAATGAAATCTGATGCCATATGTCTGCATTTATTCACTGAGTGAAGAATCAATTTGGTGCTATTAACAATTTCCCTTCTACTTTTCATTTGCAAGTATTTATCTACTTCCCCTATACAATTTGTGCATAATTTTATAACACCATAATTTCTGGCATGGCACTCATTGAATAATTTCACACGAGACTAACACATAAAGACCTGGCTGTTAAGTAATGCGAGGGAGACAAGCTTGGCGTCATTCCAAAAATTAAAGTTCTAGATGCAAAGGCTTTCAGTGATCAGTTTGTTAGAAGACATGATACAGACAACAGATAATATTACAAACATAGTGGGAAAGCTCATGTCACAGTAGATGAACTTGGTGGCAGGAAGGTCAAACTTGATCCTCTCCTTCGATCTTCCTAATTTTGTGCTGCAATGGTATGAGTACTATACCCTCAGCAATAGGGTAATAGAGGTTTACGTATATGGGATAAGAACTGAGGGATTTCAGTTATGCGGAGAAACCAGAGCAGCTGGGATTGTTTTCCTTGCAACAGAGAAGGATGAGAGAAGTCTTAATGGAGGGTTTCAAACACATGAAGGATTGTGTTAGAGTAAAAAAGTAGGAATTGTTTCCTGTAGCACAAGGGTTGGTAACCAGAGGGCACAGATTTAAGGTAATTGGCAAAAAAAAGCAGAGGCGAGATGCGGATACCTCTTTTACACAGTGTCTGAATGAGTGGTGGAAGTGGACTCCTTAGTAACTTTCAAAAGGGAATTGGATAATCACTTGAAAGGGAAAAATTTGTATGGTTATGGAAAAAAGTGTGGGAGAAAGAATTGAACAGATTATTCAGAGCTAGCACAGGCATCATGGGCCAAATGGCCTCCTTCTGTGCTGTATAATACCTGTCCTATTGCTATTATTTTTAATTTACATTAACCACAATTAGCTCCACTGTTCAAAGTGTCACTGGTCCTGATCTTGACAAGAGGTGGAATATGGAAGAAGAGATGCAGAGTTCCAGATGCAAAACCAGGAAATCTGGATTTCCATGCATGCTGAGTACTTTTGATTCCACAATGCACATCCTTTTCTTTGGTGGAGGAGTTCTTCAGTATGCACCTTACTTGCTATCCAGAATGATAATGGCCTGCTGCACCTTGCATAACATGTTACAGCAAAAAGGACTGGAATTCCAGAAGAGGGAAGGTGCTGAGCTCTTGTGTCCGTGCTGGAAAAGAAGATGGAGAAGGACGAGCAACAGGAGCAGCAGGAGGAAGAAGAGTGTGATGTAGCGAGGGCATCATAAGCTGCCCAGTAGATGCCCTGGATGGTCTGATTCAGGCACAGTTCACTTAGACTGAGGAAGTACAGCCATCTGGCACACAAATACTGAATCCACCTGACCTCCACCCCCAAATCCCAGTGCAATGCTTTCCCACATGCAACAATTCATTCCCTTCATGGACTGCTCGTCTTCCACTCTTATCTTACCATTCAACACAAGGCAGAAAGCCACCTACCAGGCAGCAGGCAAAAATCATAATGTGGAAAAATGGAGCAAGCAAGTAAATTTTATGGGACAAAAAATGAAACAGATATATAACAATGTAAAACTATGTTGGAACACCCATGTGCATGCTCTTGGCAAATGATTTTTCTTGCTCTTCATTTTTCAATTACTCTCATGTGATAGGTGTTGGGACTATTTTCCTGTTGAAGTTTGTTGATTTAAATACAAGTCCTTAAGTGGGCCATATGGCCATGTTAACAGAATGCTTAGGAGAGATTGAGATGGGCTAAGTGTACCTTCCTGGATTCGTGATGATTTATCTGATGTTGCCATGTATGTCTTTTGGTATATTGTTATTTCATGGTAGAATGTGTCGATCAAAGGTAGAATTGATATAAGAATTTGAATAAACTACTTTATGCTATAGTCATGCTGGAATTGTGGATTATTATGTGCTTGGGTTCTTATAATGAAATGTGAAATCAATAATAAAGACTCACATAATCATCATATTGGAATAATGTGGTATGATTTGCCCAAATATTCATGTTAGAGTATGTAACATTAGTTCATTAAGGATTTGACTCAATAGTTGTTAACAACTGATGTTTACATACTCTTGTGTTTAAATCAGCAAACTTGAACAGGAATGAAGTGTTGCATGTGGGAAAGCATTGTACTGGGGTTTGGGAGTGGAGGTCAGGTGGCTTCAGTACTTGTGTGCCAGATACCTGCACTTCCTCAGTCCAAGTGGACTGTGCCTGAATCAGACCATTCTGGGAGATAAATGGCAGATGAAATTTATATTCAGGCAAATCCAAAGTACAGCACATGGAATGGATGTACATACTTCATGAATAGTGTTGAAATAGTTAAAGATGAAATGGAAAGAGATCTAGGAATCATAGTATACTTGACAGTCTAAAATTCCATATATTTTAGAGCTGTGATCAACAACTCCAACGAAATGTTAAACTCTTTAACCAAAACAGTAAAGAAATTCTAAATCAGTCTTTTACCGGTTTGACCTATGTCCCCTTGTTTGAAGCTCCAGATATACCTTATTTTTACCATTTAATATATTGTTTAAGGTCACCCTCAACCACCTTTCAAATTGAAACAAGGCATGTTTCCTTGGATCTTCAGCAGAGGCCTACAACCACATGATGCCTTGTTCCTTCCTGCCCTGCATCATTATATTCCCATTGGCTTCAAGTGGACATCAGATGCCAAAAATTAAAATGAGGCCAATGAGCTAAAATGGCTTGGACTTCTGTCTGGAATCACTTGTGGGTGCTCCTTGACCCTGCACACCAGCCCAGGTACTGGGAGTATGTACATCCATTTGGATTTCCCTGAATTAAATTGCATCTGCCATTCATCTCCTTGTGTGCTTCATTTCCCTGTTTCACTCTGGGATTTCAGGGATGTAGTTTCTGTGTGGGGGATCTGTGTGTCACCTTTGCTTTAGGTAAGGAGCTTTGTGAGGAAATTCAAGTTCTCAGGCAACAGATATGGTTTGGAACACATGGTAGGATTTTAGCACTCAACATCAGAAATCTGATGCTTATTGAATGAACATGGTCCATTCAAATCATGTGGTAGATGGAGTTGGAGGGGCCGTGAAACTGCTAACGAACTCTAGTATTGGTCAATATGCAATACAGTGACATTGCATGAAATTGTAGGTGGCTTGATCTTACCTATCAAGAGTCTTACATCCACACTTACATCCTTATATTCCCATAATGTTTCTCGCTTTTCCAAAACTCAAAGGAACAGTTTCGAACATCAAAATAACTTACAAGGTTTGTTGGTGCTTTAGGTGATAAAGCTGACAAGTGCGAAAGTAAAACTAGTACCTTGACATTGTCATTGAAGAGGGGAGAATTGTTCTGATCACTTTATGCATTGAATTGTGAATGCATTAAAAAAAAATCACATTTAAGAAGCCACTATATTTATTGGCTAAATCAAGTCCTGGCCCTCAGAATTGGTCAAATATCACAATGTCCATCAGTTTATGAACTAGCAATGTGACTTTTTTGATTTCCCACCAGTGATGTTAAGCTGGCTGCTCTCACTGCTTTATCTCAGCTCCATGCTCAATGATCTATCTCAGAATCCATTCTCAAAGCTTTGGGCTCAATTTTTTGCCCCCTCCCTCAGGGGTGGAGTGGCAGATGAGGATGTGTAAGATTGGGCATCATGCTAGTGGCACCATGCCCATTGCCTACCCACCCACCCCTGCCCTGAGAATATTTTACCCTCAACAGGGGAGGAGTAAGGCGACTCATCCAACTGTGGGCCAATTGAAGCCCTTAAATGCCCTTCTGCTGCTGCTGGTGGTATTTTTCCCATGGCAGAGGAGGCCGGTACCAGGTCTCCAGGCTGCCCAGTAACAGCTGTTGTTCTGGTAACTAGGCTGGGGGCTGGATGCCCCCTGGTCTGGGACCCTCTGTCCATTGGAGTGTGACCTAAGTGTCACCTCCCAACCCTTGAGTGCCCATCTTTCCCTTTCAAGCCTTGCATCCCACCCTGCTCGACCCCCTCACCATTGCCTGCTAGCTTGGCCCCGGCAGAACCCTGGACTCACCTTTGTCCCTGGATCCATTGCAACACCCCTTCCTTGGAGATTATTGGAGTCCCAACATCAGCCACTGTTCCTGGCGGCACTGCTGGGACAAGAGACCTGCCTGCAATTCGATTGGCCGCCAGTTCTCAGAAATGGGACTTCCCTGCCTGCCTCAATCCTCTTAACGACCTGGCAGTTAAATGGCTGCAGGGTGAGCTGGCCAATTGTACGCAAGCTCTTCCCTGCATTTTACATGGGGTGGGGTCAGGAAACCTGTCCCATCATAAAATCCAGGCCTTTGTCTCAACTCCCTCTGTCACAGCTTTATCCAGATCTATTCTCACTGCATTCTACCAGATTTGCTCTTGTTATCTCAGCTTTCTCCCTCGCTCTCAATCTCACCACTTTACCTCCATTTTCCTCTCACTGTGTTGTTTCAGCTCCTATTCTTACCACATTATCTCAGGTCTGCATTCATCACCTTACAACAGAGAGGGTTCTTGCTGCTTTCTACCAATTCTGATTTCTCCGTTCTGTTCTTCATGAATTATCTCAGCTCCTGATTTCACCAACTTATCTCAGATCTGCTCTCGCTGCTTTATCTCAAGTCCGTTCTTGCGGTTCTGTTTTATTTTCTGTCTCGTCTTCCCGTACCTCTGTCCTTTCTCCTTCATATGATAGCAACCCCCTTCACTTTATTCTTACCTTCCATGCTACCAGTCTCCACTATCATTTCTGCCACTTCCACCTCTACCACCTTTGGCACCACTAAACGCATCTTCCCCTCCTTTCCCCTCCCCTTTGGGAATTCTGTGGGTCCACTCTATCCACAATACCCTGGTCCCCATTTCCATCACCCACACCACCTGCTCCCCTCCCCCTGCATTTTCTCATACAAGCACAGGGGATGCAACATCTGCCCTTTCACCCCCATTCCTTCCCATCATCCACGGCCCCAAACATGACTTCCGAGTGAGACTGGCCCTTAATAATCGCACTTAGTGATCTACAGCAGGTGGCGGCAGGGACTTTCTTGGAGTCCGGCACTCGGAGGACTGCTGGAGGCCAGAAATTTGCTGAGTTTGAGTTAGCTGATGAGCCCCTGGACTCAGTCATGTCACAGTTGCTAGAGCTGCAAAGACAAGCTGAGGAACATCAGGAAAGAATGTCCGCTGCACTCCTCAGATTGCAAGGCACGATGGAGGAGTCCGTCCATCTTCACCCTGGGGTGAAAGCAGCGGCATGCCAATGCACCAAGGTCAACAATGGTAGGATGGCAGCCGCCATGGAGACCTTGGTCCAGGGCATTGCTCCTGCACTGCTGCGTGGGCTCAACCCCATCGCTGACGCCATAGTTGGCCTCCAGCAATGTGTACATGAAAGGGGTGCTGTGCAGCTCGATCTCACTCCAGCTACCCCTTCGCTCATGGAGTCAGCCTGGGGCCCTCGGGCACCCATAATGTGGAGGGTCAGCAGGTGCACATCCTGGGGCCATCTACCCAGGTGACTCTGAGAGTGTCCGAACCATCGTAATTATCTCTTCCTGCGACCTAAGCAGCTCCAGCTCCACAGGCCGAGGAGGGTGCCACTGCCACACAGCAGGATCCCGAAAGCAGGCCGGGGCCCTCCAAGCCTCAGCCCTGCAGCGGGTGCCTGCCAAGGCCATCACAGACAGGGTGCCGCAGTCAGCAGGCTCCCTGCACCTCCACCGTGGATGTCTAGGGAGCACCAAGACGTAATGGCAGCATTAGGAAAATTAAGTAGAATTAACTCTTTTGGAGACAACCAATTAAACTAAATTAACCAAATAAACACAACCCCTAAATTAGGGAACTGCAAAACCAAAGACAAAATTAAAAGGAAACTTACAAACATCAAATCAAAATGTGATTCAGGGGGTCGATAAAACAAAAGATGGGCAACACCTGCAAGGAGCCATGAAGACCCCTCAGGCACTCTAAATGCTTATAAACCAATGTTGAATTTGCAGCATGAACCTGTCAATGACATTGAGTAGCTGCTCAGGGTACACTCATATTGCAAGTAACAGTGCAGAAAGAAAGGAGAGAGCAATTACAGCATTGCCTTGCATTGGCCAGGTCTCCTGTGTGGCGGGCAAGAATTCTGCTACTGAGCCACCAGTGCAACTGCATAACTTATAAGCTGATGTTGCAATTTGCAGCATGAACCTGTCAATAACATTGAGAAGCTGCAGAGGGCACAGTCGTATTGCGAGTGACAGTAGAGGAAGAATAGAGAGAGCAATTAAAGGATCATCTTGCATTGGCCAGGAATCAAACCCAGGCTTCCCGTGTGGTAGGCAATAATTCTACCACTGAACCACCATTGCAACTGCACAACAAAAACAGAATTACCTGGAAAAACTCAGCAGGTCTGGCAGCATCGGCAGAGAAGAAAAGAGTTGACGTTTCGAGTCCTCATGACCCTTCGACAGAACACAGCCTAACTATGGATGATATACATAATGTTCACTATTGTAACTAAACTCCTGAGAATGTCTCCCTGCCTCTGGCTCCTTGTTCTGATGAGCAGTGTTCATTTCACTCAGTTGTGAAACCTTTCTCTGCAAGATAACGGCGGGTGGCACAGTCCAGGGCCTCTTCCCTGTGCTTTGTGCAACCTTCAGACCAAAGTGATGGTCTGGCCTCGCACTCCCTGGACACATTATTGATGCCTGCACCTCGATGGTACTTTTCATTGCTGCCAGAATGTCATGGGCAGGTGCCTCAGAGTTCTCTCATTCTCTCGGTGTGCTCTCAGCACCTTTAAGGAGGGGCTGACCCCCATCTCTTCAGCATTTTTGACCAGTGATGCTGTGCACCTGAAGGATTCAGGTGCTGAAGGTGGACAAAGGATCAGGTGGTTCTTAAGTTTCATGGCTGTGTCTCTATGATATGATCCTGATCACAGAACGCAAGCGAGCTGCCTTCAGCCAGACAGGAGTCAGACATTCTCAGAGGTTATATGAAGATTTATGGAGTGTCCTCACTGCATGTCGTCATCATCCACCTGCAATTGAGCAACTATTAGGGCCTCCACTGCATCTCCATGTCTGGAGCACTCTCACAGAGGGTATTGGCATGTGATAAGCCAGACTGGAGTCAAATGTTCACAAATGCAGTGTGAGGATCTATAATGTCTCCTCACTGCATGTTGTCATTATTCTACACAAATCTAGCAGCTATGAGGGCCTCCCAAGCATGCCCCATTCCTGTCATCATCACCTCCGAGGATCTCCTCACCCTCATCGGAGGAGACCTCCAGCTCCTCCATGTCCTCCTCAGCGAGCTCATCTCCCTGTTGTGGCACCAGGTTGTAAAGGGTGCAGCAGGTGGTGATGATGCGTGACACCCTCTGCGGACTGTATTGCTGGGCTCCACCAGACTGGTCCAGGCACCGGAACTGCGTCTTCAGCAGCCTGATTGTTTGCTCCATCAAGTTGCGAGTTGCAGCATGAGGCTCATTATAGCGTCGCTCTGCTGCAGTCTGAGGCTGTTGTGTGGGTGTCATCAGCCACGACCTCTGCAGGTAGCCATTGTCCCCAAGGAGCCATCCCTACAGCCTCTGTGGCCCCTGGAAGACTCCAGGGACCTGTGACCAACTGAGGAAGTAGGCATCATGCACACTTCCTGGAAACCGTGCGCACAACTGCAGATGCATTTCTGGTGGTTGCATACCAGCTGCACGTTCAGTGAGTGGAACCCCTTTCAGTTGACATAGTTCACTGTGTGTAGTGACAGAGACCTGAGCATTACATGAGTGCAGTAAATTACACCCTGCACCTGTGGGGAAACCCGAGACCTGGGTGAATCCAATTGATCTTGTATCCTGGCTCTCCTGGTCCTGAGCGAAATGCACAAATCTTTGTGCCCTCATGAAGATGGCATTCGTGACCTCATGGATGCATTTATGGGTGGCGGATTGTGATATCCCACAGAGGTCACCCTCATCGGAGGAGACCTCCAGCTCCTCCATGTCCTCCTCAGTGAGCTCATCTTCCCATTGAGCACCAGGTTGTAAAGGGCGCAGCAGGTGACGACGATGCATGACACCCTCTGCGGACTGTATTGCAGGGCTCCACCAGATCCTGAAAGGAGCCACTGGCATAGAAATTGAGTGCTGAAGTCACTTTCACAGCCACTGGCAGTGGATGCCCTCCATGTCCCCGTGGCACCAAATCCTGCAGCAGGTGGCAGATGTGCCTGACCAGTTCCCTAGACATGCACAGACTTTGGCGACACTGATTCTCGGTCATCTGAAGGAATAAAAGGAAGCGCCTATGGACGCTGGGTATCATTAGGCACCGGCCTGCAACAGCTCGCTGTGTCTCTTGGGATGCGTGTGCAGGAGACCCAGCTGCCTCTTAATCCTGAGATTGCTGCTCCTGCAGCCTCTGTAGCCAGAAGGTTCAGTCACTCTCTCCTCCATCTTCTTCATGCTCTGTAGGCCATCAGGCATACAGCTAGTTTACCAGGCTCCATGGTCCTGGTGTAGTCCTCCTGCAGGATGAAAGAGAGAGACACGTGATTAGCATGGGTGCACTAAGAACCTGTCCCAATTAAATGTGAAGGCCCCTTAACGCTTCCCGGAGAGTGCTGGCCACCACTTGGATGAGTTAAGTGCACTGCATGGCTGCCCAAAACCCCACCCACCTCTGCCCCACCCCACTCGAGCGATTAGCAGCAACTTTGCCCATTGGACTGCATGCTGTACCCTCAGCTCATGAGCAGGCATTATCCTAACCCACACTGCAAGGCTGCACTGTTAGCTTTAACAATGGGGGAGACTGATCCAAACCGGGATGATGATACAGCAAAAGGGCTCTAAGCACCTCCAGCAGTGACTGCTTCATGGTCAGCTTTAGCGAGGAGATTGTACAATGTGTGCTGTCATCCAACTATTCTGCAGTCTACTAAAATGCTCATGAATTTGCAGTCTGTGCCTGAGGGGTGAAAAGCTTTGGAGCAATTAGTGGCACTTTGATGCCTCTGCGTTGCTTGAATGGGCAGAGAAGCTAGAAGCCTGACTTCAATCATATCATTATGGTGGTGTCTGAACTATCTCAGCAGCAGAGGAATGGTCACTTTATATAGGTTTCCCTAATGCATGGCCGCTTCCCTCACCCACCTTACCCCCCACCCAGAATACTTGTGCGTTACATTGAACGGCAATGCTGTTCTTGACCCACCCCCCTCCCCCCCACAAGTTGCCTCAACTGCAGGGTTGCCCTTGCCCCCTCCCAACGCTCCTCAAGCTTGAAGTTCAACAGGCGACCCTGGCGAGCACTGCACATCATTGCTATGTACTCACCTCCGAGTTCCCCTCAAGATACAGCTCACCAAGTGCAAGCCTTTGTGCTGTTGTGAAACATGTCGGCGTGCTTTCCCGCCTACGTGGACAGATGACCCAACGTAGAGGACGATTCCAGACAGCTGGCCTAATAATGGTATGCAGATGTATTACGATGGGAAACGCGGCCCGCCATTGATGGTCAGAGTGGCCGATCGTGAGCTGGTTTCACGCCGTCATGAAACTGATCGTGACGTATTGTTTGCTCTCACCACCAAACATTCCTGACGCCAGTGGGCATGGAAAATCCCAGCCATTGTGTCTGACTCCAATTTGGTTAAAATGCGGCTCATACCAAGATGGTGGCAGGAGTGCTAATGTTAAGAATCTAGTTTGATCTTTGAATTTGGTTTAAATTAAAGACATTGAATGATGAGATGGTGACAATGTTGGCATTGGTACTTTTGAATAGGTGGACTGAATAAGTCAGTAGTTATAACAAATTGATTGTCAATATTAGGCTCACACCTCAATACCATTTTGTGAGAAAGTTGTACATGCTAATATGTTTCTTATGGTGGGCATACGTCTGCTGTAGCAGGTATCCAGCGGGCAGAGAAGGCTTGTCAGGAACGGGGAAAATTATTGATAGGGCTGTCACAAGAACAAGCTAGTAGTGGGCGGGAAGATTTTTGTGGAGCCTGGTGGAGCAATTATTTAAAAACAGCCTGTTGGGCCTCAAATAGACCAGGCCTGTTTGCAAATCCCTCCATTGCCTCACCATTCCCTTCTCGGTTCTCTTTTCCTAACCCTCAATCCACCAAGATATCTGCGCTCCTCTAAGCTTGGCTTCCTCAGCATCGCCATTTTGAATTGCTCCACCATTGATGGCTGTGCCTTCAGCTGCCATGACACTGAGCTCTGGAAATCCCTCCCTAAACATCTGCACCTCACCATCTCTCTGTCTCTCTTTCCTCCTTTAAAACGACCTCTTTGACCAAGCATGTTGTCACCTACCCAATACAGATCGAATATCCTTTATCCGTAATCTGAAAAACAAACATATTCACAAACCAGACTTTTTTTAAACTTCATCGACCTTTGGTGTGGGAAGTCCCTGACCCGATCCAGCATGACCCAATCCAATATGAACATCGCCAACCGCATCCGACCATTAGTGTGGGAAGTCTCTGAACTGAGCTGACACACCCCAAGCCAACAAGAAGCTCGCTAACCGAATTGTAATGTAAGTAGGCCTAGTTCTTTAGGCAGTGTCCGCAAACCGAAATTATCTGAAATTCGAAACACGATTGGCCCCAAGCATTTGGATAATGGATACTTGAACTGTATCTCCCTGTGTGGCTTGCTGTAAAATGTTGTTTTATACTGCTCCTATAAAGCAGCTTGGGATGTTTTATCACAGCAAAAAGAAGAATTTGTTTCAGGTAGCTTGGATTTGGTGAAGGGAGCCATATTTGCAAAATTTAATACATTAAGTAAGTAATAATTAAATATGTAAAGAATAAATTGAATATTTAATATATTAATTCATTAAATAATCATAATAAATAATTTAATTCGGCACAAACTTGGTGAAGGAAGCTAACCCTGTACCTGAACGCAAAGGCCTTATATGGATCAACAACAAATAAGGTAATTAAAAAAAAAATATTTTCCTGAATTCTGCTCAGGGAGAAGCAAGAGTGCTCCTCTGCATCCCACTTCAAAACACGTTCTCCCTCTCAGCTGCCGTTATGCCTCTCTTCAGTCACAGCTACAGCCTGATCCCGATGTTGCCCTGACCAGATCCAGATGACATAATAACTCAATCATCTGCAAATGTAAATATTTGTTCCCTTGCATAGCACCCTTTAGAGGAATATAGAGAAAATCAAAGAACACAAACTCTAATATTTTTGTTGTAAGGTTGCATTACAGAATTTTGACACACTAAGGGTAAGTCACCAGTGACAAGTAAATACATGTTCACAGGGTCAATATTATCTCAGGATGACGAATAGAAATCACATGTAAAGAAAACAATTGAGAATTGTGCTTGTAGCTGTAATACAACTAAAAGAATGATAATTCATGACTTTGCAATTACCCATTTAAAAAGAAAAGAACTGAAGTTTCATTGCTCACTGTCTATCAAGAACATATTCCAGTCGTGTTTGGTGAGTGTTTTGGTTGCAATTTCCTGTTACTGTTATAGCACTACAATATTTTCAACATTTGAAAAAGAACTTGCATTTATAAAGCGTCTTTCACATTCTCAGAATTTCCCAAAGCACTTCATTCCCAATAAATTAATTTTGAAGTGCTTTAGGTTTGGCCATGCTGTGCCTATTCTTCTAATATGGCAGGCAGGGTTCACTTCCAGTCAGACTGACATCACCCATATTGGTAAAGGAGGTTATGCTGGTGGCAGAATCACATACCTGCAGAGGGCAGAATTTTACGGCCCTGTTTCGGCAGGTCCGTGCCTGTAAAATGCGGCGAGACATTCTAAACCCCATTGACGACAGTGGGAACGTAAAATCCCGCTGTTGTAAAATTGCCAACTCTAATGTTCTTATAATATATATAAATTAGAGACCCGTGCTTCTTCTAGGGTCTATTTCTCATTTTGGACTAACCTAGCGGGTCATTCTACATGTGCTGCCCTCAAATAGCACAACATAACGCTAACTGGTGCCAACACCCTCTCAAAAGTGCTATTTAAAAGGCTCATACAATACTTACAGTTTAGTTGCTGGTTGCTATTGTTGGCTACTCTTTGACTTGTAAGGGAAGAATTTTTCCCATGGCAGGTGGGCTGGGTGGGAGCGGGCAGGGGTGGGCACAGAGCCGATCGCTGCCCACGATTGGCTGCGTGCTATTTTCGGCGGGCGGGCCAATTAAGACCCGTCCAGTGTAATGCGCGTCCGGTAGTGTTCAGCGCTACCTGTGCGGGTGGGGGAGGCTGGAGAATCGGGGCCTGCACTCTTTCACACATGCACACGAAAGAGCTCAGCAATCTCCCTGAGGCACGGAGCTGCGTTGGGGAGATTGAAAAGGTTATAACACATTTAAATAAATGAGATAAAAATGTCTTTAAACATGTCCCCTCATGTGACAGTGTCATATGAGCTGGGGCATGTTCGTGAAGTTTGGAAAATTTATTTATTTATTTCATAAAACCTTCAGGAAACCTCATCCCACCCGTGGATGAGGTTTCCTGAAAAACACAAAGACTGCTTGGGCTCTTCGCCTGCCCTTCAACCTTAAGGTTGAACAGGCAACATTCTTAACCAGTTAATTGCTTCCTTCTTGGCCTTAATAGGCCGTTGACATTTCGGTGGGTGCACAGCTGCCTCTGGGGTGCACCCGCTGAATGAAATATCGAGATGATGCGCGATGATGTCGGGACGCCCTACGTCATCACGCTCAATTTTACATGTCGGCGTGTTGGGCCTGCCCCCGCATGCCGACCAGAAGATTCAGCCTTTGGTGTTTTTGGTTGTGCTATATTACTCTAGACAATTTAGCATTTTCTGCAGAGCTAAAGGTTCCCCTTGGTGATGTTGTTGCTTGATAAATAACCTGGGTTGTCTCATGGAGCTTTTCTTTTGAGCAAGGAGAATGAAGGTGAGCAGTGAGGAAGACAGGACAGAGCAGGACAGGTTACCAGAAGAGGGAGGAGCAGGGCACTGAACGGAAGGCCTTATCCATGGAGGGTCTTCAGGGAGCACATCTGCTACAGCAACTTCACTTACATACCTCTGTTTCAATAAGAAGGCAGTCACTGAGCTACATCACAAATATGTCTCAAATCCAGCATAAAACCAGGAATAGGCAGCACTGCCTGTGACTGCCAAAGTGATCCTCAACTTCTTTGCCATATTGCCTTGTGTTCTCCCTATAACTAGCCTGGCGCCTTTTTCAGTCAAGAGGTTTTCCACTTCTTCAATGTACAACTGCTTTGTAATCAAGAAAGTAAATCATGCAGGTATCCAGGCAGCCATCTAGCCTCTGTTCCATCTTTATTTCAATTAGGTCATCAAGTTACAGATTGGCTGTTGGGTGACAAATCAGGAACCTGCACAGATCTACAGGGTACATCTACAATTGGAGTCATGCTTCCACAAAGGACATAACTGGACAAACCTGAAGTGCTTAAGTCATGTTTCCACTGCCTAAACTGTTCCAGAGGAACATACATCTCAATGAGTATCCAGATTCATTGTCGTCTGTTTCATGCTCCACAAGTATACCATCATGACGGACCAACCTTGACCACCAAGTCGGCAGAAACAAGTACAGAAGGTGATGCAGAAAGTGGACAATGAGGAAGAAAAGATAGGGAGAAAAGAGATGACAAAAGAGTAGGAAGAGAGGTAGCAACCACCAGAGCCTCTATCTGCCTGAGTTCATGGTAACATGCCCATTAAGGAGTGAAATCAGCCATCCGATTCCCCCATTCCCCAACAGTCTCACAATTCTTCAAAAACACTATCCAGTTGTCTTCCGTAAGTACCAATTTATGGGTCTTTCTTTCATTTTACTACAAAGGGGAACGAACACCCGCCATCAAATCAAATCAAATCAAATCAAATCACAACGCATAATTTATGAAGCAAATCATGTCAGCATTAATTTTTAAAAAAGATTAACCACCATTAAGTAAACCCTTACTACCCTTTTTGCATGTTCCTTTCTCTACCCTAGAGCTCTTGTGAGCTATTTCCCCAGTGGCTACATACCAGAAGGTGGAAAACTGCTGTCATTATAAAGAGGACACTTCAGATGGAATTGGAAGATGACCTCAAGCAGCCCTGAGCCTGGATGGATCAGTTGCAGACTGCACAACCTTGGCCTAAGTTGCAGCAATCAAGTCTGGTTGGCTGTGTGGCATCTGCAAAGGCACTTGTGAAATATCACGACAGGGGAGCAGACATGTTATAATCCTGGGAGAGGACAGCAAGTGCCTTTCCCCTGGAGCCAAGGTAACACTCCTGGAGCCTGTGCCTCTTACGGTTCTACTGGAGAACAGTGTAGGGTGATAAGACACGCTAGATGCAACTTTTAACAATAGATTCAAAGCCAATAAAACAACCATTAGGAACATGGTCCAATTTCTAAGTCAATGTGCAGACATGTTGTCACATAGCTAAACAAAACAGCCAATTTTCAGGTGATTTTGTTGTTATCACATTGCTGAGCGTGGGACCTTGCTGTACACTGCTTAGAGAGATTAGTCACCCCGTGGGAAACTGTTGTTTGTACTGTGCACAGGAAAAGACTGTTGAAAGGTGGTCTGAATCACATATCATATATGCATGTGAGTGTTGTAAATCAAACCACCTTTTTAACATTCTTTCTTTGTCCTCATCAGCAAAGGCAGCTTCCCATTAGGCAATCCAATACTAGTGTCTCCTAGGTATTAAAACTTAACCTTGTGTGCGCAATGAATGTGGCGTTACATAGCTAAGGGCTAGATTTCAGAATTGGCTCAAAGGTAGAAGTTATGTCTCTGTTTTGGAATCAACTTGCTCTGCAGGCTTTGAACACATAGTTAGGCTGAGAATGACGTGCTGCACTATCAGCTGTGCCGTCCTCTGGATGAGATACCTTCCCAGGTAGATGAAGAAGATCCCATGGCACGATTTGAAGTGCAAAGGAATTCCCCTCCTTTCATCAACAATATTTATCCCTTAGCCAACACCACCAAAAACAAATGATCTGGTTAGTATTTCATTGTTGTTGTGGGATCTTGCTCTGTGCAAATAGACTGTCCCTTTTCCCCACTTTGCAATTGTGATTGTTCTTAAAAAGTGCTGCCTTAGCTTTGGGATAAATCTAATGTGATGAAAAGCATCTTATACATGAAATCTCTTTCTTTAACAATTTGCCCCCCGTTACTAGGTTATTTTAGTGAAAGCATGAAAGCAAGCACTCAATGCTATGCTAATAAGACACGACCGTTTGCAAGTGTTGTTTTAGCATGCAATTTTGGTCCTAATTTCTGATTACTATAATTTGAGCTTACTAAACAGTCACCTGCAGGTTTTGCATCCAAGTGCAGGTTGAATGCAAGTTTCTTGGAGCTGTGTGGGTTTGACTCACCACAGAGAGAGTAGAGTGTGCGAGCGGGCAGTTCTACATTTCAGAATGGCTCAGGGACTGAGTGAGATGTGCACAGGTTTTCAGTCAAGACACTGTGGGTCTCGGTGGAAGAGGTTCAGAGGAGTAGGAATGTGTAGTGCCCACAGCGGGGTAAGGGTTCTAACTCGCCCTCCTGTCTTTCCAGTCCCTCTCTCCTAGAACATCTGGTGCTGTTCTGCTTGGCCTCATGTCCTCCACCCATTCCTCCCACAGATGAAGACAATCCTTAGCAAGATAACCATGGTCAAGCATTCCTCTTCTCGTAGCTACTCCTGTAAGATGATCAATACAGTTGATTGGACACTTACACAAGAACAAAATGCTGCGATGCTGGAAATCTGAAATAAAAACAAAAATGCTGGAAATACTCAGTTTGTTTTTACATAATCATTGCAGCATTTTGAAGAATTTCAGCAGACAGAATTGGCTAAAATGTCCGAAGCAGCAGAAACTTTAAGGTGGGACAGTTCTGATGAAAGATTAACTCAAACGTTAACTCTGTTTCTCTCCATAGATGCTGCCTGACCTGCTTAGAACAACACTTACTTTTTTTAAGAAAAGTTCTTCTAAAATTTGCATTCCAAATGTTGATAGAACGCTGGGGAAGTCTTAACAAAATGTCCCAGAAAGTGTTCCAACATGTTTTAAAAGTCGTCTTCAAACATCAAGGTGCAAGGAAGCAGTAAAATGTCATATAACATTAAGTAGTCTGTGGAATTCTCTGCAATAACTACTTTACTTTCAATCAGCTAGTTGCTGTTTTATTTCTATCTTTTGCTTAACACTAATTCAGCAATCTCACACACGACTGGTAGGTTTGGTTTATTTGAAGATGTAGTGCCGGATTGCTGAGCAGACAGTTTTACTATAAAGATTCAACAGCAATTGTTAACAGGAAAGGGCAGCTCAATTCCTTCACACCACATGCTGCTAGCTAAACATGCTGCTAGCTGAACAATGTCTGCTTGTCACATGGTTTACATCTGTCTACTTACTGAATAGCAAGTTCTTTCTTAAAATGATATCACAAAGGTGGCCAGTCCTAGTGCTGGTTTCAACTCCTTTACCAAGATGTTGTCTTGCATGAAACATAATGAGCAGGATTATCCCAGTAAACCAGATCCCATATTTAAAGGCCTCCTGGCAAAAAGCTAAAGCTCTTCAAGGGGTAGGAAGTTGCTGCGAAATGATGGTTGTGAAAAGAAAGAAACATGCTGCCCCCAGATTTAGTGATGCCTCCTTTGAGCACCCACTGGACACAGTGGAAGCCTGCTGCAATGTCCTCTACCCCTGCTCTGGACAAAGGCCAGCAAGCAAAGCCACCAATCCAGCATGGGATGCAGTGGCAATGGTGGTCAGCGCCAACACCCTGCAAAAAAGGACAGCCATCCAGTGTAGAAAGAGGATGAATGATCTCATCCATTCCACCGGGGTAAGTCAACCACCTCATCATTCACAAACCCATCACACATCCACAGGGATCTCACACCTCAAGGGACAACACCACTAACTCTCACACACACCCTCACATCTACATCAGACTCATACTCTCTGAAGCTTGTGTCCTCAATCTGCCCATGGCTCTGCTCACCAAACAAACATTCCATGCAGTGCCATGTGTCCTGCTCACACTCTCTCCACATATTTTCATGCAGGAGAAACTGGCCTACAGCAGCAGGGAGCGGTGCCAGACCGGAGGTGGAGTTGCCCACATTGGGCCCCTCAGTCACTGTGAGGAGCATGCCATTGTACTGACTGGCAAGGACGTGGACTGTGCCTGCGGTGATGGTAAGGTTGGCGGCGAACACCCACTTGAGGACCCTGCAGCACATCATCCCTCTTTCAACACAACTGTGAGTGCTCTCTCTCCTGCTTTTGACTCTGCTGCCATGCACTAATCATCTCTACTCTGGTTCACAGGGAGCTCTGACAAGTGACCAACACCCTCAGCCAGACAGTCCCTTAGCTCCATTCAGGTCCTCACCTCCAGCCAAGAGGACACCTCCTCCATTGAAGAGATGGAAATAAGCAGCTTGGAAGACCTGTCGCAGGGCTTACCTACACCCTCTGCCAGCGCAGAGACACACACCTCAGTGGGACCTTGATCTAGAGCCAGCTCGGGTTCACAATCTGCTGCTCATCACATGGACATACGTACACAGCAGGAGGAGGCAAGTTCAGTCGAGCTCCACAGCACTCGGAGGACTGCTGGGGAAGAGGCATCTGTGAGGTTCGAGTCAAATGACGAGCCTCTGGATTCAGCCTTCCAACTCATCCTGGTGAGTCAGCCGATGGTGTGGGGACATCACACAGAGCTGTTGGAAGCCCTCAACAGAGTGGCATGCGAGTTGAAGGAATGCGACTGCCTGCTCTCTGATGAAGTGGTGCTTACATGTGCGTGTATAGAGGTATCCATGTGGAGGATAGCAGGTGCCATTGAGACCTTGGTCCAGCAGAACATGGAGATGTGTGCAGACTTGCTCTCCATTGCAGTAGGCATGGATGAGTTCCTGCCATGGCAATGCAAGAGGGAAAGGGGGCACCTCAACATCCCTCCAAGTGCTCCTTCCCTTCAAGGAGCCAGGCCGGGGCCCTTGGGCACCCAAAGGGAGGAGGTGCAGCAGCTGCACATCCTGGGGTCATCTACACTGTAATCTCAGGGCGTGCCCTCTCTTTCTGAGTCCCCTTTTCCTCAACCTCATCCTCTGTCACTGCAGAGGGAGCAGCTGGCCCACAGGAGGACAGCCAAAGCAAGCTGGGGCCCTCAAGGCCTCGGTTCGCCAGAGGACCCATGTCAAAGGCATCAAAGGCAACAGGGCCAAACATTGCACAGGCTGTCTCCACACTTGCTGTTGATGTCAGGCACCATCTAGAAGAGCTGGTAGGCCTAGAAATGTTAAGAATGTCTGATCACAAGTAGTTCCACGGGTGAACACATTTTGCCATTTTATAATCAGAAAATATATTCACTTTCACTGAACAATGTGTAATGGTGTCTTTCAGCTTCATTTACAGGCTTTGCAAATCCTCACCCTCCAAGCCTCCCCACTAGCAGTTCAGCTGCACGCACACATGGGTGATTCTGGAGTGAGAAGTGTGCATGGCGGGGCCTTTCGCAGCCTCATGCAAGCACTTTCCCGCACATGTGGATATTCCCTCCGTCATACTCAACTCACTGTCCTGAGCATTTTCAATGCTGCCTGCCGGGGTTCTCTTTCAGTTGTCCATCCGAGCTGAGCTGCATCTCCGCCCACCCAATCATCACACTCCCATACAGCACCCGTCCCTGCCCAAAATGAGGCTCCTTTCACTTTTGATTTTGCAAGATGGTTGTATGAAATATGTCTTCAGCTCCCCTGTCCTTTCTCCTCTCCCAGTCACCCTTGTCCTTCAGTCCCATCACTGTTGACCCCCTGGCATCACCTTCTACCTCCCCACTGCCACAACTCTTTTCTGTCCAGCATATCAAGGTGAACATGCACATTCCCTACCTTCCCAAGAATCCTACCCCCATCCACACTGACTTCCCCGACTTCTTCCTTCCCACCGCCAGTGTCCGTGTCTGCATCTGAGTAGCCAACAACCACCCTCGTCATCCCGTCTATCGATACTGTCATGCACTCACCTTCCCAGCCTACTGGCTCACTTTTTCATTCTCACCATGCCCTCCTACCATGCCCACTGTAGGTGGTGGTAGTGTGTGTGTCAGCTTCACCTCTGACTTCTGAGCGGTCCAAATCGCTCCCACTCACTGGGTTCTGGACCTTGGACTTATTTGGGGGTTGTGACAAAGTGCAGCAGACAACTGGTTTTGGTGCAAGAAAAAAAATGGGTTTATTGAAGTCACAAATGAACTTTATAACATTAGGATTACGCTGAGATTATACAGACTTACAAAGTACACTTAGTTAAGAATGGGGAACACACGGCATAATGAGGGAAAAATCACACTACTAATCCTCTTACCCTTGTCCCACCCCCAAAACCTAACCAAATTGAACTAGGAGAGGTCAGGGATCATGCACACCAACCAGGGTTCCTTGACAGTTCGAAATCCAGCCAGGTAAGCAGGTTGCAATTTTGGGGTACGCTCTTTGTGTCCTTTGGGGCCTGCCATCCCCACGTGGTCCTGGTCTGTGGAATCTGCGAAGGTTCTTCAGTTGGGTGGAGGGCGCGGTTGTGGGTGGTCAGTCTTCGTGGAGGGCTGCGTTTGCGCTCTAGTTGTCTTCGGTTGAGCCTGCCACCCCATGCCCCTCACCATGATATTGCCTGCAGGCCTGCAAACCTTCAGATCTCCTTTCTCCACTTGGCTCAGCTCCCTGCTTGTTTAAACTCTGCTTCAACCACCCCAAAACTGCTCACCCTCCTCTGTCCACTTCCCTTTGTAACTGGTGGCCCAGTTATACTGTTTTTTTTCAAATTTCTTATTTGAAACCAAATCAAGGTTAGTTCTTAGTCTGATTTGGGCTTCTTCAGGTGATTGTTGTCTTGTTGTTTTTTAATGGACTCGCGTGATGTTTATCGTTGTCTTCCTGTCCCCGTAACTAGTCTTGAGCTGAAAGCCATTGTGTATGTGGAGTATTGATGGGTTCGCATAATGGCATTGATTGCGGCCTTCCTGCCTTAGTAGTTAGTAACGATTATTTATGCAAGATTTTGATGAGCTTTAGTTATGTGTAAGATGAAGTCTTTCTCTGGGTTGATTGTTTTAAAGGGAAGAATGCGTATTCTGTCTCCTCTCATGGTCTGGTTACAGGCAACAATCCACACTGCACTCAACAAGCCTGGGTATGTCCAGTCCCAGGCCTTCATGGGCTGCAGGGTTCTACACTTAACTCAGCAGTTGGGTCCTCTGCCATAAAAGTCCAAAAGTCATATCATTGTTGATGATATGAAAAATGTGGGAATTTTGAGAACCCTTCAGAACCACCCCCTCACCCCCCCCCACCCCCACCCCCCGTGATACTTAAACCTTGCTTCAAGTATCATACAGGAAAACAAAACAAAATTCCCAACCCTCCATAGTCAATCTTCCCCTGTAATTACCTATCTAAGATCTCATGATACATATATTCCCCATTCTTTAAAATGTGGTGTACGTAAGCATGCATAGGCAAAATACAGTTATTTCCATACATCCAAATATTTAGCGGGTCCAACACCCCATTTGATGCACATACATCTTTATTAAAAGAAAACAACATGTAAAAGTCTTTCTTAAAAATAACCAAACACAAAAAAAAACAATCTTTATTCAGGAACAAAACAAAAAAAATATATGAAAGGTTCAAACAGGTGTATCTCTCTCCACCTTAGCATAATGCTTCTTCTAGGTCCTTTCATTTTGGAACTCTAGGATTTTACCTTTTCCCTTGCACTGAGAGCACAACAGGTACAACACTATTCCCAGCTGGCAAACCACGAGGATGTGGGAAGCCATTCTGACCCATGAAGGGACATCCATGTTTTCAAAAATGTCCCACCAGGGTGGGACTGTGATACCTTGAATCTCTCCTTCTATCTGGTGTGTTTTCGGTTCCCAAGTGTAGAAATATTTTTGTGATTACTCTACAGCTTTCAGTAGTTTAGTAAGATGATCTGGTAGAGGGGAATTTCGTAACTGAAATGTGTGACAGAGCTCTGCAGGTCGGTACAGTTTTCCTTAACAGTGAGGTGAACAGTGGAGGGTTCAGGAATGGGGACAATCCATTCCTGGGCCACTTGAACTTCTGCCTCGGGTTTAAAACAAAAACTGCTGTCACTTACTGGACACCGGATGTGCTGTCCAAGTTGGTAGTGGGGTGCACTTGTGGTGACACAATATGTCCCACTCCCTATATATGCTACCTGTGGGGGAACATGGCTTTGTGCCATTACCTCCATGGTACAGTTTATAGGCCATGCACCAGCAGTTTTAATCCCGCACTGTGGTTTGGAATAGGCATTCAAGTGCTGGGGACACAGTACTACGTATGCACCCCGGCTCCGGCACCCGGAGAAGTCTGTACCTGTCATCATGTGCTCCTACTTAATGACGTAAGGTGGGACCGCTGCGAAATGGACGTGTGCATCCCCTTGAATGACTCCAATGTTCTCCACCCTATATACCAGTGCAGGTTGGGCTGTCCCACCCATGAGCGGCATCCTCACTACTATACTCATGATGGTGTGTTTGGAGCATCCACAATCTACTGGGACAGGGTAGGCTTCAGAGGCTAGGCGGAACTGACATGGGCTTAGTGAATTCTCAAATGGGTGGAGGGCTGCGAGGTGCTTGTTGCTGATCCAGGAGAGGACTAAACCTTGCTTTAAATCCTCCAGGTAGCTGCGGCCCTCGCCCAGCAACCATGCCCCGTACAGCACGCACATCTCATTCTGTGCAGCCTGGTCTGATGCATTCCTAACCTCTCGAATGGGTGCATTCACTGTTTTGGCATGCCTTTCCAACACAGCAATAATCTCCTTTAAATGGACCATCATGGCCTGGTCCTCATGTAGCTCTGAGCCTATCACTGTGTTCTCCTCTGTTAAGATTTTTTGTAATTGTGTTTTTAGCCCGTTTATTTGTGTCTGCAATTCTATGTTATCCAGACTGTTTATCACAGAGGATCCTGTATTGTACGCTGTGAAAACATCATTCCAGGTTCCCCTTCTTTGTCTCCCTGCATTGCTAAAGTACTCAGTGTGGGTAGTGTAAAGTTCTGTTTTGTCTACATTGGCAAAATTGAACTCATCGAATTTCCTGAACATTTCTCTTAACAGGGCCTGGTATAGCTGTTCTGTCTCCTTGGGCACCACTCAGGTGAGTGTACCTCTGTGAGGTTTAGAATCATGGAAGTTACCGCGTAGTTTACCCCCGGTATAGCACCTTTTCGGTTGGCACTAGTACCAGCTCATTCCCTGGTCCCTTGGTGGTGGCAGGGCACTTCTCCGTATGTGTCCTTACTGTCGGGGCCGTGGGCAGGGGCTTTTGGGCACGTGCCACGTGTTCAGTGGCCTTAACTGAGGCTGGAGAGGATGGGATTATGTAAATATGTAGGAGGGAATCCCATTCCACTCCCTTCCCCTTGTCCAGCCATGCTGCAGAAAAGATAATGGATACGCCCGTGGGGCAGGTCTTCCACAATCCCCACATGCAAACATAGATTCCCTGTTCCAATTTCCACCACTTGTCCCAGCACATGCTCACCCCCCCATTGTTCCCGGAAATGGTCCGATGGGTGTCCTTCCCCAGTCGCTGCCAGTCAGCTTTACCGTCCTCCATATCTCTGCTCAGCTTCCTGGGCCAACACCACCTTCCCAGGGGAATCTGTCCTCTGCAGGTCAGGCACACGCATTTCCCCTCAGTGACCCCGATCCGTGTGGCCAGAACCTGTTTGCTGGGTCAGGGGAGGGAGGCCTCCCTGTAGGTGAACCCAGTCTGACTGGAATATCGGGTGGAGTTCGATCCCAGCCACCCTGGCCATCTTCCCACGTGGGAATAGATAACGATCTCCTCCACGTTACCTTCACTGGCCCTCGCAGTCACAGCCGCTGCTCTCTCCCCTGAGCACCCAAAAATGTGGGAGTCCTTCACATCACCTCACCTCCCAGCGGCCATTCCTATCAGGGCGAGTAGGATTATGCCCCCCATCCTATCGAACGCCTTTCTGTAGGGAGACATAAGAACATACAGCCAGGTCCCAAACAGATTCACTGGCTTGGGTAAAGCATAGTCGAGTCTTGCGACCTCGACTCAATACAAACACTCTTAAACAATAATACTTAAACCACCAACCAGCTTATTTAAAATTTAACTAAAACACTCAAACTTAACAATCTCAAAATTAAATAACAGAAGCTATGTACATCCGGCACCCGTCCCCAGGCGGCCAGGTTAACCCCTGTTCGGGCTACAGCACACTACTCCCTTCAGTGTGGCTGCCCTGTCCTGTACCTTTGGCCCCAGGTTAACCCCTGTTCGGGCTACAGCACACTACTTCCTTCAGTGTGGCTGCCCTGTCCTGTACCTTTGGCCCCAGGTTAACCCCTGTTTGGGCTACAGCACACTACTCCCTTCGGTGTGGCTGCCCTGTCCTGTACCTTTGGCCCCAGGTTAATCCCTGTTCGGGCTACAGCACACTACTCCCTTCGGTGTGGCTGCCCTGTCCTGTACCTTTGGCCCCAGGTTAAACCCTGTTTGGGCTACAGCACACTACTCCCTTCAGTGTGGCCGCCCTGTCCTGTACCTTTGGTGTCTCACAGCCTGTGGCTGCTGGCTGGGGACCTCTGTCCTCAGATCGATCCCTGACTTGAGGGGCTGCCCTTTTAAACTGGGGAGCCGGTGACCACTGTTTCTTTGGCCGTGGTGTTCGTGGGGACCTTCTAGGGATTCTGGCTGGTGGGGGTTTACTGGCTGGTGGGTCTTCAACCAGAGCCACTGTCCCCTCGTGTGCAGTCTGTGGAATCTCCACTGCCCCTGGCTGGGGATTTCTATCCTCAGGCTGTACCTCTTCTAAACCTGTGTCAGGGGCAGGTAACTCTCTGCCCTCAGGTCCCACCTCATCTGAGTCCCAGATGAGCAGGTGAGTGTCCCAAACGGTGGATGGGATGGCCCTTCCCTTAAAACAAGCCACTGCACCTGCTTATGCAGTCTGTGAGTTTGCTTCTGCTGCAGGTTGAGGATTTTTATCCTCAGGCCTTGCCCCAATTGGCTGGTCCCTTCTCTCAGATTTAAACAACTTACATTGGTTAATGTGGAACCATTTGGTGCGCCGAGGCAGCTTTACGGCATATACCATGGGGCTTACCTTATCTACAATGCTGTAGGGCCCCATGTATAATGGTCCTGGACTGCCTATCCTAATCTTAACCTGATCCCCTATCTCCCACTCATGGTGCATACGGGGTTCTAGCAGCAGTCAGCTACTCCGATGGTGTTTTCCCATGTTGCTAGCAGCCTAGCAGTGAACCTGGTTAAGGTGTTCAGATTCCTGACGAAGCTGTCCCAGTTCACCTCTCTGAGCTGACCCTCCGTGAGCACTGGGGCTAGCAAATGGGTGGGGGTCCGCATAACCCTACCAGTCATGAGTTCGTGTGGGGAATACCCCGTGCTTTTTGACTGGCTGGCTTGGATCCCCATTAGGACCAACGGCAAGAATTCTACCCACTTTCTAGGTGAGTCTACCGTCTCTTTCCTCAGCCTTTCCTTCAAGGTTCTGTTCATCCTCTCTACAAGCCCTGAGGACTGTGGGTTGTGTGCAACATGCCATTTCCCCTCTATGCCGAGTACCATAAGGGTATTCTGCATGAACTGCCCAGTAAAGTGGCTCCCTTGGTCGGAGTCCACGTACTGTGTAGCCCCCTTCGTGAGAACACCTCCCTGACCAGGATCCTGGCTGTACTCAGAGCTGTGGCTGTTCAGCAGGGGAAGGCTTCTACCCACTTTGTGAACACATCCACCAGGACTAGGCAGTACTTATAGCCTCCTTGGGCGGTGGGTAGGTGCCCGATGTAGTCGACCTTGATCGACTGCCATGGTCCCTCTACCCTCCTGATGTGTCCCATAGGTGCCTTCCTTTTGTGCGGTTCAGAGTTGTTAGCAGCACACACCAGACAGTTGGCACAGAACTCTTGGATATCTTCTCTGAGTCCTGGCTACAATCCTGCCTGTTCCACCCGCTGCCAGGTGGTCTCAGGTCCGGGATGCCCCACTCCTGGACCCTCATGGGCCAGTTGAAGGAATTCCCTCCTGTGCTGCTGCGTTACTACCCATTGCTCTCCCTTAAACATCATGCCTCCCTTTACAGAGAGGGCTGCTGTGCTGGAAGGGCCTTCTGCCCTTTTCCCTTCTGCCACTGCACTGAGGACTGCCTTGAGGACAGGGTCTTGGGTTTGGACCGTCTTTGGACTTGCACTCCCCTGTGTCCCATTCCTACCTGTGACTGCTGCTATAGGACGGGACCCATATGGGTCTCAGAAAATGCCTGTGCGGGCACCCTCCTTAGATAGCACGCCGGCCGGCCGGTTGCCCTCACTTCGGGGTTCTGTGGAGGAATGGGCTTTCACCTTATGGATGAAAACTTCCTCTTCCTCCCCCACTGCTGCTAAGATTTTCTCCAGCAAGGGTTTCACTGTGAGGGGTCTGCCGTCAGTGGAGGTGTATCCGTGGTGGGACCAGATGACCAGGTACTCCGTACACGAATTGCATGTAAAATTGCTGTCCGAGCAAATCGTGTATGGGGTGGGGAGGATCTCGGGGTGTGTAACCACATACACAACTGCGGACAGTTCAGCCTGCTGGGCACTCATGATGCTGGGGAGCTTAATTGCCCAGGGCAAGGTTTGCCGCTGGGTCATAAACTCCACACCTGTGAGTCGCTCACCAGCAGATATTGTGCTGGAGCCATCCACATAGATTTCACGGCCTGTGGGGTGTATCCCGGCCCGTAAACCTATGTCTACTTCCCAAACCCCTTCTGTGGAACACAGGTGGGCTGTTCCAGGATATACCAGGTTAGCTGTGAGCTTTGGCTCGCAGAGCCCTTTTACTTTTAGGTCCATCTGTGAGAGAAGCAGGGTCCAGCGAGCAATGCGGGCACTGCTCACTGTCCCATTCTTTGATTCTCCCATCCAGGAGCATCTGGGTGGGTGTGTGATGGGTGAGGAGGGTGATGGGAGAGGAGCCTGTGAAGATCAGCGATCTTTTCACAGCCCAATGTGTGGCCAAGAAATGCCTTTCACAATTGGAGTAGCTCTTCTCTACATCTGTGAGTAACCTGGAGAAATAGATCACCGATCTCAGCTTGCCAGGCCGCTCTTGGAGCAGCACAGCACTCAGGCTGTCCCCGCTGGCTGCTGCCTCCAGGAAGAACCCTTTCCCTCCATCTATGGCCCCTAGAGCTGGTGCGGTCTGCAGATCTTTCTTCAGCCTGACAAATGCTGCCTGGCACTCCTCATCCCAAACCCACTCCACTCCTGTATGCAGGAGTCGGAGCAGAGGGGCTGCTGTGGCTGCATAGTCCTCAATGAAGTCTCTGCAGTACCCGGTTAGCCCTAGAAAGGATCTCACTCCTGTGACTGTGTTGGGGACTAGTAACTCCTGTACTGCTTCCCGTCTAGCTTTATCTATGGCCCTTTCCCCAGCCCGTATTGTCAGGCCCAGGAATTTCACCTCCTGCTGGCCGATCTGTCCTTTCTTTGATTTACTTTAAAACCTTCATGCCTGAGCAGTTCAGCCAGAAGTGGGCCAAGCTCCTCTCTCAAATCGGTGATCCACGTTTTGTACCAGTCGCCTGGGCTGGCTGAAGCCCTTTAAACTGTTTGCCATGCATTGGTGGAAAATGCTGGGGCTACTGTGGAAGCCCTGAGGCAGACAGTTCCAGGTGTACTGTTGCCCTTGAAAGGTAAAGGCAAACTTGTACTGATCCTCTCTCCTTAAAGGGATGGACCAAAACCCGTTGGAGATATCCAGCACTGTGAAAGTGGTCGCTGATGCTGGGAAACTTCCTATCAGGTCGGCAGCTGCTGCTACCGTGGGTGCACAGGCTGAGATGTTACTGTTGAGCCCCCGATAGTCCACTGTGGCCCTCCAGGAGTTGTCCAGTTTTCTAACCGGCCACAGTGGAGAGTTCACGTGGATGGCTATCGGTCTCAGGAGCCCCTGTTGCCCTAAGGAGGATATGGCTGCTTCCATGTCTGGCTCCGCTTCCCTGGGGAAGTTATATTGCTTTTGTGGTCGGGCCATAGGGTCCCCATCTACACTGACCTCGAACCCGTTGACCCTCCCACAATCGTGTTTGTGTGCGGCAACTGTGGCTAGGTGGGCTCACACAAATGCCTGGAACTCCCTTGGGGTATTACTGACCATGAGTTCGAGGTTATAACCCTCTTTAGGCTTCATGGTACAAAGGGTCCCCTTCCCCTGTTTCCCTGGGATGACTACTACTCCGCCTTCCTTTCCTGTTTTTGCCCCCCCCCCATGGGCAGTGATTCCTCAAATCCACTAGGATCCTGTGGCCTACAATAAAGTCGGCTCCCAGGATCCCTTTTCCACCCTCCACTTCCCACTTCATTAGGATATAGGTCCACTTAGAGCAGAGTGTCCCTAAACAAATGGTCAGCGGGATGGAAAATGAGCCAGCCTGTTCTTCACCTGTGAATCCCGACAGACTGTATGGGACCCCGTTAGATAGAGGTGAGGTGGTGGGGTTAGCTGAATGGATCATGGTACATGATGCTCCCGTGTCCAACAGATAGGTCCCCTTTACCTCTTCCACCTCCATCTCAACGAGGGGTCTCTTTTATAAGTTGTAGGTAAGGGAACACAGGTAAACAGGCTGCGCTGGCTCTAGTCAGGGTTGTGGGTTAGATGGGGCTGATGCGGTCAGCTGGTGGTGGCTGCTACCTTCCCTGGGCCAGTCAATAGGGTTCTCATGGTGTCCAAAAATGACTCAACCGTGGCGGGAGGGATTCCAGTCTCTGCCTTTTGGGCTGGGGTTGAGGAATTCTTCCCCTTGTTATCTTTCCAACGGTTCTTACACTCCTTCCTCCAGTGTCCTTTCTTCCCACACGCATAACAGTTGAGCTTTGTGCTGGAAGGGTTATTCCCTTCCTGATGCCACTCCTTCCTACACTGGCCGGGTTTCATTTCATGCACTTTCCCTTTAGGTGGGTGTGCATCGGTTCCTTTACCATTACGGTAAGCTATGGTCAATAGTCTGATCACTGTGAGTTCGGTAGTCAGGGGATTCTTAGGGTCAAACCACATTCCTGCCGCTGCCCTGACCTGTGCCAAGCTGTTTGCCACCAGGCAACGGAGCCAGTGGGTCTGCTAATCCTGGTCCAGGTTAGCTCGGTTAGACGTCCCACTGCATGTGCTCCTATACACTGGCCACAACCTGTCTGCAAAAGCCAGCGGGGGTTCCCCTACGAAGTGCACTGTTTATTCTATCCAGGAGAAAGGACTTCCCTCATTCATCCTCATGGCCTCAAGAACTTCCTCCTTGAGCTCCCCATAATCACACTGTCCCATCTTACGTTGGTCAGAGAGGGACTGGAAGAGCTTACTCTCCAGGGAGAGTAGCAGCATTTTGGCCTGTTCAGCATCATTGCACTCGTTGATGCTTGCTGCTTGTTCCACTTCCCTGAAGTGGACCGAGGGATCCCCATTTGCCACAAGTTTAGTTAAATGGCTTACCATGGCCCTAAGCTTTTGGGTGCCGTGGGGAACTACGAACTGGTTTTGGAGGGGTCCCTCATCCCCGTTATCAGCGGGCGGGCCGAAACTTTGCTGCCGGGCCAGGCACATGGGCCCCAGTCCCAGCCTTTCTTGCTGGGGGTTTTCCTCCTCAGCTTCTGCCCCTAATTCCACCCCTACCCCCCGGCCAGATTTCGCTAAAACTTGGCGCTACAGGTGGTGGTCGTGGGCCCTCCTGCTCCTCAACCCTTGACACTACCTGTGGTGTCTGAACCGTCCTCCCCAGGTTCCCTGTGAAGTGGACCTGAGCTGCACTGGGGCTTATGAGGCACACCATGCCTTTTGCCGTGCTTAGAGCAAGGTTCAGACTCTCTATCTGCTTCTGGCAGGAGCCATGGTCTGCATCCTCAAACCCCTGTGCGCTCAATACCTGACAGGCTGCCTGTAAGCCTTTTACTTACTCCTCCTGCTTTCTTACTTGTCTTGCTGGGCGAGTATTCTATTCCCACAACCCCAGCTCATTGTTCTTGGCCTCGGTGACCTGACACTGTAAATATTCCTGCTGGGTCTTATGGTCCCCAACTAGCTACACCCTTTCCTGGTTCTCAGCCTGCAATGCTAACAGTAACTTGTCCCCTGCTAGGGCCTTTGCTTGGACTTCCAGGGCTGACTCCCGAGTCTCAGCTGCCTGTGCTTCAACGGGCCTGTCCAAAAGCTGCATCTGTTTCCTGAAGCACATCAGCCAGACGGCCTTTTCTATGGATTTTTTATGATCCTTCCCTTCTGTCCATTTTGCTGCAGCATCTACCGGGTGCCCAGCCTTTAACAGATTAGTGACCCATTTTTTTGTCCCATATTCACCTTTCTGAACACATAATTAGAAATCCTCTCTTCCATTACAGTTCTCTCTTCCAAATCAGTGTCCACTGCATCGCATCCCTTTTGCCAAGGTCCTGCCACGGTCGCCATTAAGTAGGTGAGGGGTTGGGGTGGTGTGTGTGTCAGCTTCACCTCTGACTTCTGAGCGGTCCAAATCGCTCCCACTCACTGGGTTCTAGACCTTGAACTTATTTGGGGGTTGTGACAAAGTGCAGCAGACAACTGGTTTTGGTGCAAGTAAAAAACTGGGTTTATTGAGGTCACAAATGAACTTATAACATTAGGATTACACTGAGATTATACAGATTTATGAAGTATACTTAGTTAAGAATGGGGAACACAGGGCATAATGAAGGAAAATCACGCTACTAATCCCCTTACCCTTGTCCCATCCCCAAAACCTAACAAAATTGAACTAGGAGAGGTCAGGGATCATGCTCACCAACCAGGGTTCCTTGACAGTATGAAATCCAGCCAGGTAGGTCGGTTGCAGTTTTGGGGTACGCTCTTTGTGTCCTCTGGGGCCTGCCATCCCCACGTGGTCCTGGTCTGTGGAATCTGCGAAGGTTCTTCAGTTGGGTGGAGGGCGCGGTTGTGGGTGGTCGATCTTTGTGGAGGGCTGTGGTTGCGGCCTTGTTGTCTTTGGTTGAGCCTGCCACCCCGTGCCCCTCACCGTGATATTGCCTGCGGGCCTGCAAACCTCCAGATCTCCTTCATCCGCTTGGCTCAGCTCCCTGCTTGTTTAAACTCTGCTTCAACCACCCCAAAACTGCTCACCCTCCTGTGTCCGCTTCCCTTTGTAACTGGTGGCCCAGTTATACTGTTTTTTTTTTAATTTCTTATCTGAAACCAAATCAAGGTTAGTTCTTTGTCTGATTTGGGCTTCTTCAGGTGATTGTTGCTTCATTGGTTTTTAATGGGCTCACATGATGTTCATCATTGTCTTCCTGTTCCCTTAGTTAATCTTGATCTGAAAGCCATTGTATATGTGGAGTATTGATGGGTTCGCATAACTGCATTGATTGCAGCCTTCCTGCCTTAGTTGTTAGTAGCGATTATTTATACAAGATTTTGATGGGCTTTAGTTTTGTGTAAGATGAAGTCTTTCTCTGGGTTGATTGTTTTAAAGGGAAGAATGCGTATTCTGTCTCCTCTCATTGTCTGGTTACAGGCAACAATCCACACTGCACTCAACAAGCCTGGGCATGTCCAGTCCCAGGCCTTCATGGGCCTAGCCTCCTGTCTGCAGGATTCTACACTTAACTCAGCAGTTGGGTCCTCTGCCATAAAAGTCCAAAAGTCATATCCTTGATGATGATATAAAAAATGTGGGAATTTTGAGAACCTTTCACCACCCTCATTTTGCTTCCCAGGAGGCAGTCATCAACTCCACAGGAGCACCTCCCCTTACACATTCACCTGGACATCCCACCCTTACTCCTTCTTCTCCCCTTACTCCTACCTCTCCCCTTACTCCTTCCTCTCCCTTAACCCTTCCTCCCCCAACTCCTTCCCTCTCCCTTATTCCTTCGTCCACCCTTACTCCTTCCTCCACCATTACTTCCTCGTACATCCAGACTCCTTCCTCTCCCTGGACTCCTTCCTCCCTCCAGACTTATTCCTCCCCTCCAGACTCCTTCCTTCTTCTGGGCTCCTTCCTCTCCCCAGACCCCTTCCTCCCTCAGGACTCCTTCTACCCCCTGGACACCTTTCTCCCTCTGAACTTCCTACCCCCAGACTACTTCCCTCCTCCAAATTCCTTCTCTTACACCTTCGACCCCCCCCTTACACCTACCTGCTTAGTTGCCACATTCTCCTCTGTTACACCCTACCCCCCTCCCAAACTCACCCCGCCGACACCATCGTTACCCCCTCCAAACACCTTCCTCTCCCAGTCAAACCGAGACCTTCCTCTCCCACCTCCCCCCGCGCCCCCAGTACATCTTCCTCTCCCACTTGCAGTTGGCCCTTCCTCTGCACCCTTCGGTGATCATTCATGGCAGCCCATGGCCAAGACATTGATGTCCCGAAGCAGACACCAGACATCAACGGTAACCTCCCACCTTCCGCGAGCTGCTTCGCAGTGGAGCCATGTCCATGAGAGTCCACCCAACATGTGATACACGTGTTCCTCCAGGGCCCGGTAGCTGCCCATGATGTGAACAAGGCCCCGACAGTAAGTTACGACTTCTGCACATCAAAATTGTCAAGGCGTGTTCTACATCGGTGTGTTTTCCTGCCGATATAGGTGATTCATTTGATGTGGGGCGATGATTCCAGTGAGGTGGTCTTATAATGATATGTAGATGTATTACAATAAGGTTTCCAACAGCAGCCCGCCATTGAAAGGCAGAGCAGATGATCGCAAACTGGTTTCACAATGGCATGAAACCGATTTTTGGCCTTCCCATCATATTGTCCCCTCATGCCCGCCATGACACCCGACGCCAATGGGGATGGAAAATTCCAGCCTCTGTTTTGGCAACATCAAAGGCTCATTAACACCTAAAGTATCTGATTAAAGTTGCCTCTCACTAAACTATCAGGCACAAGAGCCCAAAGATGACCGAGCATGTAACTGATTAAAACTATTGTTTTGCCTTCACTGTAAAGCTTTAAATTACACAGATGAAAAAATAATCCACCAGATAGTATAGCAATTCAATACTTCAATTTATGATACTGGAAAATTAGTCTCCATGACGTTTTTTTACATTAGCGCTGCAGCATTCTTAAGAAGCTCAAGAACTTCAGCCGACAGAAATAGCTAAAATATCAGAAGCAGCAGAGGCAAGAGTCAACAGCTGGAAGGGCCTCTAGATTATCAGATGCCTCTGTCGAGATTTTCTTTGTAAAACTGAGAGAAATGAGGGAATAATAGCAAGTCTTGTTTGACACTGAGGCAGGATGTTATACAAAAGAAATGCTAAGATCAGATTTTAAGGGCATTGCTGTGTGGCACATACCACTACTTCAATAGATGCCTTTACTTGCACAGGGCTTCAAGCCAAGTAAACATGATTTGATCTATCATAATAACTGTAATCCTGTGCCAGAATCAGTGGGTTGCAATGGGTGAACACAGGTCTGTTCCTGAGTCTCCAATGAGTGGCATTCAGTCTGCTTTCTTAGGATGATTGGAATTTTGGCCCTATCTGACGAATGCTGTTCTGTATAGTTGTTCTACATGGTTGTGCACGTTGAGCGGATCTCCAAATCTGTTGATAAATGAAAGTGCTTTGCAACGGCCACTCCCACCATCTTTTTGCACTTGGTTCTTAACTGTTCAAAGCACTGATCTCAACCAATTCTTTGGGGCACTCATGTCCCTTTACGATCTCTGGGGATATCGTTGGGTGCTGCAACTGCACAATAGTCAGGAAACCCCCATTCTGAGCTCTGCATAAGGCCCAAGTCATTTTAATTCATGGGCCTGATAACGAGTTGGTCTGAAGTTGACAGGAATGGCATCAAGTACAGTTGCAGAGAGCTGGAATTCAGAGGAGCGATCCTTTGGGCTTACAAGGAGTCCTGAAGCATCCCCCCACCGACCCCCCACCCTTGCTGGCTGTCTATGCCACTTTGCTTCAGACAGCTTGCACTATCTTCTTAAAGGACCGCCTGCTCTCAGTGCCTATTGGATAGCCTTCTTGGCTTTAATTTCTTTGGTTTTAGCCATGCCTCAATGTTGACATTCTCACTTCTGAGTCAAAAGATTTAAAATTCAAGTCCCATCCCAGAAACCTTAGCCCAAAATCAATCTGTACCCATCATTTCAGGTCAGTACTCAGGAATGCTACATTGCCAGAGGTGATGTCTTTTGGATGACAACTCAGGTGGATGTAAAATTCCTCAGATTAGCATTTCAAAAAGGAGCAGGTTAGCTCTCCCTGGTGTTCTGGCCAATATTTACCCATCAACCAATGCTTACATAGCTCACACTGCAGCAGCTCCGTCTGCTGCTGTATTCCAAAGAGGCCAATAATTTACAGATTGTATATTGAATGAGGGGCTATCCCTGCATTGGCCCCTCTGCTCCCACATACAGTCAATGACTTCTATCATGAATCCATTCATAGCTTACAATGAGACCAGTACTGCTGCAAGGAGCATTATCAAACAATGCGTTTTTTTAAAAATTTTTCATTTGTTGCCAATTGCTATTTGCTCTTGAGAAGGTGCTGATGAGCCACCTTCATGAACTGCTGCAGTCCATTTGGTGTAGGCACACCCACAGTGTTGCTTGGAACATGTTTTTGATCCAGGAGCAGTGAAAGAACAGTAATATATTTCCAAGTCAGGATGCTGTGTGGCTTTGAGGGGAACTTGCAGGTGGTGGTGTTTCCATGCATCTGCTGCCCTTGTCCTTCTAGGTGGTAGTGGTCGTGGGTTTGGAAGGTGCTGTCTGAGGAGCCTTGGTGAATTCCTGCTGTGCATCTTGTAGATAGGACACACTGCTGCCACTGCCAGTTGGTGGTGGACGGAGTGGATGTTTGAGATTGTGGACAGAGTGCCAATCAAATGGTCTGCGTTGTCCTGGATGGGGTCGAGAGTTGTTAAAGCTGCACTCATCCAGGCAAATGGAGATCATTCCATCATACTCCTGGCTTGTTGGTGGCGGACAGGCTTTGAGGATTCAGGAGGTGACTTACTGCAGAATTCCCAGCCTCTGACCTGCTCTTGTAGCCACAGTATTTATATGGCTGCTTCAATTAGGTTTCTGTTCACTAGTAACCCCCAGGGTGTTGATAGTAGGTGATTAGGTGATGGTAATGCTGCTGAATCTCAAAGGGAGATGGATTCTTTCTTGTTGGAATTGATCATTGCCTGGCGAGTAACTCACCTCCTGATTCCCCAAAGTCTGTCCACCATCTACAAGGCACAAGTCAGGAATGTGATGGAATGCTTTCCACTTGCCTGGATAAGTGAAGCTCCAGCAACACTCAAGAAGCTTGACACCATCCAGGACACAGCAACCCATCTGATTGGCACCCCATTCACAAACATTCATTCCACCACCGATGCACAGTAGCAGCAGTGTGTACCATCTACAAGATGCACTGCAGGTATTCACCAAGGCTGTTTAGACAATACCTTCCAAACCCATGACCACCACCATCTAGAAGGACAAGGGCAGCAGATACATGGGAACACCACCTGAAAGTTCCCCTCCAAGTCACTTATCATCCTGACTTGGAAATATGCCACCATTCCTTCACAGTCACTGGGTCAAAATCCTGGAACAGCACTGTGGGTGTACCTACATCAAATGAACTGCAGTGGTTCAAGAAGACAGCTCACCAGCACCTTCTCAAGGGCAATTAAGGATGGGAAATAAATGCTGGCCTAGACAGCGATGTCCACATCCCCTGAATGAATAAAAAAAACTTGTGTGACACGCATGTTACTTGTGACTTACTGGCCCATGCCTGAAGGTTGTCCTGGTCTTGCTGCATGTGGGAATTGGCATTGACTGCCTCATTATCTGAGGAGATAATGGTATGAACATTGTACGATCATCAGCGACCATGCCCACTTCTGACCTCATGATGGAGGAAGGTCATTGATGAAACAGCTGAAGGTGGTTGGGCCTAGGACACTACCCTAAGGAAATCCTGCAGCCATCTCCAGGGGCTCAGATGATTGGCCTCCAACAACCACAACCATCTTCTTTTGTAGCAGGAATGACTCTAACCGGCACAGATTTTTCCCCCTAATTCCCATTCACTTCAAATTTGCTAGGGCTCCTTGATGCTACACTAGGCCAGATGCTGCCTTGACATTAGGAGCAGTCCCTTTCACCTTGCCTGTGGAATTCAGCTATTTGTTCATGTTTAGACTAAGACCGTAATGTGATCTGGAGCTGAGCAGCCTGTCAGCACTCAAACTGAGCATGAGATGTATTCAAGCAACACTATAATTCCCTGGACCGTTCTAAGCATTTCACTGATCAGGTAACCAGTAATAATATAGTAATCTGTGGCAAGCTGTGTAACTTCATCATCATGAGGGATCAGACTTTACCACCAGGTGCAGAAACAAAAAGATGGAGAGAAGGAGAGGCAGCAGTGTCCTAGTTCTCACTGAGGAACATCTCACCTAAACCATCACTCCAATCCCCAATATACCAACATGATCATACCACTTTCCTTACTATCACCATCCTATCATCTCCTTCAGTTCATACATGTGCATCTTGTACTCACTTTACTAAAACACCACATCCAGAACAAAAAAAACAAATTTCAAAATCAACTTCCTTTGATCTCTAATAGTTAACAGAAATAATTAAGAACCTCTATTGTCCAAAGACTTAGTGCCTGCCTTACGTACTCCTTTCCCTAACCTAATGTCCATCTGAGATGTGTTCCAAATGGCTATAGCTCAATAGGAGGCCTAGCGGTGCAGTGGCTAAAGTGCCTACTTTTGAGTCAGAAGCTCTGGGTTCAAGTCCCACCCCAGGACTTGATGGTGAGGAAGTACATTCATAATGTGGCCAAGCAGGCTAATATCAACCTGCAAACCCTTCCAACACACACCACTGGCAGGCAGTAAGACCAGGAGAGATTTCTGGTCAGCCATGTGATGGAAAGAAGGTTGGAGCCTCTACCATCACTATCCATAGCTCTAGGCTACAATATATATGCATGCCACAGCGACTCAGATTCATGGATTGATCTGTAACATCACCACAGCTTGGTGGATGGGAGGCTGTGAATATTCTGTTGAGGGCCTTGGGTAGCTCTGAAATTTGAGGATCCAGCTGCAATCTTCAGGTGGTGGCAGTCAGCTGGTATACTGTCATTTTGAGAGAGGGCAGGATGTGACTCTCCCATGATATCTCAATACCCCTACAGCTCTGTGTAAGAAAAGAGATATGACTCAGTAGAAGCCCTGCCAAGAGTGAAGCCAAAATGGCTGCTGTCTGAGCTTCTATTGAAGCAACATGTGCAGCCATAGAAGTTGTCAGGAGTGCCTCCACTTGAGCAATGTTGGACAAAGTGGTGTCCTTGTCTGCTTAAGCCCTGGGACAAGTTAAAACTGGATTGATCCATATTCCTAAACATGGTGTCCTAGCTCACTGGCAGGGTGCCCAGTGCATCCAGCATTTCCTGATCAAATTTCATGAACCATTTTCAGCAGCCTGGGTTTTCAAAGGCAACATCTGAGTCTTCTGTAACTGGAACTAATAACTAATATGTAGCATCCAATCCTCCTGCCCTAGCTGCTGCACACCATGTGGTCACTGACTGGTTGCTGGGTGCCTTGATGGCCACATAGGTCCAATCAATTAGGCCCTGCACCTGTGGAAACCCAGAAATGCCTTCTATCTATGCCTGTCATTAAATGAATGTGTTGCCCAGCATTAGTGGCCTGTGAGATGCAGTGGTTTGCAGGCATTTGTGAGATGCCACTAAGGTCCACAGCTGAACCAGAAGCAAAGAGGCTCAAGGCCCCAGTGACTTTGATGGCTATTGGCAGGGCATGGTGAGGATTTCAACAACGAGGGCACAGATGTCTGTGACCATCTACCTGGAGAGTCTCAGGCATCTCCATGTAGTTCCAACTTCAACAATAGATCCTGTGTTGAGGGTTTAGCCCTGTTGGCTTTCTGACTCCTTTCCTTTCTTGTGCCCTCCTGATGCTTGGGATTCTGCCCTTCCTGCAGAGGATGTTGCCCCTTATCACCACGGGGCTCAAATTCTGACAGTAGTGCCCCCATTGCCAGCCGGAGCCTTCCTTCTGGGCAGGTGGGTGCCCAATTATCCTTGGCAGCCCATCCCCTCCTCTTCTGCCCCTGTGAAGCCAGGGGGCTTCCTGCCCCCATTCAAACCCAGGCACTATGTGCCAACCGTCCCTGCCACATGCACAGTACTAAGGGTACCTGCTCACCCAGACTCCCTTTGCCCCACAGGCCACTCATGGGGCCGGGGTGATGTCCTAGGGCAGCCATGTCTGGCTCCCCATTCTGTACCTGGAGGCCTTCAGCTAGTCAGTTTCTGTAGGCTTGGGTAATCTGTCCACCTCATTAAAAAATTAAATTGCACCCTTGACCAGCTCATAACAAACTTTTCAACAGTCTTAATTGGCCTCATTTAGGAGGAGAGTGGGATATCTGTCACCCCTTCCCCCACACTGGTCATTATTGCTGGTACCAGGATCGGCATCTTGAAATTAACACACTGCCTGGCTTCAGTATTTTTGGGGCGCCCCTGCCTCCTTCCAACTTTCATTGCCCAGAAAATCCACTGCTATATCTCTTTTTCTAAAACAGTTTCCCTGGTGCCTGCAGTCATGGTGTATCTTCCCTTTAAAAGATGCAGGCTGCCTACAAGTGTTATCACAAGCAAATGATATCCAGACCATTTTTGCTTTATTGTTTCATGGGATGTGGGTGTCGCTGGCTGGGCCAGCAATAATTGTCATTCCTAGTTGCCCTTGAGAAGGTAGTGGTGAGCCACCTTCTTCAACGGCTACAGTCCATGTGGTGTAGGTACACCCACAGTGCTGTTAGGGAGGGAGTTCCAGGATTTTGACCCAGTGACAATGAAGGAATGGCGATATACTTCCAAGGATGGTGAGTGTCTTGAATGAGAACTTCCAGGTGGTGGTGTTCCCATGTATCTGCTGCCTTGTCCTTCTAGGTGGTAGAGGCTGTGGGTTTGGAAGGCATCGTCAAAGGAACCTTGGTCCCCCACTGGTGTACATATAACTTGGGCAGTGCTGGCAGCATATACCCATAGGATTGAAATTGTAGAATTCATGCCGTGCCATAAGAAATCACTTGCTCAACTTATTATGCAAATGTAAACCAAAAAAACAGTTTTGGGTTATGACTAATGCAATTAATGTAAAGGGTGTTTCTGGTTTTTTCTATTAATTGTGCCAACTCCACTCTGTTAAAGTAAAGTCAATGAATCATATCCTTCTTGTTTTCATCTTTATTCAACAACATAAATGGACTACGTGATAGAAGGCTGCTCTCCAAATGCACTGTAATGAACTTTTCGTTCACGGTATGTTTTATGTTATGATCTCAGTGGGGGAACCGTAAATTAACCAATTTTATTGAATGACATCCAAATGAAGAAAATGCCAACAAAGTTTCACTCTCTGTATCTTTTACTTTAACACAAATCAGATTAAACATGAATGAATAGGCACATGAAACTTCAAATAGAAAGGTAAATTCATCTCTAAATAATCTATACCACAAAGTCTTATACAACACAAGCACCTGCTTCATTCCCCACAGACTTGTGGCACTACATAGCTATTCAGTTCCACAATATGCTATTGTTTATTCATGCAGGCTGGGTCAGGGGTCCTATTCAACATCAACTTCTACCCTCGGGTTTCGCAGGTACGATTATCATCAACAAGGCACAATTCTATGAACCCCCTCTCCCTTGGGTCATGACAGTCCTGGTTGTGTAGCTTTCCAGAGTTCCTCCAAATAACCATGAACACCCCAGTTCATGGTTTGGCCACTTATGGGAAAGCACCCAACTTTTAAGTGTCTCCAAGCTATTTTCACAGCTTTTCAGTTTTAGAACTTTTAAGCCAGCTCACAAATTGTCTCCAAAAGATCCTGATTTCTTTCCTGCCAAACAGAAAAACTGACTTCTTCCTGAGAGTGATTTGTTTCTTCTCCTCACAAGAATTCTCTGTGTTCCTCTTTTTGCATCTGTCTCATTGTGTCTGCATCTGTGCCTTCACCCTCCAGCTCCTTTGCTTGAATCTCTCTATTGAGTCTGAAGCTCTTCTTTGTGTCTGCCAGCCACATAGCTTCTTTCTTAACTTCTTTCCTGTTGTTACAGCTTCCAGGTCAAGGGTCACCAAGTCACATAGACCCAGTATTTCTTATTATCCAAGAAAATTACAATTGATCCCTTTACAATTGATGAAAACATTTAAAAATATTTTTCAAACATTCTTAAATACCAATTCCACAGACATTTGAAAGAAATTACAAACTTTTCTTGCTGTACTACATCTGGCCAAAGGTTGTCACATTTGTCTATTGCCTTTCACTGATCTTGGTGTAATAAGTTATAACTATGAACCTAACAGTTCATTTCACCTCATTCAAGTGATAATATTTCGATTTATTTCCTCAGTGGTCTGCAGGAAATGTCTTCATTCCGAATTTTCTTCTCTGTTGTTTCCCTGGAGCAGAGGTCTGTTTCCTTCTTTTTTATTCTTTCATGGAATGAGAGTGCTGCTGGAAAGGTTGTGTTGTAATGGTTGCCAGTCATTGATTTTCCTTGAGAGTTTTTGATCTCCTTGAACTGCTGCAGTCCATGTGGTGTAGGTACACCCACAGTGCTGTTAGGGAGGGAGTTCCAGGATTTTGACAATTCAGGCACAGTGAAGGAATGGTAATAAATTTCCAAATCAGGATGGTGTGTGACTTGGAGGGGAGCTTGCAGATGGTGCAGTTCCTATGCATCTGCTGCCCTTAACCTTCTTGTTGGTAGAGGTCATAGGTTGGAACATGCTGTTGAAGGAGATTTGGCGAGTTGCTGCAGTGTATCTTATAGATGGTGAATACTGCAGCCATTGAGCTCTAGTGGTGGAAGGGATGAATGTGTAAGTAGGAGGAAGGGGTGTCAATCAAGCTAACTACCTCATCCAAGTAAGTGGAAAGTATTCCATTGCATTCCTGACTTGTAGATGGTGAACAGACTTTGCAGAGTCAGGAGATGAGTCACATATTGCAGAATTCCCAGCCTCTGACCTGCGCTTGTAGCCACAGTATTTCTATGGCTGATGCAGTTAAGATTCTGGTCAATGGTAACACCAAGACTTTTGCTGTCATGGTTTTCAATGATGGTGATACACTTGAACGTCAAGGTGAAATTGTTAGATGATATCTTGTTGGAGATCCTCACTCTCTTGCACTTATATGGTGTGAATTGTACTTGCCACTTACCAGTGATTGTTGCCCAGGTATTGTTGTATTCAGGCATGAAGTGCTTCAATATCTGGAGAGTTACCAGTGATGTTGAGCACTGCAATGATCAGCAAATAGCCCCAGTTTTGATCTTATGGAGGGGAGGTCATTATTGAAGCAGCATAACATGGTTGTTGGGCTTAGGAGACTACACTGAGGAACTCCTAGACTGAAGTCCTAGGATTGAGATGATTGGTCTCCAACAGCCAGAATCATCTTCCATTGTGCTAGATATTGCTCCAACCAGCGGAGAGTTTTATTCCTGATTCCCATTGACATAAATTTTGCTAGGGATCTTTGATGCCACATTTGGTCAAATGCTGCCTTGATATCAAGGGCAGTCACTCTCACCTCATCTCTTGAGTTCAGCTCTTTTGACCGTGATTGGGCCAAGGCTGTAATAAGATCAGGAGCTGAACAGCCCTGGCAGAACCCAAATTGAGCTTCAGTGAGCAGGTTATTGCTGAGTGAGTGCTGCTTGACAGCACTGTCGAAGACCCCTTCCATCACTTTACTGACGATTGAAAATAGACTGATGGGGTGGTAATTGACCAAATTGGGTTTGTCCTGCTTTTTGTGGACAAGACACACCTGGGCAAATTTTTCACATTGCTGGGTAGATGCCAGTGTTGTAGCTGTGCTGTTGCTAGGCGGCTTTCGCTTTGGGGGAACTGAGGTGAGTGAGCAGCAGCGTTCTCCACAGTTCGCCTGTTGTTTACAGGCCTCAGGTGCTGGGTGGCAAAGGAAACTAATGCCCGGCCCCACAGGCGACTGCTGAGGCAGGTGGGGAGTGGGGGGGTAAGGGATGGTGTCCAGGAGGGCAAATGCTGGCCAACCTCGGAGGTGAATGCTGAGGGCGTGGGGGCCATCAACTGCTGCCCTCGTGCTACATCCCACGCTCAGAAAATTGACTTGGGAGGCAGGGTAAGCGAGGGGAGTGGCCACGCATTAGGGGCACCTGTATAAACTGGCCATGCCTCTGCAACTGAGACAGATTGGGCTTAGCCACAGTGATATGATTGGGGTTGGGCTCCTAGCCTGCCCGCCCATGCAAGCAATGCAGAGACACCAAAGGGCGACCAAGAGCTCCATACCTTACCCCCTCAAGCACCCGGCACAGACTTCGAGTCTGCCACCGCTCTATTGGACCGTGTAGCAGTTGGGCTACACACGTTGTACAATCTCCTCGTCAACACTGGCCATGTAGCAGTCAGTGCTGGAGGCACTCACAGCCCCTTGCAATCTCAGCATCCTGGTTTGGACCAGTGTCTCCCATGTCGCAGGTTGACAGGGGAGCCATGCAGCGCTCTCAGCTCTGGCCATCCGAGGGGTGACCACCACTCTCCGGGAAGCATTAAGGGGCAGTCACACAGGGCCAGGAAAGGTGCTAAGTACAGCCATGATAACCCCATCTCTCTCTCTCTTTCATGCTGCAGGAGGACCATGTCAGGATCATGGATCCTGGTGACCTAGTTGTATGCCTGATGGTCTACAGAGGCCATAGGAGATGGAGGAGAGAGCGACTGAGGCACCTGACCGCCCAAAGGCAGGAGCAGCAACCTCATGAAGAAGGGGCAGCAGGAGATCCCACACACGCTGCCCAGGAGCAACAATGAGCCGTGGCTGGTCGGCCCCCAGCGACACCCAGGGTCTATAGACACCACCTGCCATTCCTGCAGATGACTGAGAACCAGTGTCGCCGATGACTGTGCATGTCTAAGGGCCTGGTGGCTCACATCTGCCACTTACTACAGGACTTGGCACCAAGGAGACATGGAGGGCATCCATTGTCAGTGGCTGTGAAAGTGACCATGGTGCTCAATTTCGATGCCAGTGGCTCCTTTCAGGGCTCCACAGATGACCTCTGTGGGATTTCACAATCCGCCACCCACAAATGCATCCACGAGGTCACTGATGCCATCTTCTCCATGGCACACAACTTTGTGCATTTCGCCTGGGACTGGGACAGCCAGGGTACAAGAGCCATTGGATTCACCCTGATCTCGGGATTCCCACAGATGCAGGGTGCGATTGACTGCACTTATGTGGCACTCAGGTCTCCACTGCTAAACTCAGTGGATTTCATCAACTGCAAGGGCTTCCCCTTACTGAACGTGCAGCTGGTATGCGACCACCAGAAACGCATCCTGCAGGTATGCGCAAAGTTTCCAGCGAGTGTGCTAGATGCCTACATCCTGAGTCACTCGCAGATCCCTGAAGTCTTCCAGGGTCCACAGAGGCTGCAAGGATGGCTCCTTGGGGACAAGGGCTACCCGCAGAAGCTGCAGCTGATGACACCCGTGCGGTGGCCTCAAACTGCAGAAGAGTAACGCTATAATGAGGCTCATGCAGCAGCTCACAACTTGGTGGAACAAACCATCGGGATGCTGAAGATGAGGTTCTGGTGCCTGGACCAGTCTGGTGGAGCCCTGCAACACAGTCCACAGAGGGTGTCATGCATCATCGTTGCCTGCTGCATATTTTACAACCTGGTACTGCAATGGGGAGAGGAGCTGGCTGAGGAGGAGATGAAGGAGCTGATGAGGAGGACGCTGACGGGAATGAGGGTGAGGGGGTCCTTGGTGGTAATGACGATGGGGATGAGGCTCTTGCACTGGCCAGATGAGGTAGGCGCACTCGGGAGGCCCTCATAGTTGCCAGATTTGTGAAGGATAATGATGACTTGCAGTGAGATGTCCCTGTAGATCTTCCTATCGCAGTTGTGAACGTTTGACTCCAGTCTGGCTTATCACAGTGCCAATACCCTCTGTGAGAATGCTCCTGTCATGGAGATGCAGTGGAGGCCCTAATAGTCACTCGATTACAGGAGGATGATGACAACATGCAGTGAGGACACTCCATAGATTACATAGCCTCTGAGAATGTCTGATTCCAGTCTGGCCGAGGGCAGTTCGCTTGAGCTCCATGATCAGGGCCTTCTCAGAGATGCAGCCATGAAACCACCTTCGCGCCAACCCATCAAAGATGCAAGTTTGTGCATTCAACCTCAGAAACCGTGAAGCCAAACACCAGCTTAAAGTAACCTGGTGTGGAGCAACACTGATGCATTGCGAGCACCCTGTCTACTTAGGAGTCACCCTTGACAGATGCCTCACCTTCAAGAACCACATTGAAAACACAAAGGCAAAAGTGAGCGCACGAAACAACATCCTGAATAAGCTCACTAACACAAAATGGGGAGCGAGCTCGAAAACATTGCTAACCAGTGCACTTGCTCTTTGCTATTCCACTGCCAAATACACCTGCCCTGCATGGTCTACTCATGCTAAGAAGATGGATGCCGTTCTGAATGCAAGCTGCCGACTTATCACAGGTTGTTTAAAACCAACAAACACCAACAGCCTATATATCCTGACGGATATCGCTCCCCCTGATATAAGAAGAACAGTAGCCAGCAAGAAAGAGCGACTCCGTCAAACATCAGATGAGCTGCACCCTCTACATGGTCATACACCTACACCCAGCCGCCTAAAGTCAAGGAAGAGCTTCATGAACAGTGTTGTTCCATTACAATCAACCCCATCTGAAGCCCACATTGCCTGTGGAAAGACCGGATCACCAGTCTTGAACAACCCCCAATGATGAAAATTCTACCAGATGAAAGCCTTCCCCCCAGGAGCTAATTGCATCTGGGCAACCTGGAAGTGCCTTAACAGACATAGGACTGGTGTAGGTCGTTCAAAGGTGTCACTAAGAAAATGGGGATAAACAACCTGCCTGACAACTTGTGAATGTGGAACTGAGCCACAGACTATGCAACATCTCCTGCAATGCCTATCGCTAGAGGAACCCTACAGTATTGCAGATCTCGCCGAATTCAACAAGGGGCAAAAATGTGTCCAGTTCTGGCTGGGCCATGTATAGACTGTCTGTGGACACGATAAGAGAAGCCATGAAACATTAGACACATCTGATGCTGTGCCTGCCTTCAGCACCTCAGCCCTTCAGGAGCTGGTGCACAGCATCACTGGTGGCAGATGCTGGTGTGATGGAGGCAGTCCCACCTTAGAGCTGCTGAGAGCACACAGAGAGTATAAGAGAACTCTGTGGTGCCTGCCCACTACCTTCTGGCAGCAATGACCAGCACCGCTGGTAATGCATCAGTAATGTTTCCAGGGAATGTGAGGCTGGAACATCACTGTGGTCTCAAGGCTGCACAGAGCACAGGGAAGAAGCCCTGGACTGAAACACCTGCCTTTATCTTGTGTAGAAAGATTTCACATCTGAGTGACAACAAGACTGCTCACCAGAACAAGGAGCCGTAGGCCGGGAGACATTCTTGGGAGTTTATTGACAATAGTGAACAGTATGTACAAGTGATTAACACCTGTGGCCAGGCTGTGCAACTACTTTTACCTAACTGTACCTAACCGTGCCACTATGTCTTGGTGCTCCCCGGACATCCACAGCAGAGCCTGCTGACTGTGATGACATTGGCAGGCATCCTCTGGAGGGCCGAGACTTGGAGGGCCCCGGCTTTCGTGGTCCTGCTGTGTGGCAGTGGCAGCCTCCTCAGCCTGTGAAGCTGGATCTGCGGAGGTCACAGGAAGAGGGGAATCAGATGGGCCGGTCACTCCCAGAGTCACTTGGGTGGATGTCCCTGGAGCGTGCACCTGCTGATCCTCCTCCCCATGGGTACCTGAGGGCCCCTGGCTGATTCCGTGAGCGGAAGGTGTAGCTGGACTGAGATTGAGCTACCCTGCACCTCTCTTGCGTACACACTGTTGGAGGCCAACTATGGCATCAGCAATGGAGTTAAGCCCACCCAGCAGTGCAGGATTGACGTCCTGGACCAAGGTCACCATGGTGTCCACCATCCTGCCAGTGTTGTTCACAGTGCGTTGCAATGCTGGCGCTATCACCTCAGCCTGAAGATGGATGGACTCCTCCATTGTGCCTTGCAATTTGAGGACTGCAGTGGACATCCCTTCTTGTTGTTCCCTAGCTTGCCTTTGCAGCTGCAGCAACTGTGACATGACCGAGCTCAGAGGCTTGTCATCTGACTCAGGCTCAGCAACGTTCTGGCCTCCAGCAGTCCTCTGAGTCCCCCTGTTGTGGATCAGGCAGTGCGATGTGCTCACCAGATTGTGACCCTGAGGCTGTTCTACATTTAGGTCCCACTGAGGTGTGTATCTCTGCGCTGGTGGAGGGTGTGGGTGAGCGCTGTGACGGGACTTCAGGGAGGGTGCCTTCAGATTCTGCTTCAGAGGTAACTTTGGGGCTTGATTGGAGGCCCTGGGTCATGGACTCTGTCGGCTGTCTGGCAGACATGCCTGTGAAAGCAAGGGGAGAGAATTAGTGCACGGCAGTGGCCTGTGAAACAGGACACATCACTCACAGCATGGTTGTCTGATGGATGTTGCACTGCTGGATCCTCACTTGGTAGAGCAGTGCTGACCTCACTGTCAGTACAGGACCAATCCCGACCATTGCCGGTCAGCTGAATGGCTCTGTTTTTGAATTCTGTCAGAACTTTGATCTCTGGCATCCCTCCACCTGTCTGCGATCTTTCCCTCCTGATGTGAGCCAGTTTGTCCTGCATGGTTAGAGATGGGGAGAGTGTATAAGGCTGCCTGCTGGGCCAGATAATGTGTGCCTGGCCTGTGTGGGTGCTGAGTGGTCCCATAGATGGTATGAGGACAATGACAGTGTGTGTGAAAGAATGAATGGTGATGTCCCTTGTATTGGCAGTGAGTGTGAGCCCCGAGGATGTGAGATGGGTTTGTGAGTGTGGGAGTTGGGAGTGATGAAAAGAGTGACTTAGCCTGGTGAAACGGAGGAGATCATTCATCCTTTTGCGGCACTAGGTGGCTGTCCTCCTCTGCATGGCGTTCGCACTGACCACTACTGCCACTGCCTCCCAAGCCGGGATGGTGACGTTGCTACCCATCCTGCGGACAGAGCAGGGGTACAGCAAATCCAGTTGGGCCTCCATGGTATCTAGCAGTTGTTTGAGGGACCCGTCATTGAAGCAGGGGGCTGAAGTATTTTTGCCTTTGTTGGCCATGTCTCCCAGACAGCGGTGGTGAGCTGGTGACAATGAGTGCTTTGCTGGTGGCTGCCTTTTAAAGATCGCGAAAGGCATGATGCAACAGTGGGGTGATGGCGAGCAGGCGAATGAGGGCCCATCTGCATGTTTCACGAGAATTAATAAATAATGGGACGGGCTTGGAAGATCCGACTTGAAAACCCGCCATTTTTGTCGGCGGGTAGGACTCCATTTTACCCGCCCGCTGCCGCACTTAGTGCAATTCTGGGAAAATTCCGCCTAACTTACATCTTGTTGTGCATCCCCTCTCAATCTGTCTGGTCAGGTGTACCTCACAGTAGAGCATCAGCACCCATCATGCACTTTCCACGCAATTACTCACTTTCCCATTTATCGATCCACCACTCCCACCCACCCCAGCCCTTTTGCAACATGATACTATCTCAGTCAGCTCATTCAATTTTCAACGCTTATCCTCAAGTGCATACCTGTGGCATCTGGCTGATAGTCTGCAACCAATGGGTGTAGACATGTTCACATTTCTGTTAATAGCAAAATACTGTGGATGCTGGAAATCTGAGATAAAAACAGAAAATACTGGAAAAACTCAGCATTTCCAGCATTTTCAGTTTTTACCTCATATTCCTGTTGTTTCCCCGTGCAGGAGGAGAGAACACAATCTGTAAGGGAGGGAGGGAGGGCCAGAGAGGGCCTGCTACAGATGGTGCAGCTGACATTAGCAGAGCGAGAGGCCATGGAGATACCTGCGTCTCTACCATTGGAGACAGAGAGATTGGACTTTGCTGCGACACGGTGACAGAATTAAATGTCCCCGACTCATATCTCATCCAAGAATCAGTCATGTTGACTTGATTTCTGCAAGAGTCAAATATGATCACCTTACTCGTGCTAAGCTGCAACATTTTTACATCCCCATGACTAAGGGCAGAATCGGCCGAGCGCGCTGGCATCAGGTGTCATGGCAGGCGAGAGCGGGAAATATGGTGGGAAGGCCAAAAATCATTTTCATGCCATCATGAAATAGGTTAGCAAGTGGCCGCTCTGCCCCAAGAATGGTGGGCCTCGTTTCCCGCAGCCGGACGTCGGGAAATTCATTGTAATACTTCTGTATATCTTTATAAGCCCAGCTCACCAGAATCATTCCCCCCCCCGACCAGCCTGCGCGCTGGCTCATCCGGGCCCATCAGTGGCTTCACATCAGCATTTACAAGGGGTGCACCTGGTGAGCTGCACTTCGAGGGGAACTCGGTGGTGAGTGCATAGTAACGCTGCGCAGTGATCACAGAGCCACTTGTTGAACCTCAAGGTTCCGGCACCTGACACAGGCAAGTCACTTTTTCCTCGCTGGCTGACAGTGCAGTGCTGGGGCAAGGGCTGCCTGTGGTTGAGGCAAGTGCGCAGAGTTGGGAGGGGTGGTGGTGGGAAGGACTACCCTATGCTTGAGGCGAGTTGGGTGGGGTGCAAAGGCAGCACTGCAGTTGAAGCTTGTTTGGGGGGGGTAGGGGGTGGGTGGTAGGGACAAGGGCATCACTCGGTTGAGGCTTGTGGGGGGGAGGGGGTGGATGGTAGGGGCAAGGGCAGCATTCCGGTTGAGGCTTGGGGGGTGGGTGGTGGGGGCAAGGGCAGCACTCTGGTTGGTGTGAGCTAGTGGAAGGCACATACCAGTTGACATGTGCAGGGGGGAGTAGCGGGGTCAAGGGCTACACTCTGATTGAGGTGAGTTGCGGGGGTGGTGAAGGGGCAGCACTCTGGTTGAGGTAAGTTTTGGGGGTTGGAGGCAAAGACTGTACTCCAGTTGATGGTAGTGCACAGGCACATACAACAGTGGGGGGTGGGGTGTGAGGGCTGTGCTTGGAGGGAAGCAGCCATGCATTGTATAAAGCAGCCTTGTATAAAGTGACCACTCCTCCACAGGTGAGACAGTTCAGATGCAGCCACATTGATATGCTTGGAATCAGGCGTCTAGGTCATCTACCCACTCAAACAACGCAGAGGCCTGAAAGTGTCACCAGATGTTCCAGAGCTCTTTACCCCTCGGGCACAGATTGCAAACTAATGAGCATTTTAGTGGACTGCAAAACAATTAGACGACTGGGCACATTGTACAATCTCCTTGAGAAAGGTGGCCAACGTGCAGTCACTGGTGCAGGTGCGCATAGCCCCTTGCAATGTTATCATTCAGGTTTGGACCAGTATCCCCCATGGTTCAAGTTAACAGTGCAGCCTTGCAGTGTGGGTTAGTAGAATGCCTGTGCCTGAGCTGAGAGCACAGCATACAGTCCAGTGGGCAAAGCTGCTGCAAATTGATCAGGTGGGGTGGGGTGAAGACTGATGCAAAGTATTTATTCAAGTCCTCTGCCATTTCCTGGTTTCCCATTATTATTTCACCAGCCTCATTCTCTAAGGGGCCTATATTCACTTTGGCCTCTCTCTTCCTTTTTATACATTTAAAGAAGCTCTTACAATCCATTGTTATATTACTTGCAAGTTTATTCTCAAAGTTTATTTTTTCCCTCTATTACTTTTTTGGTCATCTTTTGTTGCTTTTTAAAACTTTCCCAATCCTTTGGCTTACACTAATCTTTGCCACATTGTATGTTTTTTCTTTCAATTTAATTCTATCCTTAACTTCCTTGGTTAACAAGGTTGGTTTATCCTCTTCCTACAATTCTTCTTCCTCATTGGAGTATATCTTTGTTGTGAGTCATGAACTATTTTCTTAAACGTCTGCCATTGTTCATTAACCGTCTTTTCTGCTAAACTCCTTCCCCAGTCCACTCCAGCCAATTCTGCCCTCATTCCTTTGTAATTACCTTTATTTAACTTTAGCACAGTTGTTTCTGACCCAGGTTTGTCACTGTCAAACTGGATGCTAAATTCTACAATGTTATGGTCACTGTTTCCTCGGGGATATTTTACTCTGAGACCACTTATCAAACCTGCCTCATTACACATTACCAGATCCAAAATAGCCTGACTCCTGGTTGGATCCACAACATATTATTCTAGGAAACTGTCCCAAATACTCGCTATTAATTCTTGCTTGTGGCTACCTCTGCCAGTTTGATTTTCCCAATCCAAGTGAATATTAAAGTCACCCATGATTAATATACTGCCTTTTTTACATGCCCTCAGAATCTCCTGATGTATATTCTCTGTCCAACAGTATGGCCAGTGTTAGGGGGCCTATAGACTATTCCCACCAGTGTCTTCTTCCCCTTATTATTTCTTACCTCCACCATATGGATTCTACATCTTCTGATCCAAGATCCTTTCTTGCTATCATACTTATTCCATCTCATACTAACAAAGCTACCCCACCACCCTTTCCTTCCTGCCTGTCCTTTCGAAAAGTCACATACCCCTGAATATTTAGCTCCCAGCTTTGTTTCCCATGTCTCCTTAATGGCTACAAGATCATGCCCATTAACCTCTATTTTGTGCCATTAATTCATTTATTTTGTTCTGAATACATGTGCCTTTGAATAAAGAGCCATTAATTTAGCCTCTTAACCATTTTTTCCCCCTTTGACCCTATTTGCTGCTGTTTTTTTATGTTCGCACACTTTGTCCCTTCCTGTCACACGCTGGGTATCATTACCTAATTACCTGCCCTGCAGTGCTGCCATATCTTTTTGCTTTGTTAGCCAACGTATCCCCTTTCCAGAATCCTCCCCCGCCTTTATTTAGTTTAAAGCCCTCTCTACAGCCCTAGTTATTCGATTTGACAGGACACTGGCTCCAGCACAGTTCAAGTGAAGCCCGTCCCACTGGAACAGCTCCCTTCTACCCCAGTACTGATGCCAGTACCCCATGAGCTGAAATCCATTCCTCTCACACCAATCTCTGAGCCACGCATTTAACTTCTTGGCTTTATTTACCTTATGCCAGTTTGTCCGTGGCTCAGGCAGTGATCCTGAGATTATTACCTTGGAGGTTCTGCTTTTTGATTTAGCTCCTAACTGTTCAAATTCTTTCAGCAGAACCTCCTTTCTAGTCCTATCAATGTCACTGATACCAACATGGACAACAACAACTGGATCCCTCCCCTCCCACTCCAAGTTCCTCTCCAGCCCTGAGGAGATGTCCTTAACCCTGGCACCGGGCAGGCAACACAGCCTTCGGGACTCACACTCACAGCTGCAGAGAACAGTGTCTATCCCCCTAATTATATTAAGATAAAAGCAAAAAACTGCGGATGCTGGAAATCCAAAGCAAAAACAAAAATAAAAACTGGAAAAACTCAGCAGATCTGACAGCACCTGCGGAGAGGAATACAGTTAACGTTTTGAGTCCAAATGACTCTTCATCAGAACTAAGGAAAAATAGAAAAGAGGTGAAATATAAGCTGGTTTAAGGTGGGGTGGGACAGGTAGAGCTGGATAGAGGGCCAGTGATAGGTGGAGATTGCCAAAAGATGTCATAGACAAAAGGACAAAGAGGTGTTGACGGTGGTGATATTAGCTAAGAAATGTGTTAATGGGGACATTAAGGGTAGAAAGCAGGATGAGCAAGGTACAAATAGCCCTAGTGGGGGTGGGGTGGGGGGAAGGGATCGAAATAGGCTAAAAGGTAGAGATAAAACAATGGATGGAAATACATTTAAAAATAATGGAAATAGGTAGGAAAAGAAAAATATTAATAATTGGAAAAAAGGGGGATCGGAAAGGGGGTGGGGATGGAGGAGAGAGTTCACGATCTAAAGTTGTTGAACTCAATATTCAGTCCAGAAGGCTGTAAAGTGCCCGGTCGGAAGATGAGGTGCTGTTCCTCCAGTTTGCGATGAGTTTCACTGGAACATTGCAGCAGGCCAAGGACGGACATGTAGGCATGAGCGCAGGGTGGAGTGTTAAAATGGCAAGCGACAGGGAGGTCTGGGTCATGCTTGCGGACAGACCGAAGGTGTTCCGCAAAGCGGTCACCCAGTCTGCATTTGGTTTCTCCAGCGTAGAGGAAACCGCATTGGGAGCAGCGAATGCAGTAGACTAAATTGAGGGAAGTGCAAGTGAAATGCTGCTTCACTTGAAAGGAATGTTTGGGCCCTTGGATGGTGAGGAGGGGGGAAGTAAAGGGGCAGGTGTTGCACCTTCTGCAGTTGCATGGGAAGGTGCCATGGGATGGGGTTGAGGTGGAGGAATAGGCCAGGGTGTCCCGGAGGGAACGATCCCTGCGGAATGCCGCTGGGGGGATGAAGGGAAGATACGTTTGGTGGTGGCATCATGCTGGAGTTGGCGGAAATGGCGAAGGATGATCCTTTGAATGCGGAGGCTGGTGGAGTGATAAGTGAGGACAAGGGGGACCCTATCACGATTCTGGGAGGGAGAGGAAGGTGTGAGGGTGGATGCGCGGGAGATGGGCTGGACATGTCAACCACCGTAGGCGGAAAACCTTGGTTAAGGAAGAAGGAAGACATGTCAGAGGAACTATTTTTGAAAGTGGCATCATCAGAACAGATGCGACAGAGGCGAAGGAACTAAGAGAATGGGATGGAGTCCTTACAGGAAGCGGGGTGTGAGGAGCTGTAGTCGAGGTAGCTGTGGGAGTCGGTGGGCTTGTAATGAATATTGGTGGACAGTCTATCACCAGAAATTGAGACAGAGAGGTCAAGGAAGGGAAGGGAAGTGTCAGAGATGAACCATGTGAAAATGATGGAGGGGTAGAAATTGGAAGCAAAATTAATAAATTTTTCCAGACAAGAACATGAAGCAGCACCAAAGCAATCATTGATGTACCAGAGAAAGAGTTGTGGGAGGGGGCCGGAGTAGGACTGGAACAAGGAATGTTCCACATACCCCATAAAGAGACAAGCATAACTGGGGCCCATGCGGGTACCCATAGCCACACCTTTTATTTGGAGGAAGTGAGAAGAGTTTAAGGAGAAATTGTTCAGTGAGAGAACAAGTTCAGCCAGATGGAGGAGAATAGTTATGCCTGTCTCTTTTTGCAAAAACCTCATAACTGTTGGACAGTTGCAGGGGCCGAGGATCCTCGAGTGCTACCCCTGGGTCCTCATACCTGCCTCACCTGCAGTCACACCCTCCTGTCCCTGCTCACAGGCCAGATTTGAATGACCTAATCTGAGGGGTGTAATCGTCTACTGGAGCAAAGTATCCAGGTAACTTTCCCCCTCCCTGATGTGGCACAATACCTGCAGCTTGGACTCCGGCTCCTCAACTCGAATCCGAAGTTCCTCGAGCTGCAAACATTGACTACAGGTGTGTCCGCTGTGGATCACCTTGGTAACCAGCAAACCTACATGCTGCAGCAGCAACACATCACCCATCTTGCCATCATTATCATATTTTATTTAGTTCATTCATTAATTACTCTAGTATACCTGCTCTTTACACTTGAAGAATCCCCGCTCTTTACACTTTATTGTAATTAATGTTTTTTACATCAACCTTAAACTATTTTTAAGAAAAAGAGAGAAAAAAAGCCTAGAGACCTAAACACAAACTAAAGACCTTACTTTTTGTTTAAAGACTAGAAATACTCACCAATCCTACTCACCAATCAGCTGCTTTCCCTGCACTTGCATCACATTGTGGTTTGTGACATCACTCCACACTGGTCTCACTAAACTCTCCCCGATCTTTTTAAATGAAGTCTCCCTGCTCTCCACATCCTTTTTAAAATGAAGTCTCCTTGCTCTCCTCGTTCTTTTTAAAACCTTGCTTGGGAGTTAATTTACAATAGTGAACATTATGTACATCTGATTAACACCCGTGCTCAGCCAAGTGGTTATGGTACTGGGTTTGTAACCCCAAGATCAAGAGTTCAAATCTCACAATGGGAAACAATGTAACTTCATCCGAAACAGATGGAAATGGGTTTGTACTCGAAAGAGTTACATTTTGAAAATGGGAGGCCCTCTACGGAGGTGTCCTCCCCCTTTCTATCGGGGACCTGGGTTGGAGGGTGTTGCATGCAGCAGTCCCCTATAATAAGAGGATGCATAGGTTCACGGACTGTCAGGACACGTGCCCTTTTTGCGGTCTTGTGGAGTCCGTGGACCATGTATACATAGGGTGTTGTAGGCTGCACTCCCTTTTTAGTTATTTGAAAAACGTTTTATTGATGTTTTGTTTGCACTTCAGCCCCACGCTCCTGATCTATGGATACCCGGTGCGGAAGGGGGTCGGGAAGGAGGAGGACCTCCTCGTGAACCTGCTCCTGGGCCTGGCCAAGTTGGCCATTAACAGGTCCAGGCAGTGGGCGATCGACGGGGAAGCCCCGCCCGATTGTTTATCCCTCTTCCACGGCTACGTTCGCTGCCGGATGTCCCTGGAGAGTGAGCACGCGGTGTCTGCTGACACGCTCGAGGCCTTCCGTGCTCGGTGGGCACCGCGGGGACTGGGGTGTTTTGTTGACCCCTTTAATCACATTTTGATTTAACGTTTGTAAGGTTCCTTTAAACTTTGTCCTTGGTTTTACAGCTGACCTGAATTAGGGGCTGTGCCTGATTTACCCCAATTTTGTTAATTTGGTTTAATTGTTTTCATTTAAAAGATTATCAAGAGTTCAAATCTCACAATGGCAAACTATGAGACAATGTAACTTCATCTGAATAGGAACAGATGGAAACATGTTTGTACTCGAAAGAGTTACATCTTCTTAATCTTCCTAACCCTGCCGCTACACCTTGGTGCTCCCCCAACATCCACAGTGGAGGTGGCGGCAGCCTGCTGTCTCCTCCATCGTGCCTTGCAGCCTGAGCAGTGCAGTGGACATCTCTTCCCAATGTTCCCGAACTTGCCTTTGCAGCTCCAGTAACTGAGCTATGACCGGATCCAGAGGCTCATCGTCTGACTCGTAGTCAGCAGATTTCTGGCCTCTAGCAGTCCTGTGAGCGCCCAAAACCTGCAAAGTCCCTGCCACCACCTGCTGTGCATCAGGCAGGGTGATGTGTTTACCAGATTGTGACCCCAAGACTACTCTAGAACTCGGTCCCACCGAGGTGTGTGTCCCTGTGCTGGTGGAGGGTGTGGATTTACACTGTGACAGGGCTTCAATTGGGGTTCAGCAGATTGCTCTTTTGAGGTGTCTTTGGGGCTTGAGTCAAGGACCGGGGTCAAGGACTCCCTTGGCTGTTTCCCAGATGTGCCTACAAAAGCAAAGAGAGATAATTAGTGCATGGCAGTAGCCTGTGAAACAGGACACATCACAAACAGCCTGCTTATCTGATGGATGTTGCACCGCTGGATCCTCACTTTGTCAAGCACCACCGATCTCATCATCAACATAGGAATGGTCCAGATCTTTGCTGGCCAACTGGATGACTCTATTTTCAAAGTCTGTTAGAAGTTTGATGTCAGGTATTCCTCCACCAGTCTGCAACTTCTCCCTCTTGTGTGCAGCTTGTCCTGCATGAAGACAGATGGACAGAGTGTAAGCAGGATGCCTGCTAGGCCTGATGATAAGAACACCTGGCATGTGTGGGTGGGTGGTGAGTGGTCCCATGGATGGGATGAGGACAATGAAGGTGTGTTTGAGAGAGTGAATGGTGAGTGAGTGAGATCCCTATGGATGTGTTTTGGGTTTGTGAGTGTGAAAGTTGAGAGTGATGAGAAGAGTGACTTACCCTAGCGGAACAGGGGAGATCATTCATCCTCTTGTGGCACCGGGTGACTGTCCTCATTTGCAGGGCGTTGGCACTGACCACGGCTGCCACCGCCTCTCAAGCCGGATCGGTGATGCTGTTGTCTCTCCTGCAGCCAGAGTGGGGGGTAGAGGACATCACGGTGGGCCTCCACGCTGTCCAAAAGGCGTACCAGGGATGTGTCACTTTTTGCCTTTTGGGGCAATGTCTTCTGTGCAGCAGTCGTGAGCTGGAAACACAGAGGTGAGCGCGTGGCTGCACTTTAAATATGGCGCCCAGAGTGAGGAAGCGGGGAGGTGATGGCGTGGCGGGCAAATCACCACCTGCCAGCAAAAATGGCGTGTTTCCTGGAGTGTGTGATCAATAAGGTGGGATTGGAATGATAGGATGTGAAAAGCCGCCATTGTGGCCGATGGATAAAGTATCCTTTTTCCCACCCGCCACTGCACTTAGTTCAAATCTGGGATGATTCTGCCCTATGTTTCTGCTGGCACCCTGGAAGAAGCCAGGCTCAAAAACATTGAGGCCAATGGTGACTCGCAGACATTGCTAATGTGTCACTTCCAGGTGTAGCAGATCTTCATAGGCTGCATATGTCTAGAATCACTTGGTGTGACTATCTTAGCCTTTCGTAATGCTGCTTTTACAAATAGTCAAGCTGAACCCATCTATATAGCCTCCATAGTTGCTGCTGATGCTCATTATCTTCCTCATTTGAAGTCCAACCTAAAGCAGTCTGGACACCACACATCTTCCAAACTTAAAACCCCCAAACTTAACCAAAGTCTCTATCACAACAACTACTTCGCTAAAGCTTTTCCCAAAGGGAACTTAGAAGCCAGCTGTGATCACTGAGTCTTTATTCATACCAGGACTTTGGGGGAGGCAGTGGTGTAATGGTATTGTCACTGGACTGGTAACCCAGAGACTAAACATAATTATCTGGGGGCCCATTTTCAAATACCACCATGGCAAATCTGGCACTAAAAGTCTAATGAAGACCATGAAACAATCCATCTGGCTCATGAATGTCCTTTAGGGAAGGAAATCTGTAATCCCTTACCTGGTCTGGCCTACATGTGACTCAACACCCACAGCAATGTGGTTGACTCTCAAATGCCCTCTGAAATGGCCTAACAAGCCACTTAGTTCTCAAGGGCAATTAGGGATGGGCAATAAATGCTGGCCCAGCTGCTGAGGTCCACATCCAATGGGTGAATAAAAAAAAAACACCCCATGAAGTCCTGTTCAATTTTGCCAAGTTTTGCAAAATCCAGGAAAGCTGTGCATGAGACATTAATTTTAAATTGCTGCTAAAATCAATTGAAAGAACCCTCATTTAAATATTGATATCAAAGACTTGCCTCTCCAGGGCAGGTTAGTCAGATGGACACAAGCAGGAAGTAGGCATGTTCACAATGGTTGAAATCTCACATTTCTAACAATTAAACTCGCTGCCTGACCCTATCCTGTGGATCTGGTGACGGGTTGAGGGTGGTGAGTGGTGTTAAAATTCATTCCATTGGTATTACGTTTCAGGGATGTTTTCATCACTCATTGTGAAAATCATGGCCAATGTGTTTTCACTTACTGGAAATCACACAGTTATGCAATATTTATGGTGACTAAAGGTACTGTGATAATAAATACAGCAGATTAGCAGCGAACTCTTAATTGCATATGAGTACAGCACAGCAACAGCAAGAGGATAAAGAACATTAGACACTAAAGCACAATGAACAGCAAAGTTGCTCTAATGGTCCTCACTTTCTTCGTACTCTATATGGCTTCCACACAAGGTAAAAAAATATGTCCTTCTATAGCAGCACAATATTTACAGTAATACTGTATTCATGGTAGGCAGGTAATCATAGTTTATTTGCCCTAATCTAAGTAACAAAACTGTTCCTAACACATTTTATCATGTTTATGTATGCATGTATGTCAATGAAATGGAGATGATCTTTTGGAAGTATATCTTATAAAGGGGAACATCATCTGCTCACCATGCATATCAAGAAATGTCCCATGTGCTGCTCACAATTAGTTGTTTCTTAAAAATTAATGGACAGAATAGCATTCACAGCAAGGGCAAAGTTTCCTAATATGTGTGACTAGGTAGAACGGCTCCCAACTAGTAATGCACATTTTTTAAAAATTGCTTTTATATGCTGAGCGATACATGCATAGCAATATAAATGAATATGTATTAATACATTAAAATAAAAGATTTAGATTTTTTTTAGCTCATTTCATTTCTCCAGAATGTCCCAAGGTGATTTATGTCGCTGCTTAGTGGGAAAATGTGGAGTCAATGTGTGCATAACTTCTCACAAACAATATTGGTCAGCTGTTTGTTGGTGTTTGTTGAGGGAGAGTACTTTGCTCTTTGAATAGCACCATGGGTTCCTTTACATGAATCTGATTAGGTAAACATCTGCTTTAGTTTAATCAGTCATCAAAAGATGTTGAGGGGAATCTTCGCTCACCTTAGTGTCTGGAAGGGAGTGGGAGGGGGAACACTTGATTTGCACTCCGGCCATTTCTGTTTCCCAAAGCAAATTAATTATCATCCTGTTTCCCTGTGGTTCTCTGGCTGATCAGGCAGACAAGAAGATGCATCTAAAGCAGTAATAAAGGATGTTCTATTTCAAGGCACGCAGCAGGACTCAAAATGGCAACAGCAATTGCAGCAAACAATCCAATGTGAAGCAGGACAAACCTGCAGAATGGGATCCTACATGTGTCACCAGGTCACCCCTGGAAGAACTTGGACATGAAGAAATTCCGCTTTGCAGAACACCTGCGGTCTGTCTGCAAGAATGACCCAAACCTCCCTGTCGCTTGCCATTTTAACACTCTACCCTGCTCTCTTGCCCACATGTCTGTCCTTGGCCTGCTGCATTGTTCCAGTGAAGCCCAACGCAAACTGGAGGAACAGCACCTCATCTTCCGACTAGGCACTTTACAGCCTTCCGGACTGAATATTGAATTCAACAACTTTAGGTCTTGAGCTCCCTCCTCCATCCCCACCCCCTTTCTGTTTCTTCCCCCTTCCTTTTGTTTTTTCCAATAATTTACATAGATTTTTCTTTTCCCACCTATTTCCATTATTTTTAAATCTTTTATGCCCCCCCACCCCCACTAGAGCTATACCTTGAGTGCCCTACCATCCATTCTTAATTAGCAAATTCATTTAGATAATATCACCAACTTCAACACCTCTGTGTTCTTTTGTTCTTTTGTCTGTGACATCTTTTGATTATCTGCTCCTATCACTGCTTGCTTATCCCTACAACCACACCACCCCCCTCCACTTCTCTCCCCCCGCCCCACCACCTTAAACAAGCTTATATTTCACCCCTCTCCTTGGATTCACCTAGTTCTGTTGAAGGGTCATGAGGACACGAAACGTCAACTCTTTTCTTCTCTGCCGATGCTGCCAGACCTGCTGAGTTTTTCCAGGTAATTCTGTTCTTCTTTTGGGTTTCCAGCATCTGCAGTTTTTTTGTTTTTATCTCTGTATTATGAAGAAATTGAGAGCTGTGGTCATCTTGACAGCCATGGGCAATGGGTGGCCACCTGCTCCTCTTGAGTGGAGGTCTGAGTTGCAGATCTTTGCAAACTCCTGCCAGGGGAACCTGAGCCTTCGCAGGCACTGCTGTTCAGAGAGCTCAAGGAAACTGACCCTTCACAATAGACCCTGTGCTGAGGGAATCACATCCTTCACAGTGTTGCTCTGTGCCAATCTCCTGTATTCTGTGCCACTGCACATGCCTGTAGAGAAGGAAGCAGCTGCTGTTAGAGTTGCTGCCCCTATCACTTTGGCTGCTGAGCTGGAACAGGCTACAACCCCATCTCATATGTCACTCAATTGCAGAATACCTACCTCCCATGTCACAGGGATGTCTCCCAGACACTAAGAATCCTCAGTGGCACCTGCACAAATTTGCTGTCCCCAATAAAATCAGTGATTTTAGGCTGAACACAAATCATTCACTCTGGCTGAACATAGACTTGCTAGTAGCAACCTTTACACTGCTCACCTTGTCCAAGCTGGCGAGTTACAGACCCAGCATTTAACCTCTGAACTGTTGGGAAAGAAGGATTTCATTAAAGGCCTTTTTAAGTACTTTAATTGCTCTGCTGCAGACCCACAGTCATTCCCTGCTATATTCACAACCCACCCTGAGAAAAGCCAGAAAAGAGCAGCTTCGGGTCTGGATCCCCACCCCATGTAATTTTCCCAGGTTTTCCCACCCGGTATTCTCCAGGACTTGCCTCTGCTGGGTTGCCATTTCTGACAATGCAGCACTGCCACAAAATACTGTGCTAAAAGTGTTAACCTAGATTGTGTGCTTAACTTTGCAACTGGGTTTTAACCCACAATTGTCAAATTCAAAGCAAGAGCCAGCTGAGCCAAAAACTCAGACAACATGTAATATGTGTAAAACAAAAACAGAATTACCTGGAAAAACTCAGCAGGTCTGGCAGCATCGGCGGAGAAGAAAAGAGTTGAGGTTTCGAGTCCTCATGACCCTTCGACAGAACTTGAGTTCGAGTCGAAGGGTCATGAGGACTCGAAACGTCAACTCTTTTCTTCTCCGCCGATGCTGCCAGACCTGCTGAGTTTTTCCAGGTAATTCTGTTTTTGTTTTGGATTTCCAGCATCCGCAGTTTTTTTGTTTTTATCTATGTAATATGTGTATACTTGTGAGGGCACAGAAGTTTTACCTTTATTTTCAGCAAAGTGCAGTTGTCAGTAAGCCATATGAGGGTGACATTTCGGAGGGTAATTACCAAGGATGAATCACATGGCTTAACACAACCCATGGCTTGTTTTCAATTTATCACTGGCTAACTTGATTGTAAAAACATCTTGAATAGTACATGTGTTGTTATTGAATGTATGACTAATTGTTTAACACTGATGTATTGAGGTAGATTTTCATATTCACAGAAAGGATGGCCATGATCTGATGAAACGTATTGCCCTTCTGTTATTGAACCTATTTTTCATCAATTGAAATCAGTGTGGTAAAGGTGAAACCTCAATGTGTCTGCTTTGTCCAATTTCTTGTAAGGTAGTGTGAAAAGTAAAAATAGGAGAATGCTCTCTCCACACAAAATAAATGATGATTGACCTAGATGGAAAATAAGGTGAAAGCCTAAGAACATGTTTGGAAATACAAAGGGGCAAAATTTTGTTTGTATGGCTCGACTTCAAACGACACTATGCAGACTATGTTGATCCCACAGAAAGTGCCACGGCGCTACCTGCACGGTCCACATCCATTTCTTCAATATCATTTTGCCCTTGGTGGGTGGGCGGGCCCCACCGGCTCGGCAGTGGGCAGGCAGCCGAACTCCGTCGCCGAAACGGCCCCCGCCGCCATTTTGAGAAGGCGGGCCAATTAAGGCCCACCCAGCGGGCTGCCCGACGGGAAGCGCTATGCGCTTACTGTGCGGGGAGGAGGGATTCCCCAACTGTCAAAGTGCGCTCTTTCATGCATGCGCGCGTAAGAGTGCACTGCTCCCTGAGACCAAGTACTGTCTCAGGGAGATCACTGACAGTGCTTCAAAGTGTCAAAATAGAAAAATAAAAAAAAATTAACATGTCTCCCTCATGTGACAATGTCACACGAGATGGGACATGTTAATAAATCTCACATAAAGTTTATTTAAGATGTTTAAAATGGACATGAAACCTCATCCCACCAGTGAATGAGGTTTCATGTTTTTTCTTGTTCCCGCTGGGGCTCCTGGCCTGCTCACCAGCCTTAAGGTTGGCCGGGCAGGGCCTTTAATTACCTTAATTAGCCTGTCAATGGCCTCAATTGGCCATTCACATGTCAGCGGGCGGACAGCTGATTTCGCTGACCGCCCGCCTTCCTGAATATTTAAATGGGGCGGGATGATGTCGGGGGTTCCTTCCGACGTTATCCCGCGTCATTTTCCCATTGGCGAGTGGGCCCCACCCCCAAATCGCTGACGGGAAAATTCAGGCCACTGTGTGGGCTGCCTGTGTAGTGGCTGCTGTGCTGCCTGCCCTCAGGGAATGTATTACACGTAATGTTGTTTGAAGGGGTGCTGCACAAACAAACCTTACCCCAAAATGCTTTACTTTTCATTCAGTAACTCTGAGTTTAGTGTGTCACAGTTGACTGGAATATGACAGTGAACTTTCAAATAATAATACCCTTCTAAGGATCTTGGCTGACTGGCTGGTTCTGGAGAGTTGACTGTTAGGGAATCTGATTTGCAGTTAGAAGTTTTTACAGCAGTAGAATCACGAAGGAAGGATAAATAAAAGACAGAAAAAGGATGCGACAATTAGTTTGATTAATCCTGTGTATTTTAAAATTATAGTTGCATCTCTCAGAAGCCTAGGAGTGAAACTGCGTTGCCAGTGCATCAACACAAACACTCGTTTTATCCATCCAAAGCGCCTGGGGAATATTCAAATTGTTCCAAGTGGTGCCCATTGTGGGAAAGTAGAGATCATGTAAGTGTTTACACTGCAATACATCTATTTTTTACTTGAAATCAACTTTATATACTGTCGCATTATAGACTAATCGTCAGAGTGGATGACAATTTGGTATTTGTATTTATTTCAGTGCCACCTTCAGAAGTGGTAACCAAGTCTGTTTGAACTCTGATGCCTGGTGGGTGCAGAAAATAATTGAAAAGTTGATCAAAAGGTGAGTAATCAATTTGTGGGGGAGTAAGCGTCAGGAAATAGAAAAGCATTCCATTTTATGATGACTTTATGAGTTTGCAGTCTCAGAGATTCATGTTAGAAAATGATGGGGACATGAATTACTGATAGATTTCCCCAGCAAGCATGGTGATGCACTATGAGCACAAACTCATCAAAATGCACTTCAGTTTTTCTTCGAATAAATCAGTCCACCCCAGTATCAGTAAATGATTTAATATGAGCCCAGTCTAATGCTTTCATTCTTCACTCCCTCACTTTGAGAGCTATGGCTCTGTGATAGTGCTCTCATGGTTTTGTCTCAATACTGTCAATTAACATCCCACTCCAAAGGCTTGAGTGGAAAATCGAGGCTTACACTCCAGTACTGAAGGACTGTTGTATTGTCAGGGCTCCCGGCTTTCAGATGAGGCATTAAACTGAGGCCCAATATGTGCTTACAGATTTATGTCAAAAATTCTGAGAAACGATTCAAAGAAGAGCTCTCTTTGGTGTTGGGCTCAATATTTATCCCACAACCAACAGCTAAAAACACAAATTATCTGGTCATTTTCACACTGCTGTTGTTATATGCAAATGGTCTACCATGTTTCCTACATTACAGCAGTGTCTATCCTTCTAAAGTACCTCATTGGCTGAAAAAAGCATTGTGGATGTCCTGTACATATGAACATATGAATTAGGAGCAGGAGTAGGCCACTTGGCCCCTCAAGCCTGCTCCGAAATTCAATAAGATCATGGCTGATCTGAATGTAACCTCAACCCCACATTCCTGCCTACCTCCGATAACCTTTCATCCCCTTGTTAACCAAGAATCTATCTGGCTCTGCCTTAAAAATATTCAAAAGCTCTGCTTCCACTGTCTTTGAGGAAGAGAGTCCAAGAGTCTCACTACCCTGTGAGAGAAAGAAATTCTCCTCATCTCTGTCATAAATGAGCGCTCCCTTATTTTTAAACAGTGACCCCTAGTTCTAGTTTCTCCCATAAGAGGAAACATCTTCTCCACATTCACCCTGTCAAGCATCTTAAAGTTGTGAGAGATGCTATATAAATACAAGTTTTTCTTTTTCTCTAAACTTGAAAGTAAAAATACAAAATAAATGCTATTGGTTACTTTAAGACCTTTGTCTTTTGATTGCTGGATCAAAAAACTTAAAAGTTCTTTCAATTATTATTAACTTCCAAACAACAAGGTCAGGGAGAGACTATTGGCAGACTCCATTAATAAAAGGACAAAGCTTTAACATAACAAACTGCTACCCAGAAAATGAAATGAATTCGACAGTTTTTAATGAGCAGCTGATCCACAAACACCAGTTCTATGTTTAGGCAGCAAGTTAATAATCTATCGCACTGATACCTGACCAAAACACATTTGGGGAAGATGAACAACTTCACAGAATCAAATTATTAGTTTTCTTCAAAATGTTTTATTTTGCTCAAATTTTACAGAAATTTACATTTTTGATCATTCCAATGCACTCCTGGCTGGCCCCCCACATTCTATCCTCTGTAAACTTGAGGCCATCCAAAGATCTGCTGCCTGTGTCTTAAGTTCCGTTCTCCTATCAACCCTGTGCTCATTGACCTACAATGGCTTCTGGTCAAGAAATGGCTTGATTTTAAAATTCTCTTTTTTCAAATCCTTCCCTGTCCTTGTCCCTCCATATCACTGAAACCTCCTCCAGCCCCACAACCCTCCAACATATCTGCACTCCCCTAATTCTGGCCTCTTGTGCAATCCCAATTTTAGTCACCCCACCATTTGTGGTTACGCCTTATGTTGCCTAGGACCTCAGACCTGGCATATCCCACACTACACCTCCCTGCCCCACTACCTCCCTACACCTCCCTACCTCTCTGCCTCTCTACCTCCCTACACCTCTCTGCCTATCTACCTCCCTACACCTCTCTGCCTCTCTCCCTCCCTACACCTCTCTGCCTCTCTCCCTCCCTACACCTCTCTGCCTCTCTACCTCCCTACACCTCTCTGCCTCTCTACCTCCCTACACCTCTCTGCCTATCTACCTCCCTACACCTCTCTGCCTCTCTACCTCCCTACACCTCTCTGTCTATCTACCTCCCTACACCTCCCTACCTCTTGGCCTCCTTAAACCTCTCTGCCTCTCTACCTCCCTACACCTCTCTGTCTATCTACCTCCCTACACCTCTCTGTCTATCTAGCTCCTCACACCTCCCTACCTCTTGGCCTCCTTACACCTCTCTGCCTCTCTACCTCCCTACACCTCCTGCCTCTCAGCCTCCTTACACCTCTCTGCCCTCCTACATGGTTTCTCTCCTGTAAGACCTTCCATAAAACCTACATTTTTGCTCATCGGACGGAATATTTCCTCCTGTGCATCGGTGTCATACTTTGTTTTATAAATGCTCCTGTATGCTTCATTACATCAAGCTGCTGCATAAATATAAATTATTGGTTTTCTGTAGCTAAATTTGATACTGTATAATTCTTATTCATTCTACATTGTTCGACAGTTCCAAGGGGACAGATGAAGTTCACTGAGGAAAAACTCAATGTCTGAATGTTAAAAGCCTGAAGCTGACTGTATCAGGGATTCTGTACTGGATCACAAACTCATATCTGCTTATCACTTTGTTCAAGCTTGTTGTAGGCCGCCGGCAACCAGTTTAACTGCTGTATGTATACAATGGATTTTTTAACCATGAAAATGCTTGATATTTATAAGATCCTTGTAATTCACAAATCCACTTCATGTGGAACTGATTCAGTATTTATAGCCCACTGTTTTTCAGCACGGAGGCAACACCAAAGCAACTGTATGTTTGCAAATGCAATACACTTATAAAATGACATTTAGAACTCATTATTTTGGCTGTGCAATTGTTAATCTGTATTGGTAAAGGTTTATTAGTAGGTAGAAAATTGCAGCCAGCAGCACCTTGTAGATAAAAGCAAAAAACTGCGGATGCTGGAAATGCAAAGCAAAAACAAAAATAAAAATACCTGGAAAAACTCAGCAGATCTGACAGGAACACAGTTAACATTTCGAGTCCAAATGACTCTTCAACATAACTAAGGAAAAATAGAAGAGAGGTGAAATATAAGCTGGTTTAAGGGGGGTGGGACAAGTAGAGCGGATAGAGGGCCAGTGATAGGTGGAGATTGCCAAAAGATGTCATAGACAAAAGGACAAAGAGGTGTTGACGGTGGTGATATTAGCTAAGAAATGTGTTAATGGGGACATTAGGGGTAGAAAGCAGGACGAGCAAGGTACAGAGAGCCCTAGGTGGGGTGGAGGGAAGGGATCGAAATAGGCTAAAAGGTAGAGATAAATCAATGGATGGAAATACATTTATAAATAATGGAAATAGGTGGGAAAAGAAAAATCTATATTAATTATTGGAAAAAAGGGGAATCGGAAAGGGGGTGGGGATGGAGGATAGGGTTCATGATCTAAAATTGTTGAACTCAATTTTCAGTCCAGAAGGCTGTAAAGTGCCTGGTTGGAAGATGAGGTGCTGTTCCTCCAGTTTGCATTGAGCTTCACTGGAACATTACAGCAGGCCAAGGACGGACATGTGGGCATTAGAGCTGGGTGGAGTGTTGAAACGGCAAGTGACAGGGAGGTCTGGGTCATGCTTGCGGACTGACCGAATGTGTTCCGCAAAGCTGTCACCCAGTCAGCGTTTGGTCTCCCCAATGTAGAGGAAACCGCATTGGGAGTAGCGAATGTAGTAGACTAAATTGAGGGAAGTGCAAGTGAAGTGCTACTTCACTTGAAAGGAGCGTTTGGGCCCTTGGACAATGAGGAGGGGGGAGGTAAAGGGCCAGGTGTTGCACCTTCTGTGGTTGCATGGGAAGGTGCTGTGGGATAGGGTTGAGGTATAGGGGGTGATGGAGGAATAGACCAGGGTATCCCGGAGGGAACGATCCCTGTGGAATGCCGCTGGGGGGGGTGAAGGGAAGATGTGTTTGGTGGTGGCATCATGCTGGAGTTGGCGGAAATGGCGGAGGATGATCCTTTAAATGCGAAGGCTGGTGATGTAATAAATGAGTACAAGGGGGACCCTATCATGGTTCTGGGAGGGAGAGGAAGGTGTGAGGGCAGATGCATGGGAGATGGGTCGGACACAGTTGAGGGCCCTGTCAACCACCATGGGTGGAAAACCTCGGTTAAGGAAGAAGAAAGACATGTCAGAGGAACTGTTTTTGAAAGTAGCATCATCAGAACAGATGCAATGCAGGCAAAGGAACTGAGAGAATGGGATGGAGTTCTTACAGGAAGCGGGGTGTGAGGAGCTGTAGTCAATGTAGCTGTGGGAGTCAGTAGGCTTGTAATGAATATTGGTGGACAGTCTATCATCAGAAATTGAGACAGAGAGGTCAAGGAAGGGAAGGGAAGTGTCAGAGATGGACCACGTGAAAATGATGGAGGGGTAGAAATTGGAAGCAAAATTAATAAATTTTTCCAGGTCCAGAGAAGACCATGAAGCAGCACTGAAGCAGTCATCAATGTACTGGATAAAGAGTTGTGGGAGAGGGCCGGAGTAGGACTGGAACAAGGAATGTTCCACATACCCCATAAAGAGACAGGCATAACTGGGGCCCATGCGGGTACCCATAGCCACACCTTTTATTTGGAGGAAGTGAGAGGAGTTGAAGGAGACATTGTTCAGTGAGAAAACAAGTTCAGTCAGACAGAGGAAAGAAGTGGTGGATGGGGATTGTTCGGGTTTCTGTTCGAGGAAGAAGCTAAGGGCCCTCAGACCATCCTGGTGGGGGATGGAGGTGTAGAGGGATTGGACGTCCATGGTGAAGAGGAAGCGGTTGGGGCCAGGGAACTGGAAATTGTTGATGTGACGTAAGGTGTCAGAGGAATCACGGATGTAGGTAGGAAGGGGCTGGGCAAGGGGAGAGACAATGGAGTCAAGATAACGAGAAATGAGTTCCGTGGGGCAGGAACAGGCTGACATGATCGGTCTACCGGGACAGTTCTGTTTGTGGATTTTGGGTAGGAGGTAGAAGCGGGCCGTCCGAGGTTGGGAGACTATGAGGTTGGAAGCTGTGGAAGGAAGATCTCCAGAGGAGATGAGGTCAGTAACAGTCCTGGAAACAATGGCTTGATGTTCAGTGGTGGGGTCATGGTCCAGGGGGAGGTAGGAGGAAGTGTCTGCGAGTTGACGCGCAGCCTCTGTGAGGTAGAGGTCAGTGCGCCAGACAACAACAGCACCACCCTTGTCAGCGAGTTTGATGACAATGTCAGGGTTGGACTTGAGAGAACGGAGTGCAGTAAGTTCAGAGAGAGACAGGTTAGAGTGGGTGAGGGGAACAGAGAAATTGAGACGACTGATGTCACACCGACAGTTCTCAATGAAAAGATCAAGAGAAGGTAAGAATCCAGAGGGAGGGGTCCAGGTGGAGGGAGACTATTGGAGGCGGGTAAAAGGATCCATTGAATGGGGAGAGGACTCCTGCCCAAAGAAGTGAGCACAGAGATGAAGGCGGTGGCAGCATCGTGCCAAGCCTGAAATTCATTGAGATGAGGGTGTAAGGGTATGAAACTGAATCTTTTGCTGATCACTGAACGTTCAGCATCAGAGAGGGGAAGGTCAGGAGGTATGGTGAATACATGGCTGGGGCTGGGATTGGAAGACGGGATAGGGACAGGGGGACGGGCAGGGGTGGAGGGTCCTGGATGGGCATTGGTGTCGATGTGTTGTTGGAGCTTGCATTCCTCTGCACCTGAAAGAAAGAGACAAAGTTTCTTGTTGCGGCGTCTGATGAGTCGAAGAATAAAATGAAACTGGGGGCACGGGCAGCTTAGAAATAGGGTGCATCGGTGCTGCTGGAGGGAGAGGTCGAGTGTGTTCATATGGTGGTGCATGGCACTGAGTGTGGATCTCAGGATGTGACGAGAACAGCAGTCTGAGAAGCGTTGTATGTCCCGGAGATACCTGTAATCCTGGGTGAATTCGAAACATGAGGGATGGAACTTCAGTTGAAATCCACGTGGGGTAAGTCGTAGACGGAGAGAGCCTCCAGCAATCACTGATTGATTGGGGATAAAGTGCCCTTGAGATACTCCTGACAGGTGAGGAATATGATGACACCTTCCATTTGAAAAGTGAACCATTAGACCACCCCACCTTGATTAAATCTCTCGTTCTCCTTTCGTTAGCTATTTAAATTTAATCTGTGCAAATATATGTGCACATCTACTGCCAAAGTGGTTTTGATAATGTAGCAGAAATATATATTTCTCAAAATGATCGATTACATTTTCAAAGTTCTTTTTGTTATAATTTATTTAAAATGAATATATCATAAAACCTAATTATAATCTATATTAAAGCAAGTTTTACCAATGCCATGCACTTCCTCTAGAACACATTATTCCTGTTATATTTTAGCCATTACACTTTCATTATTTGTCTCAAAGTATTGCAACAAATCAAAACTGATAAAATAGAAAATATGCTTAACAAAAGTAAGGAAAAAGGCTAGAAAATTTCTGTGACCTTGATGGGTGTGTTCAACATTAATGTATAATATTCCATTCGTAAAATAGCACATCGTCCAATACACTATTGGTGATGACACATTTATGAATGTTGGGTGGAATCCAAGTCCACAGGAGCAGGAAATGAGGCGGGCAGGGGCACTTAATTGTGCAGGAGGCAAAATGCCAGCTTCCCAAAGGCAGGATGAAAGTAGGGTATTAAGTTGGTGGCAGATTGAGGATAGATCGTGCTTCCTGACGGCAAGTGTCAGGATCCTATTATTAGCATGTCAAGGTGGCATGCAACAATCTTCCTGATGGATTTGAACTGAGCAGGAGCTGCTTTTCTTGTATGGGAAGCTTTGTTAAACTATGGGAGAGGAGGCATTGATGATTGAGATCAGGGGGTGCCTGTGAAAGGGAAATGAAGCATGGCTGACTGAGGTAGAGAGAGAGGGAAAGAGGTGGCTGTGAAAGGGGAATAGGGCAAGGCTGACTGAAGGGGACAAGGAAGGAAGGACTTGGCAGCCTTACAAAGGCTCATGGAGAACAGAGGGGAGAAAGTGGGTTTTACAATGAAAGCCAATGTCTAAAATTACTCTGGCTGCTCAAGCATGATTGTGTGGAGGTCAATGATTATACAGGGAGGGTCAATGGGTAAGTCCCAAGAGTCAAGGGTTAAAGAGGGGAGATCAAGGATGATAGAGGGAGGGTCAAGGATGAGGGATAGCAGTTCAGGTGTGAGGGGAGATAGTTCTAGTGCGTCAGGGGGCTGACTGATGGTGACAGGTTGGTCAATGTGATGGGGTTCTTGGTCGAGGGTCACTGAAGGTAGGGAAAGGGTGATGGAGTGAGGGTTGAGAGTGATGGAGGGAGGGTCAAAGGTGATTGAGGGGGGTGCAGGGTGATAACTTCCATTCCAGGGTCACTGTGTGAGTGTATATGAACATGGCTGTGTCAATGCAAAGAGTCCTATGGAATAAAGCTTGTGGATGGAGTTGCCCACTCTGGTGGAGGCCAGAGTGTGGTCGATGCTAAGTATAGGGCTCGCCATAGGTCAAAATTGCTCTGGTTAGAAGGGAGGGCTTTAAAGACTGTGCTGACCAGGTCTTTGCCTACCTTGTGTTCACTGTTCACCTCAGGCAGACAATGTGGGTCAAGTGCACCCAGTGCCTATGGTAGCTGTGGCGCAGCTGCAGAGGAATTGGCAGAGGATGGCTCAGGGCCAGGCACAGCAATGGCCAGAACATGAACAACATGCCAGCAGAGGGCCAAGCAGCTTCGGATGCCAGAGGCCAGTATGATGGTAACATTGGTACATTATGTTATATACCGAAGGCAGTGTAACTACCTGCAAATGTCAGACAGGCAATGTCAGGGACAGTTGAGGATGTCCTAGGCTTCTGTCACTCAGCTATTTCAGGAAGACCTACATCCTCGTGGATTGGGAGACATTCTAAGGCCAGTAGCTTTAAAAGTCGCCACAGCATTAAATTTCTACACCAGCGGGTCTTTCCATGGTTCTACAGAGGGTGTGTGTGGTATCTCACAGGCAGCTACCCACAAATGCTGGGAGGAGGTAACCGAATGCCCCGTTCACAAGAGCCAATGAATTTGTGTGATTCACCATGGGCCTGAGAGTCAAGCAGCCAGGGTTTTGGGATTGGCTGCCATCGCTGCATTTCCACAGGTACAAGGGGCGATTACTTGCACCTATGTGGCTCTGGGAGCTCCCTGGGATCAGCCAGCAGCCCTTCATAAACAGAGAGTTTTAACTCTCTCATTGTGCAGATGTCTGCATCACTGCAAACAAATCCTTTATGTGTGCGCTCATTTCCCAGCGAGCTCTTCTGATTCTTACATCCGCACTCACTCTCAGGTGCCATAACTGTTTGTTTCCCCACAGCAACTGCAGGGGTGGCCCCTGGGGAACAGAGGATGTCCACAGAAGACCGGATTCATGACACTTGTGCAGAACCGACAGAGCCCAGCAGAGGAGAGGTATAAGACTGCCAAGGGCAACAATAGTACAGACCATTGGACTGCTGAAAATGAGGCTCTGCTACATGGACCTCTCAGCTGGAGTGCTGGGTATGCTCTGAAGGCAGTCTCCAGGATCATAGTGGCCTGCTGCGCCCTACACAATCTTGCGTAGCAAAAGAGTAAGGAGTTTTCAGATGGGGAGCTGGAGGGCCGCTTGCCCCCTCAGATGAGAAGAAGGGGAAGAGGTTGACATTCATGAGGAAGTGAATGGTGCAGCTATAGCCTCAGATGCCAGGACCATGCAGCGAAACACCAGGCAGCCAGTGCTACCCTCGTTGCATCCAGATTCCAGCTGGAAGGAGGCTCCTGCAAGATCTTGGCATCTCCGCCTCGATATAAGTCATGATGGGAGTGCCAGTAGAATCAGAACAAGCCACCACCTAGAAGGACGAGGGCAGCAGATATATGGGAAATCCACCACCTGCAATAAATAGTGTTTCCATAGGCCCATATCACTCATCATTCACAGTCAATGAAGTGCCATACCTTTAAATGCACTCATCAGTTGCTACAATTCACAACATAATGATCATAGGTGAGCAAAGTGCTGTGACACATATATTTACGCACAAGTTATCCCTATAATGAAATAACACTTGTACCACCTTTGTGCCATTACAACTTTTTAATCTTATGTCTCCTAACACTACATCTTGGTGCAACCCCAAAATCCACATTAGAGGTGGAGGCAGCCAGTTGAGTGCTATGCTCCATTGCCTGAGATGACCTTTGCTGCCATCCTCTGGTGGTCCGAGGCCTAGAGGGCTTCTGCCTGCTGAGGGTCTACTGCACAGGTGCATGTATGCCCTCTTTAACTCATCTTTTGGAGGTGATAGGGTCACTGACAGTAGGGAGGAGGAGTGGCAGCACATCCTTGGAGCGCCCTGAGGTGATGCTCCAGGGTGACATGCTGGTTCCTCTCCTTCCTGTCAGTGCACGTTGGCACTTACCTGTATTCAGGAAGAGAAGGGGTACCGAAAAGGAGGTTGAGGTGCCTCAATCCCCTCTCATCGAGCCAATGCTGAATAGAATTCATGGGCAGAGTGACAGAATTCATGTCTGAGCGTGTATCTGGCAGCCAGTGTTCTGCTGGGCCTGACCTTGCATGGCGGTTGCCAAGCTTTCAATGGAGAAAGCTAAGCGCTTGCATACCAGAGCCATGATAGCACTCAGAACTTGGGCAGATTCCTTCACCTTTTGCTCAAGGCCTTGGGCATCTCCACCTATTCTCCTGCCTGTCTCTGCATCTCAGGCAGGTTTCTTATGGCCGATTCCAGAGGCACGCCATCAGCTGTGGGCTCAGCATGGGCCTGGTCTCCAGCTGTGCTTGGCTGTCACATCTTCTATCAACTGCAGGGGAGTGACTGTGATGTGTAGGTAAGTAAGAGACTCTGGTGCTTTGAATTTCTGAACACTAGACCTTCGAAAAATGGCCCAACTTATATAAGATGAAGCACCATGTTCCAGCAAAATATAAACATATTTTTCTGTAAGATTGACTGCAAGGGCCTTCACATAATGGAAAATTACTGGAGAAATGAAAGAGAGATGGACAGCTTTCTGAGTGGATTTAAATCATGGTTTAAACAAAAGGCACTGAGAATATAATTGGATATTGTGCTTTTAAAAGAAACTTCATAGGATGGTGTGGCCTCTGAATATAGTAAAATAACCCCATCCCTGAAAACCATATAAAAGCTTGAACACATCAGAGGTCTTTGCTGCACTTGTGAGAGACCAGCACTGCAGTCAAACACAAATCAATATCCAGAACCTGGCCAGGTGTTGGAACTTGGAAGTAGAGCCTCATATCAATGGGAAATTGCCATTGTGGGTGATTGCACAACCATTTGGCAACATATTTGAGCATTCTAAAGCTAAATGTTGTTGAAGAGTTGGCTTCTTTCAAATGCTTTCATGGGATGTGCGCATCGCTGGCTAGGCCAGCATTTATTGTCCACCCCTAGTTGCCCTTCAGAAGGTGGCGGTGAGCTGCCTACTTGAACTGTTGAAGTCCATGTGGTGTAGGTACACCCACAGTGCTGTTAGGGAGGGAGCTCCAGGGTTTTGACCCAGTGACAGTGGAGGAACGTCGATATATTTCCAAGTCTGGTTTGTGTGCAGCTTGGAACAGAACTTGCAGGTTGTGGTGTTTCCATGTAGCTGCTGCCCTTATCCTTTTAGGTGGCAATGGTCAGGGGTTTGGAAGGTGATGTCACAGGAGCCTTTGTGAGTTTCTGCAGGTCACCTTCTAGATGGTACACACTGCTGCCACTGTGCGTCAGCGGTCAGGGAATGGATGTTGAAGGCAATAGATGGGGTGCCAAACAAGTGGGCTGCTTTGCCTTGGATGGTGTCAAGCGTCTTGAGTGTTGTGGGTGCTACACTCGTCCAGGCAAGTGGGGAGTATTCCATCACACTCCTGACCTGTGCCTTGTAGATGGTAGTCAGTCTTTGGGGAGTCAGGAGATGAGATACTTTCTGCAGAATTCCCAGCCTCTGACCTGCTTTTGTAGCCACAGCATTTACATGGCTAGTCCAGTTCAGTTTTTGGTCAAAGGTAACCCCAGAATGTTGATAGTGGGGGATTCATTGATGGTACTGTCATTGAATGTCAAGGGGAGTTGGTTAGATTCTCTCTTGTTGGAGATGGTCATTGACTAGACCTTGTGTGGCATGAATGTTACTTGCCACTTGTCAGCCCAATCCTGGATATTGTCCAGGTCTTGCTGCATTTGGACATGGACTGCTTCAGTATCTGAGGAGGCAGGAATGTTGCTGAACATTGTGCAATCATCAGCAAACGTCCCCACTTCCGACCTTATGATGGAAGGAAGGTCATTGATGAAGCAGCTGAAGATGGTTAGGCTTAGGACACTATCCTGAGGAACTCCTGCAGCGATGTACTGAAACTGAGATGATTGACCTCCAACAACCACAACCATCTTCCTTTGTGCAAGGTATGACCCCAACCAGCAGAGAGTTTCCCCCCGATTCCCATTGACTCCAGTTTTGCTCGGGCTCCTCGATGCCACACTCGGTCAAATGCTGCATTGATGTCAAGGGCAGTCACTCTCATCTCACCTCTCACCTCTTTTGTCCATGTTTGAACCAAGACTATAATGAGGTTAGGAGCTGAGTGGGCTCAATGGAACTCAAATTGAGTGTCAGTGAGCAGATTATTGCTGAGTAAGTGCCAATGATTGAGAGTAGACTGATGGGGTAATTGGCTGGATTGTATTTGTCCTGCTTTTTGTGTACAGGACATCCCTGGGCAATTTTCCATATAGCTGGGTAGATGCCAATGTTGTAACTCTTTCGAGTTAAAACCAATAAAACCAAATTAACAAAATTGGATAAATCAGGCACAGCCCCTAATTTAGGTCAGTTGTAAAACCAAGAGCAAAATTTAAAGGAAACTTACAAACTTTAAACCAAAATGTGATTAAAGGGGTCGGTAAAGCACCCCAGTCCCTGCAGTGCCCACCGGGCACGGAAGGCCTCGAGAGTGCCGGCAGACACCGCGTGCTCCCTCTCCAGGGACATCCGGCCGCGAACGTAGCCGCGGAAGAGGGATAAACAATTGGGCGGGACTCCCCCATCGATCACCCGCTGCCTGGACCTGTTAATGGCCAACTTGGCCAGGCCCAGGAGCAGGTTCACGAGGAGGTCCTCCTCCTTCCCGACCCCCTTCCGCACCGGGTGCCCATAGATCAGGAGCGTGGGGCTGAAGTGCAAACAAAACATTAAAAACAGGTTTTTCAAATAACTAAAAAGGGAGTGCAGCCTACCACACCCTAAATATGCATGGTCCATGGACTCCACAAGACCGCAAAAAGGGCATGTGTCCTGGGAGTCCGTGAACTTATGCATTCTCTTATTATAGGGGACTGCTGCATGCAACACCCTCCAACCCAGGTCCCCGATAGAAAGGGGGAGGACACCTCTGTAGAGGGCCTCCCATCGGGGGCTCCGCCGCCGGACGGCAACAAGGCACGCCAGGGCGTGTCCGGGCAGCGGACAAGGGCGAGAAAATGGAAGGTGTGCAGCAGCAGTCCGTACAAAAAGCTCCTCTTTGCCGTGCCAAAAGGCACAGAGGGCATGTCCCCGAGGCGGCTCATATTGCGGGGCACCAGCACCCGAGGGAGGGTTCGGGGCTTGGGGCCAATGTGGAATTCCGTCCGAACAGGGGAACGTTCAGACGGAAGACCACCACGCACCTGGGCCACCTCAAGACCCAAAATAACGTCGGGTCCGAGCACGACCGTTCTCAGGTCTTGGATGGCATCGGCTGTGACCTGGACACTCACAGACGCGCGACGCGCCAACTCCTGCGGGAGCATCCAGCCCAGTCCTCCTCCACCCAGCACGTCCCCGATCCTGGTCACCCCTGCGGCCACAGCCCTCCTCTCCGCCAACCACTGAAAAGGACGGAGGGGTGGATTCCTGAGCAGCGGCTCTCTGACGATAGCCGCTACTCCTGACGGGGGAGAGCTGCGTCGCGAGGCGACCACTTTCCAGACTTTGATCAGGTCCTGGTAAAAGACGGGCAATGCCTGCAAGGAGCCACCGAGGCCCAACTGTTCTATAAACAGGAGCTGCACGTCATAATTCAGGCCGTGCACCTGACGGAAGAAATATGTCGTCAGGGCACACCATCTAGGAGCAGGCTCGACGTAAAGGTATCGCTGCAGGGTCTGAAGGCGGAAAGTCGCCACCTGTGTGTGTAGGCACACTAGCGCCTGACCATCCTCCCTAAGCGGGAGTCTCAGAACCTCAGCAGCGACCCAGTGCAATATTTTGTCCCAGAAGAAGTCGACTAACAATTTCTGGATTCTTGTGGCAAAGTCCGGGGGAGGGGTCAAAGTGACCAGTCGATACCACAACATGGCGGCGATCAGCTGGTTTATGACCAGAACTCGACCTCGGTAAGATAGCACTCGGAGCAGTCCTGTCCAGCGCCGCAGGCGAGTGGTGACTTTGGCCTCCAGCTCCTGCCAATTCACCGGCCAGGATTCCTCAGCAGGGCAGAGATGGACCCCCAGGTAGAGGAGGCTGGTCCTGCTCCAGGTGAAAGGCCTGAGATCCTCAGGTAGGGGATCCATCTGCCACTGACCGACCAGGAATCCAGAACATTTACCCCAGTTGATCCTGGCAGAAGAAGCGGCAGAGTAGACCTCCTGGCACTCGCGCATCCTCCGCAGGTCAGCCGGGTCACTAAACATAAGGAGCACGTCATCGGCGTAAGCCAAAAGGACCACCCCGATGCCCGGCCCGCGCAGAACCAATCCCAACAACCTCCTCCGCAAGAGGCGCAGGAAAGGCTCCACGCGAATAGAATACAATTGGCCAGACAGGGGGCAGCCCTGACGTACCCCTCTCCCAAAGCGAAGGGGTGCCGTCAGTGACCCGTTAACCTTCACTAGACACTCCGCGGCAGTGTACAGGAGTCGGATCCGGGCAATAAAATGTGTCCCAAACCCGAACGCTCGTAGAGTTCTGAGTAAGTATCCGTGATCCACCCTGTCGAACGCCTTCTCCTGATCAAGAGACAGGAAGGCGCTTGACAGACCAGCCCTCTGGGAATGGTGGATGATGTCCCGGACCAGATGGATGTTATCATAAATGGTTCGGTCCGGGATGGTGTAGGACTGGTCAGGGTGGATCATGTGGTCCAGCATGGTGCCGAGTCGAGAAGACATGGCTCGGGCGAAGATTTTGTAGTCCATGCTGAGGAGGGAGACCGGGCGCCATTTTTTAAGAAGGCGGAGATCCCCCCTTCTTCGGCAGCAGGGCAATCACAGCCCTACGCCACGAAAGGGGCATCTCCCCGGTAGCGATACTCTCCCCCAGGACCCCCGCAAAGTCGCTCCCCAAGAACGCCCTGAAGAACTCCAGCCTGTCTAGTCCCGGGGATTTGCCCCGGAGAGACCATCGAGTGCGCCGGTCAGCTCCCCCAGACTTATAGGGGAGTCAAGCTTTCCGGTGCACTCCAGGCCGATCTGCGGCAGGTCCTCCCACAGAACTCTGCAAGCTTCCTCACTGGACGGATCCGGAGAGAAGCCAGTGTTGTAGCTGTACTGGGACAGCTTGGCTAGGGAGTGCAGCAAGCTCTGGAGCACAAGCCTTCAGCACTATTGTCGGAATATTGCAGTATCCAGTACCTTCAGCTGTTTCTTGCTATCACGTGGAGTGAGTCGAATTGGCTGATGACTGGAACCTGTGATGCTGGGGACAGCTCTCCCAATTCCTTGCTGGGAGTGGAGTTAACAGGGCAGTCTTTTTGCTATTTTCTTTTCCCTTCTTTTTTCTCAAAGCTTTCGAGTCTGTAATTATTTTCTGTAACCATTTTAATCTTTCAGTAATCATTTTAAATCCAAGCCCATTTTAAATCCGCAATTATGGGTACAAATCAATTAACCCCACGAAATATTAACAACCTTTCGAGTTAGACATCAATTTGTTCTCTTGTATTTCGTCGGTCGAAATGAACTATGAGGGATGGATTTTACATTTTTTGGCAGAGTGAGGGTGGTGGAATGGAAAGTGAGTGGTCCACTTGCTCCTGCCCACCACCCACCCCCAAGCCCCCATCTCAGGTTGGCAAATCAAGTGTCAGATGGCCAATCAGTGGCTGCTTGGCAGGAAGGCAGCCAATTAGCAGTGTGAAGGAGGGTGCAGCTCCCTGCCCAACAAGGAGTCTAGGCTAAGATGTCGTGATCGGGGGGGTTGACGCTGTGAAAAGGAAGTCAGTCACAGTTACAAATTTAAAGGCCCCCTGCCCTCTCAACTTTTCTTTTCTTCTTATGGCAGGCTGACAAAAATTCATAAATAAAGTCCAAAAACAAACAAACCCTACAACCTTCACCAGCACAATCTGCTGCCACATGCAGCCATGGTCCCAGGAATTTTCTTACACCCTTATGCCAGCTCATCATAGTTGCTGTAAAATACGCCCAGATATTTTCCCATCCAACACCTGAGAAGTGCAGCGGGCAATGGAAAATTGCTGACCATTGGGTTGTCACCAAGTTTAACAGCTTGTTAATTAGTTATTTCAAAATGGCAGGGCTGGCTTCTTCTGCTCACCTCCCAAAATTTCAGTTTCCAGAGGGATGATATCATATTGCTGCTCCGATGTCATCACGTCATATTTTGCATTCACGTGGGGGGGAGGGGGGGTGCGCGTCCCACCCGATTTGCGACCATAAAATCCAGCCGTGAGTTTGAGAGGCCAGGGTGGGGAGGGTTAAAAGGGGTGGTATGACCTTGGAGCGGATGCCTCCAATGGGCAAAGCAGACACCTGCCCCAAAGGAGGTGCTCCCTTTTCCTGCTCAACAGCCTGAAGGAAGCTACGTTTGTTTAAAACTTTCACCTTTATTTCCAGTATTATTAATTAAAATAGTGGTGGAAGCGAATGAGGCCCTTAAATGGTCATTAATTGGCCACTTAAGGTCATCACTAGACCTAAGGATGGCCAGGCAGCCTGACACTTTCCCTGCCCACTGTAACAGGAGAGACAGGTCAGGGGTGGGTGGGAAGGTGATGGAAAGGTCACCTATTTTATTTTATGAGCCCCCTCGGCCTTCAAACATGCTGGTGGTTGGGGGCCGGCGGGGGACGGTGGTGTGAAAATCCAGCCCCATCTTGATGAATGCCCACTATCCTGGCAGTGTTCACAACACTTTCATCCTGGGCAGATTGGCTATTCCTGCCAGCATTGAGCCCCCACAACAAAATATTAGCTTGTTGCTTCATAACAAGGATGGGCTGCTCTCATGTGGCAATGACTCCCTATCGCCACCTGCCTATACGTGGACAGAGTATGTACAAGACTCAGTCTGCCACCAGGACTGTCATGGAGCAAACCATCAGTCTTCTAAAAGAATGGCTCCGCTGCCTGGACCACACCAGAATTTGCCAGAATGCGCCTACAGGCTTGTGGTAGTCTGTTACATCTGCCACAACCTGGATCTCATGAGGGCTCGGTTCAGGCACCAGACCTTCAGCCAGCACTTCAGGAGAAGGAACAGGAGGAGAAGGAGAAGGAGGACAAGGGCGAGGAAGGGAGGAGGCATCAAGGAGCCATCGCTCCATGTGGGCTGCTCATGAGTGGCTAATCAGACTCTGGAACCCCTAAAACCTCATCCCTAAATGGCCTTTTCTCCACAATTCCCTACCTTCCCAACACTCTTCCATGAACAATCATAGCATTTCCTTGACCGAAATCCTGAAATAAAAGACACCACAAAGAAACACCCATTCCATAAACTCCTTATCCAACAATGCTGCTAATAATGCATACAAAACAGAACTATTCAACCTTGTGCATTTCCTTAGTGCCTGTCTTGTGAGCACTTTAGCCTTGTCCAGTGCTCCTGCTCAGTGTTACCCTGTGGCTGCAGCATGGCAGGTGGAAGGCTGCTGATTTCATTATGGGAGACTGCAGATGGCTTTGCAGGATGCCCTCAAGCAACTCTGGGCCTTCAAGGCCTGACTTTGGACTGCATTACCTTGGCATGGGCAGCAGCAATCTTGGATGACTGACTTACAGGTAACTGCTGGGGAACTGCTGTTGTGGCAGTGACAGGAGGAAGAATGATGACCTCCTGAGAGGGGGCAGCAGCTTTATGTAGCTTAGAGCCACTGCCACTTCCCTTAGGAGAGACCTCAGCAGCCCCTTTAATCTGTCGGAGCACAGGTTGCTGGACTACTGTGAGATGCTGCCTGTTCCTTTGAACACTGGTACTTCCTGTTGTCATATTGCTTTAAGAGTAATGTCCCTTTAAGAAGCTCAACATGCAGATGATCCAGGTGCCTAGATGTTATCATGTGACCAGGAGCCACAATCTCTCTGCACTGTGGTACCCTAGACAATAGGATATGTGTAGAGATTGCTCTTCTGCTTGTATTGATTTAGCTGTAAATAAACCCCTCCACAGGCCCTCAAGCAAATGGAATCCATGTAATTCATTTGGGTTATATCTAGATAGCACAAGGATATCACTACGTAGAGTACAGCGGTGATTGCTCTCTTTGAAGTAAAAATGCAGAAAAAAGGATATAAGCTTGAAGACCAAGGGGAGAAACAGCAGTCAAGGTTAAAAAGCACTCCAGAAACTCCCACTGTACAAAAAATAGATGAAAACAAGCACTGAAAATGGAAGGAACAAGGCTCACTTACTTCATAAACTGTGAATATCTTTGGGTTGGGAAAGTCTGGATAAGCAGCCAGGTGCCTCAGGATTGCACTACTTAAAGTAAAGTCAGAACAGAGCTGAGAATACAGAGATAAATACAACATGAAAAATAGAAAAGGCACACCAAATACAGTGCTGTAGGCACATAAGGATTGCACAAAGTATACTATAAAGCTAGAGAAAAAGCAAAAAGCAGAGAGCACAGTAGGAACACTGCTGGAGGCACTTAAATATTCCTGCATACCTATAGTTTCTGATAAGGTTAAAGAACAGCAAAAGGATGGATACCAACTCCCCCCTCCCACCCCCCACCCCCACCACCCCCAGCATGGACTGAGATGCCACTGCTGTCCTATCCGAATTCAAATTTTATCAACAAAGTGTGCAAATATGCTTAATAGACCGAGCAGTGGCAGCACGGGATAAGCAAGCCATGAAAATACTGGTAGCAATTGGTAACGAGGGGTTACACAGAGTCAATACATCTGGTTTATCTGAAGAGGACCAGAAATATCCCAGAAAGTTGTGGAAAGTGCTAGAGGATCAGATCTGGGTCAGAGTAAATTTTAGAACTCATCACCTAGAATTGATGTGCTGCAGGCAACAGTCACAGGAATCAATAAACCAATTTGTCAGCGGATGCAATGGCAAGGAATGTGCCTTTTTAGAGACCGAATTGTCAGAGCAAATAACGGAGTTGGTGATTGCCTTAACATCTATTCAAGTGTTCCAGTACGACCTCTTGAAAAAAAAGGTCACAGCACTGATGCGCCGCTGGAAGATAGCAGGAATTATGAAGCAATTGTAGCTGGACAGCAACATCTGCAAACATTAGGTGCAACTGGTAGTATCAGCTTGATAGGCAGGCCACAAAAAGCAAGCAAGACCTGTGGTAAGTGCGGTTTGTAGCACTCACCGCGAAGCTGCCCTGCATTCCAAGATTTGTGCAAGGCATGTGGTGCAAAAGGACACTGGGCCTGTCTATGCAACAAATCTGGCTCCAGAGACACAGTTAAAGTGCACAATAGGTCACAACAAACAGAAGACAGGCACAGCAGCATGGCAACAGCAGCAAGGAGAGCACCAGAGACCTGCACAAATGTAAACTGATACACAAAGCTCACAGCAAGGCAAACTCGAGTTGAGACACAGAGTGGAAGATCTTTCAACAAGAGGAAAAATAGACTTTCCACATTGTGAATGTAACACGTTGCATGGATGAAGTCAGGCCACTGGAAGCTTTTGCACTATCAATGTCATATGCCCAAAGAGAGCTGGCAAATGTAAACCCAAGACCAATTACATGGGAGCTAGCATAAATATCTTACCAGTCTGAACCTTGAAAAGCATGTACCTGGACCATTGGAAATCAATGGTGCAACCAACACTTGCTAAAATGGCTGCATACAATGAGTCACCAATCCCTTACTAACAATGCAATGCAGCTAGGGTAATTCGGCATGGAAACCAAAAATATTTTAGCTAGTAGACATGAGCAGACCAGCAGTAGCAGGACCAAAAACAGAAAATGCTGGGAAAACTCAGCAGGTCTGCCACAGACCTGCTGACCTGCTGAGCTTTTCTAGCATTTTCTGTTTTTGTTTCAGATTTCCAGCATCCACAGTATTTGGCTTTTATTATAGCAGGATGGGCAACCCAGCTGGCAGGGGAGGAACCAGGCTGAGCCTGAGGACATGGAGAGGTCTCCATCCAGTGAGGTTCCATGCATGACACATAGAAATCTAGCGGTCATGCATTCCTCCATGCTGGAGGCAGCTCATACAGTCACTCACTCTCTCCTCTCTCACATACAAGTGCCAGCAGGAAGAGGGCAAGGGAAGAAGAGGAAGCACTGTCCAGCAGTACCTCCAGCACACAGAGGACCCTAGCCCTAACTCTCCAGAACTTCGTGGTGGAGATCTCGAGATGCCTCACGGAAGTTGGGTCTTTGGGGGTGGGTGGAGATGCAGGTCAACTCAACTGGACAACTGAAGGGGAACTACAGCTCACAGTACTGACAATGCTAGGGCCTTGGGATAGATGAGTGTGTGAAGGCTCAGCCTGAGCAGAAGACTTCTTACACATGGCTTGCAAGGGCCCTGGCAAAGATCCTTGCCTCCGTCTACATGCCTGATTCTTGCGACATAAACCCATCCTGGGGAAGTCCCCATGCGGATGGCAGGGGAGGGGTGGTGGTGGGTGAGGTGGCAGGGTGTTCAAGATTTAAGGATATGAATCACAAATAAACAACATCAGATCTCATTAAAGTGTAAGTGTACTCTATTTACAAAAGTGTCATAACATTAAGAATCATGGTGCACCCAAGCAACCACATATGAAATCAAAACCTCTTAACCTTGTGTTCCCCACCACTGCTTCTAGGTGCTCCTCTGACATCTGCAGCAGGGTTGGAGGCAGCCTGCTAACCAATTGGCCCTGTTGTCTTGGATAATCTTGGCAGCCACTCTCTGTCTTGTGTACAGGTGAATCTCAAAACCCTGCCTTTCCAAGGAGCCCACCGCCATGAGAGTAGATCTTCACCCCTTCATTCTGTCGAACCCCAGAATCTGCTTGTCCTTCCATAAACCCTCCACAACCCTCAGTGTCACTTCACCCGTCATCATCAAGCCCTAACCCACCCACCCTACTGGCTCCTGCTGCCCCCTCCAACCGTCACTATCCCTTCTTATCACCAACTCCCTCAGTTTGTCCCCCAGGACTCATCAGTTGATTCCACAGGGCCTTCCCTCTGAACCCCTTTCTACATTCAAATTCACACTTGCACACTACCCACACCCGTTCACTTCTGCACACCACCATGCCTGTTTACACCTGCACACCCCATGCCCATTTACACCTGCACATTCCATGCCCGTTTACACCTACACACCGCCCATGCCCGTTTACACCTACACACCGACCATGCCCATTGGCCCCATGCAAACTCCATGCCCGTTTACACATACATACCGCCCATGCCCATTTGTACCTAGACACCACCCATGCCTGTTTACACCTACAGACCGCCCATGCCCATTTACATCTGCACACCCCATGCCCATTTACACCTGCACACCCCTTGCGTTTTTACACCTACACACCCATGCCCATTTACACCAGCACACCCCATGCGTTTTTACACCTACACACCCATGCCCATACACACCTGCACACCTCATGCCAGTTTACACCCAACACACATTATGCCTGTTTACAACCGCACAGCCCATGCCCGTTTACACCTGCACAGCCCATGCCCGTTTACACCTACAAATCTCATGCCTGTTCACACTTGCACAACCCATGCCCGTTTACAACTGCACAAACCATACCTGTTTACACATACACACCTGATGGCTGTTTACACCTGCATAACCCATGCCTGTTCACACCTACACACCGTCCACGCCCATTCACACCTGCACATCCCATGCCCATCACACCTGCACACTGCCCATGCCCGTTTACATCTGCACACCACCCATGCCCATTCACACCTGCACACCCCATGCCCGTCTACACCTGCACATCCCATGCCCGCTTACACCTGCACACCCCATGCCCATTCACACCCAAACACCCCATGCCCGTCTACACCTGCACACCGCCCATGCCCGTTTACACCTGCACACCGCCCATGCCCATTCACACCTGCACACCCCATGCCTGTTTACAAGTGCACACTCCATGCCCATTTACACCTGTACACCACCCATGCCCATTCACACCTGCACACCCCATGCCCATTTACAAGTGCACACCCCATGCCCATTTACACCTGTACACCACCCATGCCCATTCACACCTGCACACCCCATGCCCATTTACATCTGCACACCCCATGCCCATTTACACCTGCACACCCCTTGCGTTTTTACACCTACACACCCATGCCCATTTACACCAGCACACCCCATGCGTTTTTACACCTACATACCCATGCCCATTCATACCTGCACGCCCCATGCCTGTTTACACCTGCACACCACATGCCCGTTTACAGCTGCACACCCCATGCCCGTTTACACCTACATGCCCCATGCCTGTTTACACCTGCACATCCCATGTCCGTTCACACCTGCACACCACATGCCCGTTTACACCTACACCCTACCCATGTCCATTTATACCTGCACACTGCCCATGCCCGTTTAGACCCAAACACCTCATGCCCATTCACACCCAAACACCCCATGCCTGTTTACACCTGCACACCCCATGCCCATTTACACCCGCACCCTGCCCATGCCCATTCGCACCTGCACACCGCCCTTGCCCGTTTACATCTACACACCCCATGCCTGTTTATACCTACACACCCATGCCCATTTACACCTACACACCACATGCCTGTTTATACCTACACACCCATGCCCATTTACACCTACATACCCCATGCCTCTTTACACCTGCACACCACATGCCTGTTTACACCTGCACACCCCATGCCCGTTTACACCTACATGCCCCATGCCTGTTTACACCTGCACATCCCATGTCCGTTCACACCTGCACACCCCATGCCCGTTTACACCTGCACATCCCATGTCCGTTCACACCTGCACACCACATGCCCGTTTACACCTGCACACCCCATGCCCATTTACACCTACACACCCCATGCCTGTTTATACCTACACACCCATGCCCATTTACACCTACACACCACATGCCTGTTTATACCTACACACCCATGCCCATTTACACCTACATACCCCATGCCTCTTTACACCTGCACACCACATGCCTGTTTACACCTGCACACCCCATGCCCGTTTACACCTACATGCCCCATGCCTGTTTACACCTGCACATCCCATGTCCGTTCACACCTGCACATCCCATGCCCGTTTACACCTGCACATCCCATGCCCGTTTACACCTGCACATCCCATGTCCGTTCACACCTGCACACCACATGCCCATTTACACCTACACCCTACCCATGCCCATTTACATCTACACACTGCCCATGCCTATATATCCCTGCACATACCCCCATGCCCAGTCACAGTTCCACCCTGCATACCATCCATCACTGCCCTTCCCACCCTCCCACTTCATATCATTTCACCCATTCCACGCTTCCCGCAGCACCTCTCCCCTTCCCCTCCTACCCCCAACCTCCCCCACCGCCATCTAGGCCTCTGCATCCACCCACCTCATTATTCCTCTCCCCCTTATGTTAGGAAATAGAGGTAGCTTAAGTAAGTTATTTTGGTATATGTGGGTTCTCGGAATTAGTTTAACTTTAATGGCCAGAATTTTTCCATCGGAGAGTTGGGGGCGGGGACTGCTCGCCGAAGTGAAAATAATGTGGAATGACATCAGGAGGAACCCCTGATGTAATCCCGCGTCATTTAAATATTCAGGGAGGCGGGCAGACAGTGAAATCAGCTGTCCACTCGCCGACCTGTCAATGGCCAACTGAGGCCATTGACAGGATAATTAAGTTAATTAAAGGACCTGCCCGTCCAACCTTAAGGCTGGTGAGCAGGCCAGGAGCCCCCGCGGAGAATAGGAAAAACATGAAACCTCATCCACCAGCGAGTTGAGGTTTCATGCCTGTTTTTAAAAATCTTAAATAAACTTCATGTGAGATTTATTAACATAATCCATCTCATGTCACATGAGAGGGGCATGTTAATAATTTTTTTATTTTGCTATTTTTTAGGTTTACCAAACTTTCAGCGCTCTCCCTGAGACAGCACTTTAGTCTCAGGGAGCAGTGAGCGAAAGACCACACTTTGACAGTTGGGGAATCCCTCCCCCAACCCCCACACAGGAAACGCATAGCGCTTCCCATCGGGCAGACCGCTAGGCGGGCCTTAATTGGCCCACCCACTCAAAATGGTAGCGGGGCCTGTTTTGGCGGTGGAGTTTGGCTGCCCGCCCGCCACCGAGCCGGTGGGGCCCGCCCACCCATCGAGGGCTAAACTCTGCCCAATGTTTAAGTTTGATTTGTATTTCTATATCTGCATGTTAAGAAAATGTCAACTTGAATTTTAGTTTCATTTCAAAAAGGTGCCTGCATTTCTAATGGAAGTTTATGACTGTAAAAGAAGTTAAGCAAACATAAAAGTAGAAAAACTGGGCTGTTGCCTAGCAACAGGGGTCCCGAAAGACAGGCCCCACCCACACAGACAAACACAGAAGAAACTAGAAACAGCAGTTTTTAACTTCAGTTTTGAAGCAGTTCGAAAAGTGACAGTCCAAAATTAAAGAAGAAAGTCCCCAGGATTCCAGGGAGGTGGAACAGGCAAAAATCCCAAGCATACCTTCTAGCCGAAGGAAGGGCAGGAACCTAGAAAAGATCCTGTTAAGTGAAGTTAAGAATGAGGGGCAGAGAAAAGCTCCAAGCTGCAGGAAGCAGAGTCAATGTGATTTAAAGGCTTGTGAAAAGTCAGAAAGTCCAAATAGGCAACTGAAGGTCTGTAACTCTTTGCTATGGGCATGCGAAGCTGAGGTGTACTGTTGACAGCTGAGTCAGTGAGAGAGTATGTGGAAGAAAGCTGGAATACATGTGGTGACCCAGGGGAGAGGAACATCGGGAGGAGAGTTCAAAACCCTGGAGGTGAACCTTTGTGGAAGGCATCTGAGAGAAAGCGTTAGTTTTGGAGTAGATTCCAAGGTGAGTTCTTGGAAAATGGAGACTGGAAACCCTCATGTGAAAGACAGAGTTCAGTGAGACTGGTTGGCTCATTGTATAACAAGCGGCTGGGGCAGAGATTCATAGCATCTGCCTGGGATGTCATCCATCAATTGGGGCAGAATTTTAAGGTTGGTGTGTGGGCGTGTGCCTGGCCCGCTTGAGTGTAAAATAGCGCGTGATGATGTCGCGTGTGCATCCCGACGCCATCCCACACTCGCGCGATGTTTCGGTCGGTGGGCACATGCAAAGGTTGGAAGCGCACCCGTCGACAGTTAAGAGAGCAATTAAGCTCGTTTAAGTTGCAATTTAAGTTGAATTTTCAGGGTCAGTCCAACCTCATGGTTGGTGGACGAGCAAATTGGCCAGAGACGGCCTTTGCATTTTTCATGAAGTCTCATCCAAGGGCGCAATGATTTTCTATTATTAAATTTAAAAAAATAAAAATCTATGGACAGCATTTTTATAATGTATATGTTCAGGTGACTGCTTGTGATGTTTGGACATTTTTGTTTTAAATTAAAAATCTTTATTTAATACTTTTGAAGTCTTCAGCTCCCTGAGGTCTTTAATTGGCAAGCCAGTGTGAAATCACGGTCGGGGGCTGATCGTGGCCGACCATCCTTTCCCTGACCGTACCCTGGCCCACTGACCACACCCGCCCACTGACCTGAAAATTTTGCACTTGGTTTCAGAGTGCAGTGTGTCTAACCACAGGTTATCAATTGGTTTACATGGACTGTACTTACTGTGAACATTATATGATAAGATAGCTTTTGTAACTTGCATTATCCTCACAAATCTGTATATATCTGTAAAGGTATTGTTGTGAATGAAGGAGTATTATAATATAGTTCATCTTTTCTTCTTTAATAAATGTTTTATGCTTTTGTTAAAAGTTCATTAGCTGATTCCTGTGACTCTGTTCAGCAGCTAATCTCCACGTATCTAAACAAACAAATAAAAGTTGGGGCCTATCAAGTTGGGCTCCTTGAGGAAGCTGCAGCTTGAGGATCCACGTGGTTGACGCTCCATCCATGCACTGCTGCCTGTGGTGTTCCAGGGTCCACAGTCACTGGAGGCCTCCATCCCAATCTCTAGAAGCTGTCCCAGGTGTCTTCAGGTAAGTGCCAACATTCACACGCCACATTGGTCCAGACGCGTTCCAGACCAGTGTGAAAACCCGCTAGTGGGATGGATGATTGGGCAGGTGAGTGGGGGGGTGTTGGGGATATATTTCAGTTGGGTTTTCCTCTGCACTCCACTAACGAGATGCAAAATTGTTTCACACTGGCCTTTGTCAGGAATGGCAACCCACCATGAGATGGGCATTTATATCCCTGCCGTTACTTGACCCCGGTGGGAAACCAACTTTTTTGGCCCTGCTGCCTTGTCCCTCAGCACACCCGCCATTAAACCCGCCACGGGGGCGGGGTCTGGAAAACTCTGTGCCTAGATTTCCAAACTCATAAATTTTACAATCATTATTTCTGTACTTGTAAAGCTTTCAACTATCTCTGTGTAACTAAGTTTGCTATTACTCGGTGTCTATGGGCGGAATTTTTCAGGCCCCCCCCCCACCTCCACGGCGGGTTTAATGGCAGGTGGAGTGGGAGGAATGCAGAGGGAGCTGAAAAATTGTTTTCCCGCTGGTGTATAATGACAACAGGGCCTTTCGCTCCCGCCCACCTTAGCGGGTCACCATTCCCACCAGAGACCAGCATGAATCTGATTTGCATCCCATTAATGGGATGCAGATGAAGGCCAGAGCAGAATCAGCTCCTCCAACAAATTGTCTGTGCCGTCAGTGGGAAATCACACCGGTCCAGAACACGCCTGGACCGATGTGGCATGTACATGTTGGCACTTACCTGAAGAAAGCCTGGGGCAGCTCACAGAGATCTGAAGAGAAGATAGAGGCCTCCAGCAACCGGAGCCTGGATCATCAAGTGCAGCACAGGGTGGGTGGAGCATCTACCATGTGGATCCTCTCTGCGCAGTAGCAGCCAGGAGGTGGTTATTCCCAGCGCTGCAGCTTCTCCCATGGTTCGGATCTTCAAACAGCAGATGAAAGGCCGCAGGAGGTACTGGTTGGCGGCGATCGTATGTGCTGGGTTGTGGGGGGCACATTGTGGTTGACAGGGAGGAGAAGAATGAAGAGGTGAGGTGGATGTGGAGGCCTTGAGGAGGGCAGGGGAGGTTGGGGGTGGGAGGGGAAAGAGAGGGTTGGTAGGGCCATGCTGGGTTCAGACTTGGGGGCGGTGTACAGGTATGAAGGGGCACTGGGGAGGTGTAGAGGTATGGACGGGCATGGGGTAAGGGCTTCAGAGGGAGAGGTCAGTGGAGTCAATGGAAAGTTCCTGGGGGGCATACTGAGGGCACCAGTGGTAGGACAGGATAATGATGCTTATAGAGAGCAGTGGAAGCTGGTGGAGTGGGAGGTGAGTGTGCGGCGATGTTGAGTAAAGGGACGCTGAGAGTTGTTGGAGGGGATGTGGAAGGTGGAGTGGATATGGGAGATCAGCAAGATGAGGCCGGGGGACATGTCTATCATAATGGGAGTGGACTGTTCGGGAAGGTAGGAGACTCCTACATTGACCTGTATGTGACCGAAGGTGATGGGGGAGGGTTGAAGGTTGACCGTGGAAAGTTAGAAGTGATTCATGGTGGATCAATGGTTATGGGGTAAAGTGTGTGGGTGAAAGGGGGAGGGGACAAAGTATTAGACTCAACCACCATGGCTGCTCATAGCTATGCAGGGACTTGCGGTTGAGATTCCAAGATGCTGCATGGGGGCTGAGTCAAAGGGGATGGGCAGAGATGCAGGTCAGCTCAACTGTCCTTTGGACACTGGAGGCCGGGAGAGTCCCAGCTTACTTTGGCTGTCCTGCTGTGGAGCAGCTGCTCCCTCTGCGGTCACAGAGGACGAAGCTGAAGGGGTCAAAGGCAAAAGGGATTCAGAAGGGCCAAACACTCTTAGAGAGTCCTAAGGGTGTCCTTCCTTTGGGTGCCTGAGGGCCCCTGCCTGATTCCTTAAGGGGAGGTGGCACCTGGAGGGAGGTTGAGGTGTCCCATCCCCCTCTTGTGTAACACTGCAAAGGCTCACCCATGGCTACAGTGATGGAGCACAGGTCTGCCCACATCTCCAGCAGAATCTGCTGGACTTGGCTCTCCATGGAGTCCATCACCCTCCCCATGGATACCTCCATGTGTGCACACTTGGCACTACTTCATCAGCCAGCAGGCGGACAGACTCCTCCTCTTCACCTGCCAACCCACTAAGGGCCTTCAACATCTCTACCTGATTTTCCCCATCTCTTGCTGCCTCTCCAAGATCTCTTCGAAGGCCGATTATAGAAGCTGGTCATTGGGCGTGAACCTTGCTGACGCTTCTTCGCCAGCACTCCTCTGGAGTGTCGGTGAGCTTGTCTGACCCTGCCTCCTCCTGCTACAGACCTGTGCCCATGCAGTGTCCACCAGAATGTGAGGCCATTCCTAAACTAGAACTAACACTCACTGAGGTGTGTGCCTTTGGACTGGTGCAAGTGTCTGCTGTGACGCCTCTACAAGTGCAATTTCTTCATCAGCGATATCCTCGCTCCTTTTGGGCTTCTCTGCGTGCTGGACAGGGCTTTCTCACTTTCTGGCCTTGCCCTCTTCCTGGTGGCCCCTGTAAGTGAGAGGCGAGGTTGAGTGATTACATGAGCTGCCTCCAACATAGAGGAACCCCACGCCCTGAGGACGTGCTTGGGTCCTTACAAGATGGAGGCCGCAAGCCAATCCGTCCATCTCTGGTGGATCTGACTCACTCCAACCCTGCCAGCTGGGCTGCCCACTCCTCGAAGTCGGTCAGATCTTGTAAATGTGGCTGGCCCCCTCCTGTCTTCCTCCTCTCTCTTCTATTATGGCTTAACTTCTCTTGAGCAAAGGGGGCGGTTGGGGTTGAGACCAATTGGGTTTCATGTATCTTTCTCATGCTTCCGGTCTTACAAATATCCGGTCTTACAAATAACCCACTGGATTGTGTGCCTGATTGATGCATGGCAGGTTTTTGACAAGGGTTCTGGGGCAGCACCATCCAGAGCGGTGAACCCATGAAGATAGAAGGATAAGGCTCAGAAAGGCATGTCACAAGCGATGCTTGCTGGTGGCATCAATGCCTTACCCTCCAATGCCCACCCCTCCCAGAAACCATGTGATCTCTCTGTGTAGAAGGACCCTTCAGTGGCCTCTCCACCTGCAGAGTAGATGGGCTGAAATGGGGCCAAAAAGCATCACCTTATCACATTGTCACTGAGGCACATGTTCCCTGTACCATTTATTGAGGTAAATGTGAGCACTTACGAGTTCACTTACACTGGTGGCACAGATGAGATTATTTATCCTTTTGTGGCATTGCAGGACAGCCATCTGCTGGAGGCCGTGGGCACTGACTGCCCTGGAGACCTGTTCCCACGCTCGGATCTCTGATCGGCCTCTTCCTCCCAACCTGTGGATATAGGACGTCCCTGTTGGCCTCCACTTGACCAAGCAGGGTGCCGAGGGAGGCGCAGGTGAATTTGGAGGCCAGAACTCCCTGTTTTCTTCTGGCTATCTCCTCCCTCAGCATTCTGTAAGTTGCTGTTCGGGTGCCTTTTAAATATGGCGCCTGAATATGCCAGGGGGTGTGAGCCATCCAGCCCACCCTGCTGCGAGAAATGTTGGGAAACCCCGGCTGCATAATTAATAAGGCTGGGGTTACACGATACTGCATGACTTCCCAGCAGCCCCTGCAGCAGAAAACACTTCCTTTATTCAGCCCTGCCACAGGACTTGGTCCTGGAAGGGAAAATTCCGCCCCGTGTATCTCACTTATATCGTACGAGATTTATCTTTGGAAAATAAAGGGGATATTGTAGTATCACTTTAAGAGTGATGTACCTTTAAGGAGCTCAACATGCAAATGATCCAGGTACCTGGATGTCATCATGTGACCAGGAGCCATGGTCTCTCTTTGCATTGTAGTACCCTAGACAACAGGATGTGTATAGAGATTGCTCTACTGCTTGTACCAATTTATCTGTAAATAAACCCCACCAGAGACCCTCAAGCAAACAGAATCCACCTACCTCATTTGTATTACATATGGATGGCACAAGGAGATCACTACACTGATAGCCATGATGGCAGCAGCATGAGCCATGGCACCAAGCTGGGCTTCCATAGCAATACTGAGATGCTGTGCTGCAATGGAAGCCATGATATCATCCATCACATTCTGCATCATGGTCAGGTCTGCAGGCGCTATAATGGATTCAGCCACCACATCCTTACTGGTGAGGATGGGCTGCAAGCCTCTGTAAAACCCTGGAATCTGGACTCCTCCATACTACTTTAGAATGATAACAGGCTTATCAATCGCCCATGCATCTCTTTGTGCATGTCCATCAACATTCTCCTATGCATCGCCCCATCAAAGATCTCATCTGAGTTTTTGCAGCAGAACTCGTGCTACCATATCACAGAATCACAGTGCAGAAGAGGCCCTTCGGCCCATTGAGTCTGCTCTGAGCATACCCTCCAGTGAGCTGACACATGCACGAGCCTCTCTCCCGACAGCATTGCGGCCCGGGCTTGGGAGAGAATTCGTGGGACCTGGTATTTCTCCTTTTTCTGGTCATCTTCAGATTAGTTCAGAAAAAAATGTTTCCACATCACTTTTTTTTTCAGGGTGATAATCCCTTTAAATGCCACAATGGCTTCAAAACTTTAATGAGACTCTCATCCCCAACCAAAAAATAGAAGTAATTTACCTGGAACTTATCATGTTCTTTGTTGCCCTGATGCCTCATGTTGATGAGCTGTAAGCAGGACAGAGGCCTCCGCAGGCATTTGCTGCTCCTCAGCTCCAAGATTGCAACGAAGTAGGAGATCAGGAGTGCCACCCATGTCAGAGCCATCCTGGCAATCCCAAGGAAAGGCCTCCCCCTCCCATCTGATCCCAGCAATTTCATGCCCAGCGTGATGTCCACACAGAAGTGATATGCGGTCTATGTGCGGGCATGGGGGTTGGGGGGTTCCCTGAGCCGGGGAGTGCGCTGTTTCACACATGCGCATGAAAGAGCACACTCATCTCCCTGAGGCTAAGTGCTGCCCCAGGGAGATTGGCTCCTGTGTGAAAAAATTTTAAAAACAGAAGATATAAATTTCCCTGACATGCCCCCTCATGTGACACTGTCACCATGAGTTGGGACATGTCCATCACTTTCAATGACAATTTTATTAAAAATTTTAAAACCTACATGAAACCTCATCCCAGCCATGGATGAGGCTTCATGCTTTTTATAATTCTCACCAGGGCTCCCAGCCTGCCTTAGGGTTGGACGGGCAGGCCCATTAATTACTTTAACTACTCTGTCAATGGCCTCAATTCCGTCCGATGTCATCCTACGTCATTTTACGTCAGCGAGTGGGCCCAAACCCCCAGGTCTGCTCGCCGACCAGGAAATCCTGGCCTTAGTGTTGTTCAGACTTGTCAGAAATGACCTCAGAAGCACCCTGTGAGGGGATATGTCTGTAAATTTTGAATTGTTTATTCTTGTTTAAATGTTGATGTTATTTATTACGATTTTTATTTCTCTTATCATTGCTTATATTCTGACTGCTGTTTTGATGTTGTTGTCCTTGAATCATTTAGTTATAAATCAAGTGGAACTATTTCAAGTTTTTAATTATTAACCATGTTAATGGCGCACATAGTTCCAAATTTTGAGATAATGCACGGCCTCAATCTTTATTTAAAGTTTTGCGTAACCAATTCATATTTCCTTAAAGCTTTGAACAAACAACCTCAATTGTTTTACACTGCTGTTGCAATAGAAGTTCACTGTGTCTCTTTCAATCCTGTCTGTCCTTTAGCATGCATTCCCGGGGAGTTGGGGAAGGGGAGGCATTTTGGTGCTTTCTTTATAGGGCAATGCATGAACCACCAGCTGCTGTCCAACTGCCCTGCTTTCTGCAGCCATGGTTTCCTTATCACAGCCGCAAAACAAGACCCCAGCAGCATCTGGGGAGATGGGGGCATAGTGACATTGTCACTGAACTAGTATTTCAAACACCCAGGGTGATGCTCTGCAGACCTGGGTTCAAATCCCACAATGGCAGAGGGTGAAATTTGAATTCAATAAGAATCTGGAATTTTTTTTTTATTCATTCACAGGATGTGGGCTTCGCTGGCTGGGCCAGCATTTATTGCCCGTCCCTAGTTGCCCTTGAGAAGGTGGTGGTGAGCTGCCTTCTTGAACCGCTGCAGTCTATGTGGTGTAGGTACACCCACAGTGCTGTTCCAGAGGGAGTTCCAGGATTTTGACCCAGTGGCAGTGAAGGAACGGTGATGTATTTCTAGATCAGGATGGTGAATGACTTGGAGGGGAACTTCCAGGTGTTGGTGTTCTTAACTATCTGCTGCCCTTGTCCTTCTAGATAGTAGTGGTCATGGGTTTAGAAGGATCTGTCTAAGCAGCCTTGGTGAATTCCTGCAGTGCATCTTGTAGATGGTACACACTGCTGCTACTGTGTGTTGGTGGTGGAGGGAGTGAATATTTGTGGATGTGGTGTCAATCAAGCGGGCTGCTTTGTCCTGGGTGGTGTCAAGCTTCTTGAGTGTTGTGGGAGCTGCACTCATCCAGGCAAGTGGGGAGTATTCCATCACACTCCTGACTTGTGCCTTGAAGATGGCGGACAGGCTTTGGGGAGTCAGGAGGTGAGTTACTCATCACATGATTCCCAGCCTCTGACCTGCTGTTGTAGCCACAGTATTTATATGGCTAGTCCAGTTCAGTTTCTGGTTAATGGTAACACCCAGGATGTTGATAGTGGGGGATTCAGTGATGATAATGCCATTGAACATCAAGGGGCAGTGGTTGGATTCTCTTTTGTTGGAGATGGTCATTGCCTGATACTTGTGTGGCATGATTATTACTTGCCACTTGTCAGCCCAAGCCTGGATATTGTCCAGATCTTGCTGCATTTGGACAAGGACTGCTTCAGTATCTGAGGAGTCATGAATGATGCTGAACATCGTGCAATCATCAGCGAACATTCCCACTTCTGACCTTATGATGGAAGCAGCTGAAGATGGTTGAGCCGAGGACACTACCCTGAGGAACTCCTTCAGTGATGTCCTGGAGCTGAGATGACTGACCTCCAACAACCACAACCATCTTTCTTTGTGCTAGATATGACTCCAACCAGTGGAAAGTTTCCCCCTTGATTCTCATTGACTCCACTTTTGCTTGGGCTCCTTGATGCCACACGCAGTCAAATGCAGCTTTGATGTCAAGGGCAGTCACTCTCACCTCACCTTGGGAGTTCAGCTCTTTTGCCCTTGATTGAATCATGAGGTCAGGAGCTGGGTGGCCCTGGCAGAACCCAAACTAGGTATCAGTGAGCAGATTATTGCTAAGCAAGTACCACTTGATAGCATTTTTGATGACCCCTTCCATTACTTTACTGATGATGGAGAGTAGACTGATGTGGCAGTAATTGGTTGGGTTGGATTTGTCCTGCTTTATGTGTACAGGACATACCTGCACAATTTTCCATATAGCCAGTTAGATACCAGTGTTGTAGCTGTGCTGGAACAGCTTGGCTCGGGGCGTGGCAAGTTTTGGAGCACAAGTCTTCAGTACTATTGCCGGAATATTGTCAGGGCACATAACCTTTGCAGTATCCAATGCCTTCAGCCATTCCTTGATATTCTGCATTGTACAACATTGAGAGGCTAATCCAGTGCGAGATCCAGAGTCCATTGTTGAAATTGTCCCCTTTGATTTCATTCATTCATAACAAAATAGCACAGCCATCTGTTTGGCTGTTTGAGAGCTTAGACAGGTGTATGAGATTTTGGTTGTTTTCAAAAACATTTTCTACTACAGAGTTTGTTTACACAGCTTTCATAGAGAATGTGAGCTTGATGGTTTGGCTGCCTTCAAAGGCACAAATGGATTCTGCACTGCAGAGTTTGTTTGCACTGCTGCCATATCTTGGTAGATATATGAGCTTTTTGAAAACTTCCAAATGTTATTATAGTTTTGTGACTTCTGAGGACACAGGGTGAGTGGGTGGGGTTAGGAATTGATAGAGATGATAGAAGGGCAGGTAGGGGGGTTAGAGGTGGGGTGAGGAGTAGGGGAATAGGAGGGAGGGAGTGGGCAGAGAGGGTAGGAGGAGGTTGGCGTGAGGGAGTTGGGGGGCTGAGGGGGGGTGGAGGGGTGCAAGGGCTGAGGGGGTGCTTTACACTGATCTCCATAACTGGATTGATGTCTCTGCAAATGGAGGTGCACCTTTTAACCTGGTTGCCTCAGCATCAGCCCACCTCCATCTCTGCCTCAAGACCGTCCCACCCTCCAAGAGATGAAATTTCCACCTATCTGCACTGCTGGGTTGGAGGTGGGATTGAGGTGTCAAGAAAATTCCTGACTCCCAATTTCCACCTCCATGATGAAAATGTAATCAAAAACAGATAAACGGATACTTAGGTGAAATCAAAATAATTATTACAATGCTTAAGGGTCTATAATATTTTCTAGTTACAAGAACATCTGTCATAAGGATGACAGCAGAGCCACGCTGCCAGTGTGCCCATCACTTTTCTACTTTCATCAATCCAAAGAAAATGATGGATATTAAAATAATTCCAGCTAATTCCCATTGTTGATATGTAGAAGTGATGTAAGTCTTATTGATAAACTGTGTGTGTATATAATAGTATTTATAAATTATTAGTAAGTTTATTTTACTATTATTCATGGGTACCCCAAGGCATAAGCAATACAATAGATCATTATGTGGGAATTGGGATAGGATCCAGAGAAATGAAGGAGTCAAGATAGGAAAGGAAAACACTGCAAGAGAGCATAGCAATTTGGTGTAGGAAAGTTCTTGAAGCAGGAAGTAAGGCTCTTGTTGGAATTTGTTTTATACTAATTGGGAACTGGGAATGGTAAAGTTGTGGGTATGGAATGAGTGATGGTGTTAATGGGTTAAGACCAAGAATGTAAATTTCCTGGGAGCCAAGTTTGGTACAAAAATGGAGACAGGAAGTGGATAGAGTAGCATGGCTGGTATTGAAACTGGGGTTCTCTGGATTGTTGGCAATATTGTACAATATGAAATGCAGCAAGTTCCTTTCATCATTGACAGAAAAGCAAAATACAGCAGATGTTGGAAATCTGAGATGAAACAGAAAAAGCTGGAAAGCTGGTGAGACACCTGTGTTGCCTCTTCTCTGGAAGTGCTTCTCAGGCACTTAACAGGCCAATGGTGGTCCTTTCCCCAAGATCAAGGACCCAGAGGCTGGCAACTATTCTGTACTCAACAGCTTCACTACTGGTATGACACCCACCCAAGCCTCAGATCAAGGAGAGACCCAGGCTCAGGCGAGTGATAGCAGGAAGGGGTTTGCAGCATTGGGGTCTTTGGGGGAGGGGCATTGGAAGCAAGGGCAGGAGGGTGGTTTTCAGCGCCTCCTCCCTTCATGATGCCAGGTCCTGCAATCAGGCACTGAGTGCCTTTGAACAAGTGACATGCCCAGTGGATGCCTACAAGCAAACATGCCTGTTGCCAGGAAGATATAATCATCCTAATCATGTTATTGTAATTTATTGTAAAATAGTGGTGTGTGTGTGTGTGTGCGTTTGTGTGTTTGACTTAATTGGATTAAAGGCAGCTGATCTGACGGCTTTGATGTAAACATGGTAAACATGGGGGAAATTTAGAATGTAAGGTGTAAAAGGACATTTGCATTTTTAAATAAACCAGACTAGATTGTTTTCAAAGGGGCAGGGGGAGGTTGGGGGGTGGGGCGGGGGGTGGGCGGGGGGGGGGGGTTGTGGGGGTGGGGTGGGGTGGTGGTGAAATGTGATACCTAGTCAGGTAAAGCCTAGAAACAGTGTGTTTATTTTTCCCAAAGATTACTAGTAAAACTTAGTGCTATGAGAGATTTTTATTGTCAAGATAAAGTCCAAAGACATAGTGAAACAATGGGTTTTTGCAATCAAAGGGGAAAAGCAGCAAAGGCTGTGTGTAAGGGTAGGCATTTATAAGATCTTACAAATGTGAAAAGCCTTCAGCATCTATGCCTCAAGATGCTGTTTTCAAAGAGCTGAAGTTAAGAAAACTCACTTTGAATTCGATTGGTTCAGGATATTTCACTTTGCCTGGGTCTTTTAAAATCCATGCCTGAATTTTCTGGTCAGTATGCGGGGGCAGGCCCCGCTCGCCGACACATAAAATGATGTGCAGTGACATCGGGCATGCGCCCCGACATCACCGTGCATAATTCAGATCTTCAGTTCAGCAGGCGCACACCAGAGTCGGCTGCTTGCCCACTGAACTGTCAAAGTCCTATTAAGGCTGTTAATAATCTAATTAAGCTGGTTGCCTTGGCTGCCCGTCCAACCTTAAGGTTGGCGGGCAGGTGAAGAGCCCAGGTGGTCTTCGCATTTATCATGAAACCTCATCCACGGGTGGGATGAGGTTTCATGAAGTGTTTATAAATTGAATAAAACTTTTTATTGAGATTCATTGACACGTCCCAGCTCAAGTGACACTGTCACATGAGGGGACATGTCTGAATATTTTTTTTCTTTATTTTAATTCTTCATAATCAAACTAATCTCCCTGAGGCAGCCCTGTGCCACAGGAAGATTTCTGCACTCTTTCGTGTGCGTGCGTGAAAGAGCCCAGGCCGAGACTCAGCCTACTCCCCCCGCCCACACAGGGAGCACTCAGCGCTTCTGGATGCGCGTTACACTGGGTGGGCCTTAATTAGCCCACCCAAGTAAAATGGCAGGGCGCAGCCAATCGTGGACGGCCACCGGCTGCGCACCTGAGTGCACCCCGCCCCCACTCAGCTCCCTCGGGTGAAAATTCTCCCCTATGTGTCTTACTTTTGCCTTAACAAAAGCATAACTGGGAGTTAGAGGCAGCAGAGAAAGGAAGAGCATGTCAAAGGGAACAGGGAGAAAGGTAGTAGAGAGAAAGAAAACAAGAAAGGGATTTAGAACTGGCCAACTTAAAAAAGGAGGAAAGAGAATGAGAGAGAGACAGAGTGAGAGAAAGAGAGAGAGAGACAGAGTGTGTGTGAGTTCCAGCTTAAAATGCAAGCAGTTAAAAAAAAGAGACACCAGTATATGAGGAAGGACTTATTTCCAGACCAGGACCAAGTGGAGAGATGTCTAAATTTGTACAAGCTCTTCCAAAGTTTGAGGAAAAAGATATGGAAGCATTCTTTATTGAAGAAGACAGCTAAACAGATGAAATGTCCGCAGGAAAACTGGACATTATTGTTACAATCCAGGTTGGTGGGTAGAGCACATGAGGTTAATGCTTCACTGTAAGAAGAAATGTCAGTGAACTATGATGCAGTAAAAAAGGCTATTTTGACTGCATTTGAGTTGGTTCCTGGGGCATACAGGCAGAAATTTACAAATCTGAGTAAACAGCCTAGACAAACTCATATTGAGTTTGAAAGAGTAAACCAAAGCAATTTTGAATGGTGCATGCGGCCATTAAAGATAGAGACAACATATGCAGTTCTTAGAGATGTCATTCTTTTGGAAGAATTTAAAGATTCAATTCTTTTGGTAGTGAGAACTCATGTGGAGGAACAGAGCTTTGAAACAGTAAGACAAGCAGCAGAGATAGCTGACGATTATGAGTTAGTTCATAGAGCTACATTGTTTTCTCATCACCCTTTTAAATCAGAAAAGGATAGCAAATGGGAAGGTGAAAGGAAGGTAAGTAGTTCGGGAAGACAAGGAGTAAGTGGAATTTCACAGGAAGTTTTTTCTCAGAATAAAAAGGGAGGTGCTGAGGGTAGAAATGACATTCAAAAATTGAGGTGTTTTCATTGTAATAAAGTTGGACACACAAAGCCAATGTCCTGGAAATTGCAGGGAAGATCTGCTGGAATTATAGGGGAGCAGAAAAGTTTGGAAGTAAAAGTACTGTGGGTTCAGAGGTTCAGGCACAGGGAAAACCAAGGTTTGTGTATAGGTAAAACAGGGAGAATCAGTGACAGGTAAAGAAGTGGGAGTGTGTTCACAATTTACCCAAGAGAATTCAGAGGAGTAGGTTGTGGAAATGTTTAAAGGTTTTGTATGTGAAGGGAAAGTCTTTCCATGTGTACTGGGTGGAGTAGGCAAAGATGTTAAAATTTTAAAAGACTAGGGGCTAGTCAATCCTTAATGTTGAGGGATAGTGACATTTGTTGTTCAGAGGGACCATTGTTCAGAGGGAAAAGGCGATAATAAGTGGGGTATATGGAGATGCTAAACATATTCCATTGTGGAAGGTAAATTTAAAGGGTAAGCGGGAAACAGGTGAGGTGATTGTTGGAGTAGTAGAAAAATTGCTCATTGCAGGGGCTCATTCTGGGTAATGACATAGCTGGATCACAAATGTGGGTGATGCCTATGGTAGTTGAGCAACCTGTAAAAGTGTTTTCAACAGAAGTGTTGCAGAGAGAATATCTTGGATTGTTTCAAGATTGTGTAATAATGAGATCACAGATTCTTTGTTGAAACAAGAAGAACAGAAAGTTCAAAGGCAGGGAGAAGATCTGGAAATCTAGTCAGCTGACACTGTGTTTGATATGGTTGTTCAGGAAGAAAGACTGGAAGATAATTTAGCTGATGGAATTACAGAAAAAGGATCTGCAAAATATTTATATCAAACAGCTTACTCAGAGGCAAAATGTATTCCAAAATGTTATTACCATAAGAATAATGTTTTAATGAGAAAATTGAGGCTTTATCATGCTTCAGCAAATGAAAGCTGGAGGGAGGTGCATCAGATTGTACTGCTATATGGATATTGAAATGAGATTCTGAGGATAGCTCATGAAATTCCAATAGGGGACATTTAGGAATTAGGAAGACATAAACAAAGGTACAAAGACATTTTTTTGGCCTGGATTGCATAGGGATGTAATCAAATTCTCTAGAACATGTCACACAGATCATGTGATTGGGAGTCCACAAGCAGTGATTAAGCCGGCACCTTTAATTCCAACTCTAGCATTTGAAGAACGTTTTGGTAGGGTCATGATTGATTGAGTTGGACCCCTTCCTAAGACAAAAGGTGGAAATCAGTACTTACTGACCCTAATGGATGTATATACCAGTTTTCCTGAAGCAATAGCTTTGAGAAGTATTACAACAAAGAAAATTGTGGAAGAATTAACTATTTTTTAATAGAATATAGTTTATCTGAGAGGATACAATCAGATCAGGGTTCAAATTTCATGTCACAACTGTTTAAGGAAGTAATGAACAGTTTGGGGAAAAACAATTAAAGTCAGCAGCTTATCATCTTGAGTTACAAGGGGCTTTAGAAAGATGGCATCAAACTCTAAAAACTATGATGAGGATGTATAGCCTGAATTATCCACAGGATTGGGATAGGGGAATTCCATTCTTGTCATTTGCTATCAGAGATGCTCCTAATGCATCGAATGGTTTCCGTCCTTTTGAACTAGTTTATGGTCATGAGGTAAAGGGACCACTGAAATTGATTCATGAGAAATTGGTGGGTCAAAATTCAGAAACTATTCTCCTGGATTACATATCAAATTTCAGAGAGAGATTAGACAGAACATGTGAGTTGGCTAGGGAACATTTAAACATATCACAGCAAGTGATGAAAGTGAAAGCAGACAGGAAAGCTATAGCTCATAGTTTTATTGCTGGGAAGAAAGTATTAGTTCTGTTATCAGTACTGGGTGACTCATTAAAGGCAACATTTAGTAGGTCTCACAGGATTGAAAAAAAACTGAGTGAAGTAAATTATTTAATAAAAACTCCAGATAGAAGAAAGAAGCAGAGGGTTTGTCATGTAAATATGCTTTGACAGGGAAGAGGACCAAAAGGAGATTGTAGTTGTGGCAAATAATGAGAAAGAAGTAGAAATGCAGAATTCTGAAATTGATGTTCCTCTAATCAAATTGGATAATGATGGGATACTTGAAAATTTAAATGTAGTATTGAGTTACCTTTCAGACAAGTGTCAAAGTGATTTGGAAAAACTATTGTGATCACACAAAGATATTTGTAGAAATAAGCTGGGAAGGATAAATTTAGCTATACATGATGTGCCTGTAGAAGTTTCAGCTTTGCTAAGGCAACATCCTTATGGATTAAATCTAGCAAAGTTATCACAAGTACAGAAAGAAATCGAATCCATGCTTCAAAATGATATCATTGAGTCAAGTTGCAGTAACTGGAGTTTGCCTGTTGTGCTGGTACTGAAACTGGATGGAACGCAAAGGCTATGTGTGGACTATCAAAAGGTGAATGTGGTGACAAAAGCAGATTCATATCCTATACCACGGTTGGAAGATTGTATTGAGAAAGTGGGACAACTTAAATTTATCACAAAGATTGACTTGATAGAAGTATATTGGCAAGTACTGTTATCAGAAAGAGCAGAGGAGATATAGGCTTTTGTGATTCCAGATGGACTATATCAGTTTAAAGTCATGCTATTTGGTATGAAAAATGCACCTACAATGTTTCAAAGACTGACAATCAAAGTAATTGTAGGTCTAAGCAATTGTGCTTTTTATATTGACGACTTGATATTTTCCAGACAGACGTGGGAGGAGCATTTACAACATCTGGAAGAATTATTTACTCAATTACAAGAAGCTAATTTGGTGATGAACTTGGCTAAAAGCGAATATGTAATTACATATCAGAGCCATACCATTTGATATGGTAAGGTGGCTCCGAGATATGCAAAAGACAAGACCATCATGGATTTCCCCATGCCTACAATGAAATGAGAAGTTTTGTGTTTCCAGGCATAAGTGGGTTTTATTGAAAATTTATACCAAATTTTAGCAGTGCGATTGCTCCACTGACTGAACTATTAAAAAAGAACAAGAAGCTTAAATGGGCACAGGAATGTCAGAAGTCATTTGACAACTTGAAAACTGTATTAACTACAACACCAGTTTTGGCAGTATCCAATTACACCAAGCAATTTAAGTTGGCTATTGACGCAAATGATGTAGATGTTGGGGCTGTACTATTACAAGAAGATGAAAATGGAATTGAAAAACCGATAGAGTATTATTCATGGAAGTTGAATGAACAACAGAGACGATATCCATTGATCAAAAAGGAGACTTTGGGTCTGGTGTTAGCGTTGCAGCATTTTGAGATTTATGTTGCAAACAATTCATCAGAAACAATTGTTTATCTTTTAAAGTTTCTGGACAAACTTCAAGAAAGAAGTGCAAGGCTAGTCAGATGACGTTTATTACTTCAACCATTTAATCTACAGATTATACATGTAGCAGGATGAGAAATCTGATTGCAGATGCATTGTCAAGAGTTTGAAGCTTAAAGGGAAAATTGGATATTTAAAACCTGGACAGTGAACTGAAATGATTTCTGTTGATACAAGGATTTGTATATGGTTATGTTAATGCATGCATCTGGTAATGTAATAGTGTAAGTATATAAATAAGAATAGGGGATAGTTTAATATGGGTTAATAAAAATGAAGCAGTCTTTTTCAATTATGATTTTTCATTTTTTTAATAAAGAGGGGGATGTCAGGAAGGTATAATAATTCTCATAATTGGAAGTTATTGTAAAATAGTGCTATCTGTGTCTGAATGTGTGTGTGTGTGTGTGTGTGTGTGTGTGTGTGTGTTTGTGTCTGCCTGTGTGTGTTTGTGTGTGACTTAATTGGATTAAAGGCAGTTGTGAAGGCTTTGACGTAAACATGCTAAACATGGGGGATGTTTAGAATGTAAGGTGTAAAAGGATGTTTGTATTTTTAAATAAACCAAACTAGATTGTTTTAAAAGGAGGGGTGAAATAAGTCATCTAGCGAGGTGAAGTTTAGAAAATGTGTTTATTTTTCCCAAAGTTTACTTGTAAAACTTAGTGCTATGAGAGATTTTTATTATCAGAAAGATAACATCCAAAGACATAGTGAAACAATGGGAATTTGCATTCAAAGGGGAAAGTATGTATACAGGAGCGAAGGCTGTGTGTAAAGGTAGGCATTTTTAAGATCTTACAAATGTGAAAAGCTTTCAGCAAAAGCTCAAGCTGCTGTTCTCAAAAAGCCAAAGTTAAGAAAAATCACTGTGAAATCGAATGGTTCAGGGTTTTGTGTCTCACTTTGCTTGGGTCTTTTAAAATCTATGAAGAGAATTTTCTCCCCACTGGGCGGGCTGGTCAGGAGCAGGCGCGGGTGGGAGCGGAGTGGATCACCGTCTGCGATCGGCTGCGTGCCGTCATTTTGCATGGGCGGGCCAATTAAGGCCCACTCAGTGTGATGCGCACCTGGAAGCGCTCAGCACTATCTGTGCGGGTGGGGAGAGGAAGGGGAGTGTAGGCCTGCTCTCTTCCGCATACAGAAATCTCCCTGAAGCATGGAACTGCTTCAGGAAGGTTAAGTTCAGAATGAAAAAAAAATTCAGACATGTCCCCTCATGTGACAGTGTCACATGAGTTGGGACATGTTTGTGAAATTTCATGAAACATTTTAATGAATTAATAAACCCTTCATGAAACCTCATCCACCCGTGGATGAGGTTCCATTAAAAATGAGAAGGCTGCCCGGGCTCTTTGCCTGCCTGCCAAATTTAAGGTTGGATGGGCATCTGTGGCAAGTACTTTAATTAGTTTGTTAATGGCATTCACAGGCCTTTGACAATTCTCCAGGCACGCAAACGACTCCAGTGTGCGCCCAGCGAACTGAAGGTCAGAATGACATGTGGTGACATCGGGACACATGCCCGACATCACCATGCATCATTTTACGTGTCAGCGTGCAGGTCTCCCAACCACCCCCCCCCCTCCCCCCCCCCACACACACACCAAACAGAAGATTCTGTCCTATGTGTTTTACCATTGCCTTAACAAAAATGTAACTGGGTGTTAGATTAATAAGGAGATTTAGAAGTTATTATAGTAATAATTTGTAGACATACGTATGTGCTTAAGAACCATTTCTCTTAATAAATGTTCAATATAGTTTTGTAAGACTTTGTGGTTTTATTACTACTGAATTCAAGGCATGGATCTTGAAATTTATACAAATTACAAAACATGTGTCAGTTGTTTCAAGTTTCCCTTTGGGATTTGAACAACTCAGTCCTTAACATCGGCTGAGCCCTAACAAAGTTGGAGGATTCTTGCGGGATATATTTGAAATTCCTTGATTGTTTTGGAGTTGGTGAATATTGAAATTATGAGTAAGAGAAGCATTTTGAATTCAGGAATTGGTGTGAGGTTTTTTTAAGTGGTGAGATTGCAATATGGATTTGGCCGTTGCTCAGACTTGTCTAGGAGTTGAGGTTATAACTTTGGTTGGTTTACAAAAGTCAACTAAAGTTAAGTTAATGGAATTGGCAGGTAAATTACAATTGGTGTTACCTGCAGGGGCAAAGAAATCAGATCTAATTGATGATATAGCATAGCATTTAAAGCTGGAAGTGATACCTTATACCACTGAGTCACAGCTGGAAGTAGTGAGACTTCAGTTAGAAATGAAGAAGCATGAAGTTGAACAAGCAAAGCAAAGGGGAAATAAAACTGAGTTAGAGGCAGCAGAAAATGAAAAAGAAAAAGGAAGAGCATTTCAAAGGGAACAGGCAGAAAGGCAGGAGTTAGAAAGAAAACAAGGAAGGAAATTAGAAATAGTGCAGTTAGGAAAGGAGCAGAGAGAAAAAGAGAGAGAGAGAGAGTTCCAGGTTAAAATGGAAGCAGTTAAAAAGGAGATGCCAGTAGCTGAGTAAGGAGTTATTTCCAGACCAGAACCCAGTGGAGAGATGTTTAATTTTGTACAAGCTCACCAAAATTTGAGGAAACAGATATGGAAACATTCTTTATTTAATTTGAGAAGGCTGCTAAACAGATGAAATTGCCACAGGAAAACTGGACATTGCTGTTACAATCCAGGTTGGTGGGTACAGCACATGAGGTTTATGTCTCACCGTCAAAAGAAATGTCAATGAACTATGATGAGGTAAAAAAAAAAGGCTATTTTGAGTGCATATGAGTTGGTTCCTGAGGCAGAGGGGCAGAAATTTAGGAATCTGAGAAAACAACCTGGTCAAACTTCTATCGAGTTTGAAAGAGTAAAATAAAGCAATTTTGAATGGTAGAGACAATATATGCAGCTCTTAATTACATTATTCTTTTGGAAGAATTTAAAGATTCAATTCCTTTCATAGTGAGAACTCATGGAGGAACAGAGGTTTGAAATTGTAAGACAAGCAGCAGAGATAGCTGATGATTGAGTTAATTCAAAGAGTTAATTCTTTTCTCGGCATCTTTTTAAATCAGAAAAGGATAGAAAGCAGGAAGGTGAAAGGAAGGTGAGTAGTCAGGAAAGAGAAGGAGCAGGTGGACTTTCACAGGAAGTTTTTTCTCAGAATAATAAGGAAGGTGCTGAGAATAGAAGTGACATTCAAAAATCAATGTGTTTTCATTACAGTAAAGTTGGACACACAAAGTCAGTGTGTTGGAAATTACAGGGAAAATCTGTTGGGATTGTTGGGGTACAGAAAAGTTCTGGAAGTACAAGTACTGTGGGTTCTGAGGTTCAGCAGGAAACCCAATAGTTTCTGTTGAGGAAAAACAGGAATAATCAGTGATAGGTAAAGAAGTGGGAATGTGTTCACAATTTACCCAAGGGAGTTCTGAGGAGCAGGTTGCAGAGGTATTTAAAGAATTTGTTTGTGAAGGGAAAGTCCCTTTCCATGTGTACAGGGTGGAGTAGGCAAAGATGTTAATTTTAAAAGACTAGGGGCTAGTCAATCCTTAATGTTGTGGGATAGTGACATTTGTTGTTCAGGGGGACCATTGTAGGAACAGGTGATAATAAGTGGGGTATATGGAGATGCTAAACATATTCCATTGTGGAAGGTAAATTTAAAGAATAAGCGGGAAACAGGTGAGGTGATTGTTGGAGCAGTAGAAAAATTGCTCATTGCAGGGGCTCATTCTGGGTAAAGACATAGCTGGATCACAAATGTGGGTGATGCCTATGGTAGTTGAGCAACCTGTAAAAGTGTTTTCAACAGAAGTGTTGTAGGGGGAGCATCATGGATTATTTCCAATTTGTTTGATAATGGGATCTCATGCTCATAGGTTGAAACAAGAAGAACAGGAAGTTCAAAGGCAGGGAGAAGGTCTGGAAATCCAATCAGCTGACACTGTTTTTGATAAGGTTGCTCAGGGAAAAAGACTGGAAGACAATTCAGCAGAAGTGTTTAATATAAGGAGGTTAGTGGAGTTACAGGAAAAGGATTTGTAAATAAATTATTTATACCAGATAGCTTACTCAGAAACAGAGGTAAAATGTATTCCAGAATGTTATTAGCTTAATGGTAAAGTTTTAATGAAAAAATTGAGGCCTTATCGTGTTTCAGCAACTGAAAGCTGGAGGGAGGTATTGTAGGGGGCGGTGGTCTTTCAGCTTCATCTCTGACTTCTGAGCGGTCCGAATCACTCCCACTCCCTGGGTTCTAGAACTTGGACTTATTTGGGGGCTGTGACAAAGTGCAGCAGACAACTGGTTTTGGTGCAGAAGAAGAACTGGGCTTATTGAAGTCACAAATGAACTTATAACATTAGGATTACACTGAGATTATACAGACCTACAAAGTACACTTAGTTAAGAATGGGCAACATAGGGCATAATGAGGGGAAATCACACTATTAATCCCCTTACCCTTGTAGCACCCCCAAGGCCGAACAAAATTGAACTAGGAGAGGTCAGGGATCATGCTCACCAACCAGGGTTCCTTGACAGTTTGAAATCCAGCCAGGTGAGCCAGTTGCAGTTTTGGGGTACGCTCTTTGTGTCCTCTGGGGCCTGCCATCCCCACGTGCTCCTGGTCTGTGGAATCTGCGAAGGTTCTTCTGTTGGGTGGAGGGCGCGGTTGTGGGTGGTCGATCTTCATGGAGGGCTGCGGTTGCGGCCTTATTGTCTTCGGTTGAGCCTGCCACCCCGTGCCCCTCGCCGTGATATTGCCTGCGGGCCTGCAAATCTCCAGATCTCTTCCCTCCGCTTGGCTCAGCTACCTCTCCCTGCTTAAACTCTGCTTCAACCACTCCAAAACTGCTCACCCTCTTCCCTTTCGTAGCTGGTGGCCCAGTTAAACTGTTGTTTGAATTTCTTATCGGAATCCAAATCAAGGTTAGTTCTTTGTCTGATTTTGGTGGGCTTCTTCAGGTGATTGTTGTCTCATTGGTTTTAATGGGCTTGCATGATGTTTATCATTGTCTTCCTGTCCTCGTAACTAGTCTTGAACTGAAAGCCATTGTATATGTGGAGTATTGATAGGTTCACATAAGTGCATTGATTGCTGCCTTCCTGCCTTAGTAGTTAGAAGTGATTAATTATGCAAGGTTTTGATGGACTTTAGTTTCATGTAAGATGAAGTCTTTCTCTGGGTTGATTGTTTTAAAGGGAAGAATGCGTATTCTGTCTCCTCTTGTTTTCTGGTTTCAGGCAACAATCCACACTGCACTCAACAAGCCTGGGCATGTCCAGTCCCAGGTCTTCATGGGCCTAGCTTCCTGTCTGCAGGATTCTACACTTAACTCAGCAGTTGGGTCCTCTGCCATAAAAGTCCAAAAGTCATATCCTTGTTGATGATATGAAAAATGTGGGAATTTTGAGAACCCTTCAATGTCACATATGTCAAGAAAGCCTCAGGCAGTGATTAGGCCTGCACCTTTAATTCCAATTCCAGCATTTGAGGAACCTTTTAACAGGGTCCTAATTGATTGTGTAGGACTCCTCCATAAGACTAAAAGTGGGAATCGGTATTTACTGACAATCATTGATGTGTCACCAAATTTCCAGAATCAATGCCTTTAAGAAAAATTATAGCAAAGGCGATTGTAAAGGGGTTCACAAAATTCTTTGCAAGGTATGGATTAGCAAAAGAAATAAAGTCAAATCAGGGATCGAATTTCATGTCACAGCTGTTTAAGGAAGTAATGAACAGCTTAGGAAAAGCAATTTAGGTCATCAGCCTTTCACCCTGAATCATAAGATTCTTTAGAAAGGTGGCATCAGACTTTGAAGACTATGATTAAAGCATATAGTCAAGACTATCTACACGATAGGGTTCAGTCCTTCCTTTATGGTCACAAAGTATGGGGTCCACTCAAACTGATTTAGTAGGGTTTAGTGAGTCAAGGTTCTGAAACAACTCTCCTGGATCATATGATGAAATTCAGTGAGAGATTAAGTAAGGCATGTGAACTATCTAGAAAACATTTAAAGATATCTCAAGTGATGAAAGCAAAGGTAGATGAAAGGGCAAAGGCTTGCAGTTCTGTGGCTAAGGAAAAGGTGTTAGTATTGTTGCCAGTGTCAGGCGAATCATTGAAGGCAAGGTTTAGTGGACCTTACCAGTTTGAAAAGAGACTGAGTGAATGTCCCAGATAAAAGGAAGGGGCAGCCATGTAAGTATGCTTAAAAAATACTTTGACAGAGAGAATAACAGGAAGAGATACTGATAGTTGTAAGTAAGGAAGTGAAATAGAAATTAAGGATTCTGAAATAGACCTTCCTCTGATTAAACTGGTATTATGGAAGTGCTTAAGAATCTAAATGTAATATTGGATTACCTCCCAGAAAAGTGTCAGTGATTTAAAAAAGCTATTGCAGTCACACAAAGAATTGTGGAAATAAACTGAGGAAAACGGATTCAGCTATGCATGATGTTGATGTGGGGAAATTCAGAGTCAATAAGGTAATACCAATATAGATTAAATCCAGTAAAATTAGCTCAAGTGTGGAAAAAATTGAATTTATGCTTCAAAATGACCTTATAGAGCCAAGTCACAGTAATTGGAGTTCACCCATTGTAATGGTCCTGAAACCGGATGGATCACAAAGGTGGGTGGGATTTTTCACACCCGCCCGCCGCCACGATCTTCCACAAGTCAATGGACTTCTTGCTGGGGTGCCGCTTTGCCTGCAGCGGGTCCCGCCCATGGCAGGGCCAGAAAATCCTGGCCTATGTATTGGTTACTGAAAAGTGAATGCAGCAACATAAGTAGATTCATATCCTATTCCACAATTGGAGAATTGTATCCAGAAAGTGGGACAGTTGATGTGAGTAGTCTCTACTTTAGCTTATAACTCGCTGCTGCTTGCTTGTGTGAACAGGGCATCTTCATTTCACCCCAGAGCTACTTTGACAGAAATAACAGGCTTCGGTTCAGGACACAGTGTTGTTTTCCAGGTCCCCAGAAGATCCATATCACTTGGGGTCTTCCAGGTATCGGACAGCTTTCCCTTACCCTGAGAATGGGGATTGTGGTCTCCACCGGAGGCACTTCCTCTGAGGAGGAAGAGAGGGCCAGAAGGACGAGGAGGCCAGGTGTCCCTATGCTGCCTCCAGGGGGGGCCACAGGCGCAGGCACAAGGGTTGCAGGGCCAACAGGAAGCCCAAGGCGGAAGGGGCTGCAGAAAACGCCACTATCCTGCTGCCAGGGTTTACAGACGGCGATGCAGCTACCTTAATATGTCCGAGGTGTGATGCCGAAGGAGGCTCCGCCTCTCAAGGGAGGCGGAGCCTCCTTCGGCATTGCACCTCAACATCTATGCCTCCGGCTCTTTCCAGGGGTCAGTGGGTGATCCTTGCGGTGTCTCCCAATCAGCTGTCCACAGTTGCGTCAAGCTGGTGATAGACGCTCTGTTCAGATGTGCATTGACTTTCATCCACTACTGCTGGGATGAGGACAGCCAGGCAGAGCGAGACAGAGGCTTCGCAGTGATTGCTGGGTTCCCTCGTATCCAGGGTGCAATTCACTGCACACATGTGGCCATCAAGGCACCAGCGGTTAAGCCTGGTGCCTTCGTCAACAGGAAGGGCTTCCACTCCATGAACGCCATTCCATTCCACTCTATGATAGTGTGTGACCACAGGATGCAGATTCTGCAAGTCTGTGCAAGGTACCCTGGCAGCACCCATGACTCTTACATCCTAAGACACTCCCAGGTGCCGGGGCTCTTCAGTGCTCCAGCCCAACTGGTTGGATGGCTGCTGGGTGACAAGGGCTATCCTCTCAAAAGGTGGCTCATGACGTCTCTCTGCCATTCAAAAACAGAGGCCGAGCAGCGGTACAATAGGAGTCACGCCTCCACAATGGCGGTGGTAGAGAGAGACCATAGGTCTTCTCAAGATGTGCTTCCGATGCCTGGACCATTCAGTAGGCACTGCAATACCCCCTATATCCTATGTCACTGATAGTGATTGCATGCTGCACTCTTCACAATCTGGTACTGGAAAGGGGTCACAGTGGAGGAAGAAGATCTTGAAGCAGCTGCTCAGGCAACAGACGGTGAGTCCAGTGGTGAGTCCGAGGACCAGCATGGTCAGGAGAATGCTGAGGGGATAGGCACTGACCTGAGCAACCTCCAGGGAGACAGGGACGCCTGGGATGCTTTGATCCAAAGCTCCTTCAGGTAACCTACCATAGATGAACCACCAGCAGAAGCCAGGGCTGCAGGCTCCATACTCAAGACCTGACAGGGACATTTGCTTGGTGAAAAACATGCACTATGTGCCATTTCAATAAAGTTCAATGACAAACAAGTCAATCATAACATCATGGGTTACCCTGCACCTGCAGAACTATTGAAATACCCAGAGGCTTGTTGTACAAAAACACATTTAATGATATGGTGCCTATCATAAAGTTAACAAATGAAATTCTGAGGTGTTCTCCATCACACCAATTAAGATTTAAATTAAAAGTGGGGAAAACAAATATCACCCGTGATAAGCCCGTGCTTTATGTTTTCGCTTGCAGGTGCTAAGTCTGGATGCTCTCCCCTCGCTGGCACCGGTGTTGGAGACAGTCTGCTCACTCTGCTGTCTTATTGGCCTTGACGACCTTGGTGGTCGTCCTCTGGCCTGAGGAGCCTGTGCTGGCCCCGCCTGGGAGGGAGCGGCCAATGCCATGGCTGGTATCTCCCTAGTCATTGCAGCCTCATTAGATGCCATGGTCACTGGCAGAGGGGCGGAGGAGCTGCTGCCATCATCTGGAGTGCCCTGAGAGGAGTCCGTAGAGATGACAGGCAGCTCGTGCGCTAACGTGAGGTCACCCTGGACCTTCCTGCTCGCCACTAATGGATGGGCACCTAGCTGGGATGCTGGGTGCCTAATCCATCTCCCACACTGACACTGACCAGCTGAGGTTATTGCAGGTCTGAGCACATTCCCAGGAAGCCCTGATTCAGCTCCTGGAGGAGCATCTCTATAAGAGTCACCACTGTCTCCGTGGAGGAGGCATGGCGCTCGGCCATGAGAATTATTGCATTGCTCATGCTTCGCAAGGACTCCTCCACAATGGAGACCATGGCACACATTCCCTGATGGATCTCTGGCTGATCTTCCCCCACACCCTGCTGCATGTCCAGCATCTGCTGCCTCATGGACGACTCCAGAGGCTCATCATCAGCTACAAACTGAGCATGTTCCTGGTCCCCAGCAGTCCTCCAACTGCCGTTGCCCTGGGCACACTCTGCCTCCACCTGCACCTCAAGGAAGTGTGAAGTGCCCTCACCAATGTGCTCTGAGATACTAGACAGCGATCTAATGCTCACCGAGGTGTTGGTATCTGCGCTTGTGCCTGATTGGCAAAGAGGGTATGACGCAGATGCATTCTGTTGGCTGCTGTCCTCTGGGGTCAGGGGTGGGCCTTCAGGCTCCTCACCCCGATGGGCTGCTGGTGTGCCTGAAAGGAAGGACAAGGATATGTCATTAGATGAAGTCATTACACTGTTACTGTGCATGCTTGGCACCCGGATGAGACAGAGATATGCATCCGGGGACCTCGTCTTTCCATTATCAAAGGGGATTCCAGGTTTGAGGCTCACATCAATATAGAGACTACTGTGGAATGGTTACTATGACAGACATTCTGACCTCAGCACACTGCCCTCTTACCTCCCTGTGGCACCCCAACCTCACTGCGGCTGGTTGACCTCTGGTGTGGTGCCTCTCCAGCTCCAGGGCCTCCTGATCATATCGGGTCAAGATGAGTGGGTGGGGTGGTCCCCTGCTAGTCTGCAACCTCTCAGCATTGTTATGGGATGTTTTCTCCTGAAAGGTCAGGGGGCATTGATTAGTCCACTCTGTACCTGCATTACATATTGCAGCCAGGGCCAACCCCACCTGAGGAACACCTCGCAGGGCTCAGTCAATTCGTGACCCTGGAGCGCAAGATTCTCATTCCAAGCAGCCAGGGCTCACTCCCTTGGCCAGATCATGCCTCATTGACATTTGCCTCTCACACTGTAAGACCTGTGTGGCAGGGGGGTGGGATGGGCAGCTCTTAACTGCTGTGCTAAGTGACCCATGCCAAAATGGTACTCACCATTCCCGATTGCAGGAGATAATTGAAGCACTTCCGGCACTGCATCCATGTGCGCCTCACCACATCAAGGCTGCTGACCATGGATGCCACCTCCTCCCAGGCCCTTTTGGTGAGATTGGGTGGGCCTCCTCCTTTCGTCCCTGGGGACAAGGATTTCTCAGCGTGCTGCCACCTCCTCCAGACACTCGTCAGAGAAACGTGGGGCCGAGTGCCCTGCCAATCTGCCCGCCATAGCCACCAGCAACTGGGTCCATCATGGTAACTTCGTGTCCCTTCATGGCAACCTTCCAAAGACTGTCTGGGCCACTTTTGAATTGGCCGCTGGGTCGCCATTAAACCCGGCGGACATTGAGCTCCCGCCCCTGCCCACCCCTTCTCGCTGTTGCCGCTGCCGCGCCTTATGCTGGGTGGGCCTTAATTAGCCCGCCTACATAAAATTGCGATGCAGAGGGCAGGATCCTGACCATCCCCTCCTGTCCCCACTGAGCCTGCCCAATGAGCAAAAAAAGTTCTGGCCAGAAACTAACAAACAAAGTGACTGAGGGACTGAGCAATTGTGCTGTTTATATTGTTGGCTTAATAGTATTCAGTCAAACATGGGAGGAGCATTTACAACACTTAAAGGAACTATTTGATCAACTGCAGGAAGCCAATTTGGTTGTGAATTTGGCTAAAAATGCATTTTTGAAAGCGCAAGTTACATATTTAGACCACACTGTTGGACATGGCCAAGTGGCCCCATGAGATGCAAAAGTAAAAGCTATTGTGGAATTCCCAGTGCCTACAGCAAAATGGGAAGTTTTGAGATTTCTAGGCATGAGTGGATTTTATCGGAAATTCATGCCAAATTTCAGCGGTGTAGTTGCCCTACTGACTGGATTATAAAAAAAGAACGGAAATTTCTAAAGGACACAGGAGCGTCAGAATGCATTTGACAGCTTGAAAGCTGTACTAACAACTACACCTGTCTTACCAACACCTGATTATCCAAGCAGTTTAAGTTGGTCATTGATACCAGTGATGTCGGTGTTGGTGCCTTATTGCTACAAGAAGATGAACTAGGAATTTAAAAGCTGGTAGGATACTTCTCATTGAATGTATATCTGAAGAAATATTCAACTATAGAGAAAGAGACTTTAGGTTTAGTGTTTGCAATACAGCATTTTGAAATGTATGTTGCAAACAATTCTTCAGAGTCAGTTATATATACTGACCACAATACTTTGAAGTTTCTGGAAAGTTTCGGAACAGATTGTTTTGGTGGAATTTATTATTACAGCCATTCAATTTTCAAATTATTCATGTGGCTGAATGAGAAAATTCAGTGCAGATACAAGAGTTTAAAATTCAAAAGAACTTGAATATTGGCAAATGGGGAATGAACTGGAATAAACTCTATTTATACAGAAGATTTGTGTATATATTTTCATGGTTAATGCATGTAAACTATTGTGTAATAGTTTGTTTGCATAGCTAAATGTAGTAAGAAATAAAAAGGGTTGAAATATGAAACCATTTTTTTGGAATTAAGATAGTTTTTTTTGTTAAGAAGAGAGATGTGAGAATGGCTTTTTAAAAATATTTTGGGGAATATTGTGCTATTCGGTAAAGAAGGAGGTGTGTGTGTGTGTGTGTATGAGAGAGAGAGAGATTTAATTAAGCTAAGCAGTGTTTGATAGGAGTCAGGTTGTCTGGGGGTTGGAAACATGAAGCCAATAGAAGTATTAAGTTTAAAGTACAAGTAAATAGGCTAAATCTAACATTTGCATTTTAAGAGAAGTTGAGAGTTTGTCTGAATATCAAAGTCAGAGTTGCAAGAAACATGCTTGCATCTAGCAGGAGTTCCATTGGTAAACATTAGTGGGGATATTATACTGACCCAAAAGCAAAGACAGGATGGAAACATGAAAAATCTTACATTTGGAACTGTTTGAGTTTCAAAGAGGTTTGAGAACAATGGAATAGAGACGAAAGGGGCGAAAGGTACTGTGGATAGCTGGATAGCTGTTGAACTAGAGATGGCTGGAGATAGCTGGAGCTGTTTGAGCTATTGAGCTACAGCTGAGACTCTGGTCTGTGAGACAATGCAGTTTGAATCACCCTTCTAGTCAAGCCAGAAAAGCCTAGGGCTGCAGCAGGCAGTTCTACTCTGAAGTGGATTCCAGCATGTGGAAGAGGGTAAAGGTCAAATGGTATGCTTTTATTGAAGCTACAGCAGTTTGCCTTGTGTAATATTATTGGATTTCATAGTAGACATCTATAAGGGAGTATTGCCTGGAAGGTGTTTATTTTTGAGTTTGACCAAGTAGAGTTTTTGGGGGAATGTTTTGTAAAACTAACCTTAATTGTGTAACTGTAATCTTGTGTGCTTAAGTTTTCTTTTACTTTTTGTTAATAAACTTTTAATTTTTAAAATCCCAAATGTATTATTGGGCCTCTTACTGCTGAGACTGGTACATCGTCTTCTCATTTTCAGAATACAAAAAAAAAGTCATGGCCTGTAAGCCAAGTTTCCCTCTGGGATTTGGTTGTTGCAGCAATTAACACTGGCTGTGGTCATAACAAATTACTTCTGATATGACTGATGGTAGGCATTAAGAGTTGGAGACTTTCCTGTTCACCCAAACTGCAGAAGACAGCAGCAGACCTCTGCAGTACTTTGCCAAGCATAATCATGGACCAATCTAATGGAAGTCCATGGTTATAAACCCCCTCTTGGGGCATGGAGGAGGGGATTTTTTTAAAATTCTGCACCCACTCCCACTCTGACCTCTCTGTTCTTGGCCTTCTAAACTGTTTTAATGAAGATCAACAGAAGCTCAACAAATAGCACCTCATATATCTATTGGGAACTTTACCAGCCTTCTGGACTCAACATTGAGTTCAACAATTTTAGGTCTATCATGGTTCCCATTTTATTGAACAACAGCTGTCCCATTATCACTGCTTTTACTTTGGCCCATCATCCTCTTTTGCTATTTGATTGGCTGGTCAACCAGACACCCACAGAAAAAAACACACAGACAAGTTGAATACAAAGAGGTAGCCAGACAGATAGATGGCATCTATAGTGCGGGTACATAACTGAGAATTGGAAACAATTTTACAATTCTTTACAGAGTAGATCTTAAAGACAGGAGAGAGGTTTCTTTGAACCCTGAAGCCAAATGGGTGAGGAAATTGATTGACAGGGTTTTGCAGCAGAATTGACAGAATTTTCTGAGTAAGTTTCTATTTTTGTATGTTAATGATTAGCGGGGATAAAGAAATTGTTTCACTTGTACATACATAGCACAAAGGCAGGGACAAAGTAAAGGAACACATAATTAAATCTTCCTGCAGGTTTCGGGAGCCCGCTGTTCAGATCAAATGGGCATCCCAGGTCTGAATTTGCCAGGAACGAGACTGGTACAGGGAAATTCCTGCAGCCAGACCCTAACTGGCCATCCCTGAGCTTGTGGTCTAATTAAGAACAGCAGGAGACCCCCAATGCTGCACCGTTCCCCTACCCACTCTTCTGGTAACTTTTCCAGGTCAGTGCTTTATCCCCCTATCCCCTATTCTCAAAGGCAGCACTACCAGAGAAGCATTGTCTGAAGCTAGACTATTTGAGAGGCAAAGAGCATGAACAGTGAAAATGTAGCAAGGTCTCTGTTTTCAATCCCTGTGCAGACAAATTGAACTTTCAAGAGTTCTAGAACTCTAAAAAAACAGTTAAGAAGCACAGGGCCCTAACTTACAAATATTAATTTCAACTTAGAATTCTGCTGGCATCTGCTCCAGGATGACCATCTCTACTGACATGGTGGGTGGCAAATGCTTCCTGTCCAGTATCTGGGGGATTTGGTGTCCTGAAAATGGCAATGATGCAGCTCAATGCTACTCCATTGTTGTATGTGGTGTGGAAGTTGCTGGATGCTGCTCTTGGCTCCACAATATAATTGTGGGCTATTGACTCCATCCCAATTACCTCTCTCCCCAACTTAGCTATGTTCTTTGGTGCTGTCTAGAATTGATTAAACCTCAGAAGGCAAGCTGCATCAGTGACTTGTGCCACACAGGTTGGCTGCATTCGGATGCTGCGAACCATGAATGAATTGGCGATGGTGCTCAGGCCTTTCCCTTCTGGCACCTGTCAGAGTTGCATCCATTTTCAAGTGTTAACAAATTGATGTTGTGTCCAACCTGCCTAGGAACATACTTGTATATTTATCCTTATGCCCCAGTGTCCAACAGAAATATTATCAGCATTATAGCATACTGTCACTTTGCAATGAATAAATCACCATGATTCAAGCAATATCTGAATCCTTGCTCAATACGTTTTAATTTCTTTAAGGTCCTTGAGGACTTCATTTCCTTTGGTAATACAGTGATTGATGTATTTGCATAAAATTCTAATGTATAATATTTTAAGACAACCATTAATCCTTTTAAAATAAAAAATAACATGGATAATATGTTAACCAGTACTCTACCAGAAAATAAGACATCTCTTGTTTCTTGTTTCTGAAATACTTCTGTACTGATATATTCAAAATGTACTCTTTATGACTTTATTAAATCATATATTTTCTTCAAAGCAAAGATGGCTAAGGAAAAATATAACATCAAAACTGGCAAGAATCAGAAAAGCAGCCTTATGCATCCACTGCACAAGCTCTGGAAGTCCACCTTACTGTTTTACACATCATTGACTGTTATTGTTAGCAGCAAGAAAAAAATAGGTTTTGATTTATCTTCAGCCAAAGTCCATTAAACGGTGAAACCTCATTCAAATTGGGTGGCTTCATCATTTATATTATCTCAACTATACCCAATGCAACAATAATTTAAGAACAAGGAGGACACTGAGTATGAAATATCCAATCAGATAGCTGGATATTAGAAGTTGAACTATTACCTCACTATCACACACTTGCTGTCAGGCTTTCTTAGCACATGGTCTACAAATAGAGCAGAAATGTCTGTTACATAACAGAAAAAGTTATGATTATTGCTTTATCTATTTTTTTTTAAACCATTGCTATTTTTAACAATATTGTAATTCATTATGTCTCTACATGGTTAAAATGTATCTCTTTGCATAGGCTCCATTTTAATTTCTAAATTCTGAAATCTTGAGTACAATCGCTAAAATACCACACTGAATGACCTATACTTACTGTAAGACCCTTAAACAGAGGGTCTCACATCTCTCTCAGCTCCAGACTCTGTAATAAGTGTCAGTGATATAAAACAACTTTGGATTTCCACTTTATATGGAAAACCTTTATTAATCCACTAAGCAATAGTATTTACTTAGAACACCAGTTGCTTAGTAAGATCCACGTGCAGGAGCTTGTTTCTGGGTGGTCAGTCCATTGAATGAATTCTTGCACATGACTTCCTGTGACTGACCAAGTCATTTTTTCTGGGTTGCATCAGCGATGTCTGCATGTGCTGTGGCTTTATACTCCTTTCTGACCCTCGTCCCTTGACATATAAGGTATTACCTTGAATTGGGTCGTCCGATTGTGTTTCGATGCCTTGTCAACCCTGCCATGGCTATGCAAGACAACCTGCATGTGGTCATTTCCTACTCTTAGCCAGGGGCTGTCTCCAGGTGCATACCAAGAATCTGCATCTTGATAAGGCATGGAGAAAGCCATTAACACATATCTAGAGAGGCCATTGTCTCTGAGAGTTGTATACAGAGTGTACGGGTACAAGTAATGACATGTCCTGACGTGTGTGTGTGTGTGTGTGTGTGTGTGTGTGTGTGTATGTGTGTGTGTGTGTGTGGCGCCACAATTTCATGCTCCCTCACAGACAGGTTTTTAGGTGGGAGGAGCGCCAAATTGAAACAACGGGATTCCCTCCAGGTTCCCACCCACTCCAACCACGCAGCAATTTTAGACTGGAGCAGGCAAGGTCGAGAACAGGAAGACTGCCCTTGCCCCAGTCGAGACCCTTTAGTGGAGTTACCTGGCATGGGGGATGCCTGAGAAAGACCGGGCCTACATCTTGGATGGGAAGTTGGGGGGACAGTGATGGATGGAGGGGAAACGCCTCCATCAGAAGCCCCCTACTGACCTCAGATGCCCTCCCCTTAAGGTCCAGTGGGCAATGAACATACCTCCCCCAAACTCCTGGCCTTTCCTTTTACACCCCAATCGCCCCTGTTGCCTTCCCTACCCTCCTCTCCTACCCTACCCTTAAACTTACCCCTGTCCTCCAGTCCCAGGACTTGGGCTCAGGCACGTTGGTGTACTTTCTTTTCAGTCTACTGCATCTCTTGCTGCTGCAGGATCTGGAGAGCTGCTGATCATTCAGATTGGTCAACAGCTCTCTAAGGTGGGACCTCCACCTGAGTGAGGGGCGGATGTCCCACCTGCAGCCAGTAAACACTCACTCGAGCGTGTCAGCTGGGCTTGGGGAATGTGTTCCCTGCCGACTCTTTGGAATGTGGGGAGGGAAACCCCACCATCTGAAACATTCAGGCCTGTGTCTCTGTTCAGTGAAACTGCCTTAATTTTTAATAAGTCCAATATGAGCCCCAGCGATGGTGTCTTCAGTCAGAATTTTTTTTCCTTCATCCTGACGTCCTCCTCACTCCATGTTCCCACCGCCCAGTGAGCTCCACACATTCATTCACACCACAACTGGGTTAAATTTTACTTACAAACAGAAATACATGGGAGAGCAATAATAATAGTAATAATGCCTTACAGCATGACAGAAATACAAGAGATGTCAAAACGCCTTCCACGTACTTGTTTTAACAAGAGAAAGGAAGATAAACAAGATGGAATGATTTTCCTGCAACCCTCCCCCCAGCATCAGTCAGGTGTTATGATCTGGAATTCAACCAACTTGAAATCAGCTGAACGCAGGTTCATCCCATATTGAGGTCATTGACGATATCTGGTTATTTGCCAAGTGAAATATTATGTGTAAGTGAGTGAGTTGTGCACCTTTGGCCTAAATCCAAATGTTCCACACAAGATGGTGAAGAGAATCTGCCCCATTTGTTATCTCTTCAACTTTGATCATTGTGAACCATATGTTAAAACATAATGCATGATCATAAAATCTTAATTAACTTGTGAGTGTTGGCAAAGTTGTGTAACTACATTGTAGACAAGCAGTACTTCTCAATAACTTACAATATTGGAACAACTTACTTACATTATTTAGAAATTAATATCTCTTAATCAATTTGACTAAATGATATAGTTGTTTTGCCAGTTTGTAAAATTATGTACGACCAACAGTTTTGCTTCTCACGCAATCTACTCCATACCAATATGACTAAATTCACAAGTCAATTTTTCATTAAATATACTGAAGACGTGGTAAATATTGTACCAGAAAACTACTTTGCGATGTGACCCATAAAAATGTAAAATTATTCATACAAAGTTATTGTACAAAGTGCTATCTTCAAATCGATTTTAAATCCATCATTGACTGAATTATAGTAAATCTCCTTGAATAAATAACAAATTAGGGAGTGATGAATATAAGTCTTTGGAATGATTAATGTCGATCTGTTTCAGGGGACAGTCATTATTCAAGTCAAGTAACAAATTGGATGGCTGGAATTTTGAGGCTGCCCCATCACCAGGGTGGCCTCAAAATCCCACCAACCCACAACAGGCTGGCAGGTGGGATTGTGAGGCATAAAATCAGGTGGCATGGTGGAAGTCACCATGCCAATCAACGACCAAACTCTGCTGGGATTTTAACACATTATGTGGCGAGGCCACAGGCTTGGGGTGTCCTCCAGTCATGCACCCTGTGCCCAATGGGGGCCCCTCCCCCCCACCCCCGACACTAGCAGAAAGGGCCATCCCCTCTTGTTAACCTCTCCTGGCCTCACAACCACCATTCACCAGTGCCTGCCTAACTTACCCTCCAGCCCAAGCTCCTCCATGGCTCCTCGTCAAGGATTGATAGCAGTTCCCGTCGTGGCCAATGCTCCAGGTGGCACCGCTGGGATTGGAGAACTGCTGACCATCTGATTGGCTGACATCTCTTGGAGGCAGGGAAATCCTTCCACATACAGGCAGAAGCCACAACCTCAGGCAATTTAACTGCCTGATGACCATAAAATTCGATCCTGGCTTCCTGGGCCGGTGAAGGTGTACTCACTGCTGACTTTTCAGCTGGTGACAGAGCCACCTCCTCCGTGAACAATTCTGGTCTATATGTAGAGTTGGTAAAATAGAATAAAAGTGTATTTAATGCAATTTTCCAGAAACCTTGTTATCAGCATATAAAAAAAGACAAAATTGAGTATGTTTGGCAGTATTATGGGATTGTCTGTGTATATTGATAAAATATGTGTTTTTTATAGAATTTCCATGCAAACAAGCTCGAAATAAGCATGATTTGGCACAATCAAACTGTTTTACAATATATGTATGGATATGAATAACAAATAATTAAATATACAACTTAATCCAGGTGCAGTAAATAACGCGCAGACAGCGCAAGTACAAAATGATTTGTTCAGGACCTACTCATACATGCACTAAATTCCACTAGGTAAATATAAAATGCCACGACAGAAGACCATGGGCAGAATTTTCCCTGCCGGCTGGCAGCGGGCATGATAGGTGGCGTGAGCAGACAATACGGTGCGATCGGTTTCACGACAGCAGGAAGGCAGGTCACCATTTCTGGGCTGCGGTTCCCACCATCGGACATTGGGAACCTCATTGTAATACATCGGCATGTCATTATCAGGCCATCCCACTGGATTGTCCGTCCACATCAGCGGGAAAGCACGCCGACGTGTTTCACAACAGCACAGAGGCGATTTGTATTTGGCAGTCTGCACTTTGGGTGAATTGGAGGGGACAGCACAGCAACGTTCTGCAGAGCCCGCCAGGGTTGCCTGTTGCTTTGGAGGCTTCAGGGGCACCGGGAAGGGGGTGTCGGGGTTAAGTGCCGCCCTGCCTTGGAGGTGACTTTTGAGCGTGAGTGAGTGTGACCTTACCATTGAGGCGACTGGTGGCGATGGTGAGGGTTGTGGTTAGGGCAGCCCTGTCTCTGAAATGACTGGTGGGGTGGGGGGGGCGCGGTGGAGGGGGGAGGGGGTGCAAAGGCAGCCTTGCTGTTGAATATAGAGCACAAGCATTGGGGGTGAGGGGAGGATGGGTGAGGGAAAGGGACACGCATTCGGCAACCTGTAGAAAGTGACCATTCGTCTGTAACTGAGACAGTTCAGGCACAGCCACATTGATATGAATGGGGTTGGGCTCCTAGCTTATCTGCCCACCCAAACAACGCAGGGCTATCAAAATGCCACCAAGTTCTCCAGAGCTCCAACCCCACCCTCCCCAGCCCTAGTAAAACAGACTGCAAATTTACGGGCACTTTAGTAGATTGCAGAGCAGTTGGACTGCACACATTGTACAATCTCCTCACTAAAGCTGGCCATGGAGCAGTCACCAATAGAGGTGCTCACAGCCCCTTCCAATGGCATCATTCTGGTTTGGACCTGTCTCTCCCATGGCTAACAGTGCAGCCTTGCAGCATGGGTTAGGAGAATGTCTGTGCCTGAGCTGAGAGCACAGCATGCAGTCCAGTGGGCAAAGCTGCTCCCAATCGGTCAGGTGGGGTAGGGCGGAGGTGGGTAGGGGTTTCCAGCAGCCATGCAGTGCACTAGACTCTGGCTATCCAAGTGGTGGCCAGCACTCTCTGGAAAGCGTTAAGGGGCTGTCACACATAACCAGGATATGTTCTTAGTACACCCATGCTAAACACATATCTCTCTCTTTCATCCTGCAGGAGGAGTACACCAGGATCATGGAGCCTGGTGAACTAGTTGTATGCCTGATGGCCTACAGAGCACGAAGAAGATGGAGGAGAGAGTGACTGAGGCTCCTGGCTGTACAGAGGCAGGAGCAGGAACCTCAGGAAGAAGGTGGCGGCTGGGGCTTCCACACACGCCACTCAGGAGCAACAGCGAGTCGTCACTGGTCGGCGTCTAATGACACCCAGTGTCTATAGATACCGCCTTTCATTCCTGCAGATGACCGAGAATCAGTGTCGCCTAGGACTACACATGTCTAAGGAACTGGTTGCTCACGTCTGCCAGTTGCTGCAGGACTTGGCACCAGGGGGGCATGGAGGGCATCCACTGCCAGTGGCTGTGAAAGTGACCATAGCACTCAATTTCTAAGCTAGTGGCTCCTTTCAGGGCTCCACAGGTGATCTCTGTGGGATTTCACAATCCGCCACCCACAAATGCATCCATGAGATCACGGATGCCATCTTCTCCATGGCACACAACTTTGTGCTTTTCACCCAGGACCAGGAAAGCCAGGATGCAAGAGCGATTGGATTTGCCCAGGTTTCCCACAGGTACAGGGTGCGATTGACTGCACTCACATGGCACTTAGATCTCTGTCACAACACACAATGGACCATATCAACTGCAAGGGCTCCACTCACTGAATGTGCAGCAGGTGTGCGACCACCAGAAACGCATCTGTGATTGTGCACATGGTTTCCAGGGACTGTGCACATGACGCCTACATCCTGAGTCGCTCTCAAATCCCTGCAGTCTTCCAGAGTCCACAGAGGTTGCAAGGTTGGCTCCTTGGAGACAGGGGCTGCACTCAAAGGCCGTGGCTGATGACACCCGTGCAGCGGCCTCAGACTGCAGCAGAGCGACGCTATAATGAGGCTCATGCTGCAAACCATCGGGATGCTGAAGATGAGGTTCCGGTGCCTGGACCGGTCTGGTGGAGCCCTGCAATACAGTCTGCAGAGGGTGTCACACATCATCATTGCCTGCCACACTTGTTACAACTGGTGCTCCAACGAGGAGACGAGCTGGCTGAGGAGGAGATGGAGGACCTGGAGGTCTCCTCCAATGAGGAAGATGCCAATGGGGATGTGGGTGAGGAGATCCTCGATGGTGACGATGATGGGGATGAATCCCTCGCACTGGCCAGGAGTGATCAGGAGGCCCTCATAGCTGCTGGATTTGTGGAAGATAATGAATACATGCAGTGAGGTGACCCCATACATCCTCACATCGCATCTGTGAGTTTTTGACTCCAGTCTGGCTTATGGCAACGCGAATACCCTCTGTGAGAATGTTCCTGTAATGGAGACACAGTGGAGGCCCTAATAGTTGCTTAATTGCAGAGGATGAAGACATGCAGTGAGGACACTCCATAAATCTTCACATGGCCTCTGAGAATGTCTGACTCCTGTCTCACTGAGGGCAGCTCGCTTATGCTCCGTGATCAGGATCATATCATAGAGACGCAGCCATGAAACTTTAGAAACATTTGATGCTTTGTCCGCCTTCAGCACCTGAGCCCTTCAGGAGCTGGAGCACAGGATCAGGGGCCACAGATGAAGAATGGGGGCCGGCCTCTCCTTAAAGATGCTGAGAATACATCAAGAGAATGCAGAACTCTGTGGCACCTACCCACTACATTCTGGCAGCAATGACCAGCACCGCCGAGGTGCAGGCATCAGTAATGTCTCCAAGGAGTGTGAGGCTGGATCGTCACTTTGGTCTGAAGGCCGCACAAAGCACAGGGAAGAGGCCCTGGACTGAGACACGTGCCTTTATCTTGTGCAGAAAGATTTCACAACTGAGTGACAAGAACACTGCTCATCAGAACAAGGAGCCACATGCAGGGAGACATTCCTGGGAGATTATTGACAATAGTGAACAGTATGTACAAGTGATTAACACCCAATGCCCAGGCTGTGCAATCAATTGTCCTTAACTGTCCTAACCCTGCCACTATGTCTTGGTGCACCCTGGACATCCACAGCAGAGGTGGAGGCAGCCTGCTGACTGCGACGCCCTATTTGTGATGAGTTTGGTGGGCATCCTCTGGAGAGCCGAGACCTGGAGGGCCCTGGCCTGCTTTTGTCATTCTGCTGTGTGGTAGGAGCTAGAGCTGCTGAAGCCACAGAAAGAGGAGAGTCGGATGGGCTGGACACACTTGGAGTCACCTGGATGGATGGGTCCAGAGTGTGCACTTGCGGATCCTACTCCCTATGGGTGCCTGGGGGCCTCAGGCTGACTCCTTGAGAAGCAGACTGGAGTGAGATTGAGCTGCCCGGCACCTCTCTCACATACACACTGTTGGAGACCAACTATGGAATCAGCGATGGAGTTCAGCCTGCGCAGCAGTGCGGGATTGACGTCCTGGACCAAGGTCTCCATGGTGGCTGCCATCCTACCAGTATTGACCTCAGTGCATTGGCATGCTAGTGCTATCACCCCAGAGTAAAGGTGGACAGACTCCCCCATCATGCCTTGCAATCTGAGCAGTGCAGCGAACAACCCTTCCTGATGTTCCCGAGCTTGCCTTTGCAGCTCCAGCAACTGTGACATGACCGAGTCCAGAGGCTCATCATCTGACTCGGACTCAGCAAATTTCTGGCCTCCAGCAGTCCTTCAAGTGTCAGATGCCTGGGAAGTCCCTGCCACAGCCTGCAGTGGATCAGACAGTGCAATGTGCTCATCAGATTGTGATCCCAGGTTTATTCTAAAGCTAGACCCCATTGATGTCTGTGTCACTGCACTAGTTTAGGTGTGGGTGAGCACTGTGACGGGACTTCAGGGAGGGTGCCTCCAAATCTCTCTTCACAGGTTTCTTCGGGGCTGATTAGAGGCCCTGGGTCATGGACTCTGTCAGCTGTTTGGCAGATGTGCCCACAAAAGCAAGGGGAGGTAATTAGTGCATGGCAGTGACCTGTGAAAGAGGACACATCACTCACAGTATGGTTGTCTGATGGATGTTGCACTGCTGGACCCTCACTTAGTAGCGCATCACTGACCTCACCATCAGTACAGGATCAGTCCAGATCCTCACCGGCCAGCTGGGCGGCTCTGTTTTCAAAGTCCATGAGGACTTGATTTTGGGCATTCCTCCATCGGTCTGTGGCCTCTCTCTCTTGCTGTGTGCTAGCTTGTCCTACATGAATAGAGACGGAGAAAGCGTAAGCAGAATCCTTGCTGGGCTAGATGATAAATGTGCCTGGCCTGTGCGCTTGGTGAGTGGTCCCATGGACGGGATGAGGACAATGAAGGTGAGTGTGAGACAGTGAATAGTGATGTCCCTTGAACTGGAAGTGTGTGAGGGCCCTGTGGATGTGTGCTGGGTTTGTGAGTGTGTGAGATGAGAGTGATGAAAAGAGTGACTAACCCTGGCAGAACGGAGGAGATCATTCCTCCTCTTGTGGGTGGCTGTCCTGTTCTGAAGGGCATTGGCACTGACCACCACTGACACCCCCTCCCAAGCCGGATTTGTCACAATTCTGCCCATTCTGTGGCCACAGTGGGGGTAGAGGACATCCTGGTGGGCCTTCACAGCATCCAGCATGGTTTTCTTGCCTTTGAGGCCCAAGTCCCCTGGGCAGAAGTGGTGAGTTGGAAGCAATGAGCCTTTAAATATGGTGCTCGGTCTGATGCAACAGCGGACGGGCGAATGAAGAGTCTGTCCACCATGGAAAAGGCGTGTTTCCTGGCAGTGCATAAATAATGAAGCGGGTGTGGGACAATACGGCATGGAACCCACCATTGCCGTCGGCGGGCAGCACGCCATTTTACCGGCCCGCTACCGCACTTAATGCAAATTTGGGAAAATTCCGCCCAATATCATATGTTGGTATTACTATATCAAATACATTTTAAGTATTAGCGATTGTACGTTGGAAAATTGATTTAACAATCCCAGGTTATAATTTGACTTTGGGTGATCGTTTAAAATGGGCTACACTAAATCAACCACCCATTAAATATCTCTCCTGATTTCATCTCCATTGACTTCAGTCATTTTGTTATTTCAGTCTTTGAATATCCTTGGAACATTTTTCTACAGTTAAAGGCATGAAATAAATCCAAGGGCTGAATCTCCTGGACTTAGTCAACATGGTCAGCAACTCAATATTCCTGGTTATAGGGTATTTAGATGAGATAGAGAGGGGGATAGAAGGGGGGGTTGCAATATCAATCAAGGAATCAATCATAGCAGTGAGGAGGGATGATATCCTGGAAGGATCATCAAATGAGGCCATATGGGTAGAAGTAAGAAACACAAAAGGGGCAAACATACTGATGGGTGTGTACTATAGCCCCCAAACAGTCAGTCAGAGGATCAAGTATGTAATCAAATTTCAGAGGTGTAAGAATAGGTCAGTAATAGTAGAGGATTTAAACTACCCAAACTGGGATCGTTTTAGTGAGCAAGGTAGGGAGGGAGCAAAATTCTTAAGTTGCATCCAGGACAACTTTTTTAGCCAGTATTTTGTGTAGAAAACCCAACAAGGGAGGGGGCAGTTCTGGACCTAATGTTTGGAAATGAGCCCAGGCGGGTAGAAGGCGTCTCAGTAGGGGAGCATTTTAGAGATAGTGACCATAACCCAGTTAGATTTAGGAATAGCTTTGGAAAAGGATAAGGTTGGGCCAGGAATTAAAGTTCTAAACTTGGATAAGGCAAATTTTACTAAGATGGGATACGTATGGCCCAGTGGACTGGGAGAAGCTACTTGCAGGTAAAACTGTCAGGGCAGTGGGAGGCATTCAAGGAGGAAATAGCGAGAGTACAGGGCAAATATCTTCCCGTAAAGACAAAGAGGGAGGCCAAGTCCAGAGAACCCTGGATGTCAAGGGACATAAAGGTTAGGGTTAAGGAAAAAAGAGAAGCTTATGGCAGATACTGAGGGCTCAATACGGCAGAGTCCCTAGAGGAGCATAAAAAGTGCAAGGGAACTTGAATAGGAAATTAGGAGAGCTAAGAGAGTGTATAAGAAAGCATTGGTGGATAGAATAAAGGAAAATCCAAAGTTTTTTTAATGTATAAAGAGCAAGAGAATAACTTGGGAAAGAGTAGGGACTATTAGGGACCATAGAGGTAATCTGTGCGTGGACCCGGAAGACATGGGTACAGTTCTCAATGAATAGTTTGCGTTGATCTTCACAATGGAAAAGGACTATGCAGGTATAGACACCAGGGTGGAGGACTGTGAAATATTAGAGGAAATTAACATAGAGAGAGAGGAGGTACTAACGGGGTTAGCAGCCTTAAAAGTGGATAAACCCGCAGGCCTGGATGAGAAGTATCCCAGGTTGTTGAGGGAGGCAAGGGAAGAGATATCAGGGGCCCTGGCAGTAATTTTCAAATCCTCTTTGGCCACAGGTGAGGTGTCAGAGGACTGGAGGACTGATAACGTCGTCCTGTTGTTAAAAAAACGAGGAAGGGATAGACCAGGAAATTATAGGCCAGTCAGTCTAACCTCAGTGGTTGGGAATTACTACAAAGAATTCTGAGGGACAAAATATATTTGCACTTGCAGAAACACAGATTAATCAGGGATAGTCAGCATAGATTTGTTAAGGGAAGGTCGTGTTTGACAAATTTGATCAAATGTTTTGAGGTGCTAACCAGGAGTGTTAAAAAGGGCAATGCATTTGGTGTGGTCTACATAGAATTTAGCAAGGCTTTTGATAAGGTCCCTCATGGTAGACTGGTCAAGAAAGTAAAAGCCCATGGGATCCAAGGCAAAGTGGTATGTTGGATCCAAAATTGGTTGAGAAGCAGGAAGCAGATGCTGATGGTAGAGGGATGTTTCTGTGACTGGAAGTCTGTTTCCAGTGAGGTTCCACACGGCTCAGTTTGTGGTGTACATAAATGATTTGGACTTAAATGTAGGGGGTAAAATCAAGAAGTTTGCGGATGACAAGAAAATTGGTAGGGTAGTAATTAGTGAGGAGGATAGCCGTAAACTTCAGGAAGATATCAATGGACTGGTCATGTGGGCAGAGCAGCGGCAAATGGAATTCAACCAGGAAAAGTGTGAGGTAATGCACTTGGAGAGGGTTAATAAGGCAAGGGATTACGCTATGAAGGGTAGGACCCTGAAAAGTACTGAAGATCAGAGGGACCTTGTTGTGCATATCCACAGATCTCTGAGGGTAGCAGAGCAGGTAGATAAGGTGGTTAAGAAGGCCTCTGGGATACTTGCCTTTATTAGCCAAGGTATAGAATACAAGAGCAGGGAGGTTATGCTGGAGCTGTATAAAACGCTGGTTAGGCCACAACTGCAGTACTGCGTGTAGTTCTGGTCACCACATCATGGGGAGGATGTGATTGCACTGGAGAGGGTGCAGAGGAGATTTACCAGGATGCTGCCTGGTCTGGAGAGTCTGATCTATGAGGAAAGATTGGATAGGCTTGGATTGGTATCCTTGGAGCAGTGAAGGTGAGAGGGGGCCTGATAGAGGTGTATAAGATTGTGAGGAGCATAGATATGATGGATAGGAAGGCACTTTTTCCATTAGTAGAGGGGTCAATAGTCAGGGAGCAGCATAGATTTAAGGCAAGAGATAGAAGGCTAAGAGGGGTGTTAAGGAGAAATGTTTTCATGCAGAGTGTGGTTAGTGTAGCCAGATCTTTGTTGACTGGTGTGAACATGATGGGTGAATGGCCTCCTTCTGTTCTGTAAACATCTATGAGTAGTTCCTGTCGAAAAGGTAGACAATTTTCAGGTTAGGAACCTGATTTATTAATAGGTGGACTTAGCTGTGGCTCTTTAATTCACCGACAGCATTAGCATCCCACCTCCAGTTTGCCTGACCAGTTAGGGAGGGTCGGCAGGATGATTTGTTCATTCTGTCAAAGGAAGCATTTCTAATGAAAGGAACCATGGCTTGGTTTACAAGGCTCTCAAGCACGTGGATTTTTGATGCTGCAGCAACTAAGGAATGGAGAGGAGATCTGGAAAGTATGCTCGAGATCACTCACTCTTACCTGCTGCAGGATCTGAAGGACTGCAGTGTGGTGAGCTCTCCCAAGGAGGGGAGGAAGAGGGCCAACCTCTCCAACCAAGCAGACAAGGATGAAAGTGGCCGAGGAAGCAGCAGAGGTGTGCTCCCTCCAACCTGGAGACAGTGTGCATGAGGCTCCAGGACCTCAGGAGGCCACGACAGGTTAGTGGCATAAAAATTTCAAGTGCCAAGCCCCACACTCTAACTTGAACAGCATTCACCTGCACAGCATACCTCAGAACAACACACTGCAGTTCCACTCATTTCTCCCTCTGCAAGCATCTCACATTCCCATCTGAGCAACCAACACCCACACTCACTTTCAATGTGGGGGGAAAGAGGTACAGAATACAAGAAAAACTAGCACTGCTATGCTTGTGAAATCAAAACTGAAATGAGTGTCATGGTGGGCAGGAACAGATGCTGCATGGGAGTGTGATCAGTGAGTGGGTGGGGATGTAGCTCAGCTCAGATGAACAACTGAAAGTGAACCCAGCGGGCAGCATTGAAGATGATCAGGTCACTGAGATGAATGTGATGGATGAAGGCTCTGTGTGTGTGGTAGAGGGCTTACATGAGGCTCTGAAAGGCCCTGCCACACTCACATTTCTCCCTCCAGAATCATCCATGGTCTGGCTACGTGCAGCTGAACTGCTGGTGGGGGGTTGGGGTGGGGGGTGGGGGGGGTGTGCGGTGTGTGGAGGCAGTGGGGGGGATGCCGTGGGAGGACTTGTGAAGCCTGTCAATGAAGTTGAAATACACCATTATACATTATTCAGTGAAAGTGAATATATTTTCAGATTCTAAAGTGACAAAATGTTTTCACCCGTGCAACCAACTGTGATCAGAATTTTTTGAATTTTGGATATCTTACACTTGTAGCTGCTGCCCTGACATCCACAGCAGTGGTGGAGAGAGCCTGAGCAGCCATTGGCCCTGTTGCCTCTGGTGACTTTGGCGTGTGCCCTCTGGAGAGCCAAGGCCTTGGGAAAGAGATATGGGAGCATTTCGACGCCAAGATGATCCACAACAAACACATCTGCAGGAAGTGTAAGCAGCTTGAGGAATTCTGGATCAGGATTATTGATCTAGAAGACAAAATGTAGACATTGCGCAACATAAGGGAGGGGGAGAAATACCTGGACACTTTGTTCCTGAAGATGGTCACACCTCTTAGAATAGGGTCACCTGTTTTGGTCAGCAATGAGGGACAGGAGGATGTGACTGTCAGTGAGGCAGGTAATGGGACCAAGCAGACAGTAATGGAGGAGCCTCAGTCTTTGCAATTGTCAGACAGGTTTGAGGTGTTCACAACCTGTATGGATGAAAGTGAAGTCTGCAAGGTGGATGAGCTGACTGGCCATGACACTGTGGTACAGGAAGCCATTCAAGTGGGGGGAAGCAAAAAGGAATGTAGTGGTAGTAGGGGACGGTATAGTGAGAGTGATTGACACTGTTCTCTGCAGCAAAGAGCGAGAGTCCCGATGGCTCTGTTGCCTGCCCAGTGCCAGAGTTTAGGACATCTGCTCAGGGCTGGAGAGGAACTTGCAGTGGGAGGGGGAGGGGCCTGTTGTCATGGTCCATGTAGGTACCACTTATAGGTAGAACTAGGAAAGAGGTTCTGCAAAATCAGTATTAGGAGCTATGTATCAAATTAGGAAGCAGAACCTCAAAGGTAATAACCTCTGGATTATAACCTGAACCACATGCAAATTGGCATAGGGCAAATAAGACTAGAGAGATGAATGTGTGGGATGTGTGGGTCCCGGTTTGTGGGGCACTAGCATCAGTACTGGGAAAAGTGGGGGCTGTACTATTGGGACAGTTTACACCTGAACCATGCTGGGACGTGTGTCCTCGCAAGTTGCATCACTAAGGAAGTAGAGAGAGGCTTTCAACTAAACAAGAGGGGTGAGGGGTGATCAAGCTTGGGTGTAGGTAGCAATTCAAGATGTAGAGTCAAGACAGGAGAGCAAAATAGTAATATGAGAAATGAGGGTCAAAGAATGGCAGGAAGGGACAGAGAGGTAAAACCTAAGAATATATCAACAGCTATGACTAGGCTTTACAAAGGCAGCAAAAAGACAAAACTGAATGCTCTCTATCTGAATGCAAGTAGCATTCATAACAAAGTAAATGAATTGATGGCCCACATTGAGGTAAATAAATATGATCTGATAGCAATTAGAGACGTGGCTGCAGGACGACAAAGATTGGGTCCTTAATATTGAGGGGTACATGACATTCAAGAAGAATAGGAAGAAAGGTAAAGGTGGAGGGGTAGCACTGTTAATCAAGGAGGGCATTGGTGCAATAGTTAGAGATGACCTTGGTTCAGGAGATCAGGATGTAGAGTCAGTTTGGGTGGAGATGAGGAATAGTAGGGGAAACAGTCATTAGTGGGAGTGGTCTACAGGCCCCCTAACAGTGACCACAGTATAGGACAATGTATTCAAGTGAAAATATTGTGTGCTTGTGATAAAGGGACGGCAATAATCATGGGTGATTTTAATTTGTACATAAACTGGAAAAATCAGATTGGCAGTAGTAGCTTAGAATGCTTTTAAGATAGTTTCTTACAGCAGCATGTTCTGGAACCAACCAGATAGTAGGTTATATTAGACTTGGTATTGTGTAACATGACAGGATTAATTACTGACCTCAGAATAAAGATACCCCTAGGTAGCAGCTGCCACAATATGATTAAATTTTATATCCAGTTTGAAAGGGGCAAGAGTGGGTTTAAGACTAGTATCTTAAGCTTAAATAAGGGCAACTATGTGGGGATAAAAGCTGAGCTGGTTGAAATGAACTAGGAAACTAGGCTAGTGGATAGATCAATAGAGAAGTAGTGGCGGACATTTAAGGGGATATCTCAGAGTATTCAGAATAAATGCATTCCTACAATAAAGAAAAATTCTAAGGGGAGGACTCACCATCTGTGGTTAACTAGAGATGTAAAACAGAGCATCAAACTTAAGGAAAAAGCATACAACTCCGCAAAGATGAATGGCAGGACAGATGATTGGACAGAATATAAAGAATGGCAGAGAATGGCTAAAAGGTCAATCAGGAGAAAGAAATTAAAGAATGAGAGGAAACGAGCTAGAAATGTGAAAACAGAGTTTCTACAGGTATTTAAAAAGGAACACAGTAAGTAAAGTGAGTGTTGGTCCTCTAGAGTGACAGTGGGGAGTTAATAGTAGATAATAAGGAAATGGCGGAAGAAATGAATAAATATTTTGCTCCTGTGTTCACTATAGAGGAAACAAAAAAACATTCCAGTAATAGCTGCAAATCAGGAGGTGAATGGAAGAAAGGAACTTGGTGAAATTGAAACCACTAGGGAAATGGTACTGAGCAAATTGATGGAACTGCAAGCTGGCTAGTCCCCGGGTCCTGGTGGATTATATCCTAGGGTCTTAAAAGAGGTGGCTAACGAGGTAGTTGATGCGCAGGTATTAATTTTCCAAAATTCGCTAGATTCTGGAAAGGTTCCATCAGATTGGAAAGTAACAAATATAACCCCTCTATTCAAGATGAGAGGGAGGCAGAACATAGCCAGTTAGCTTGATGTCTGTCGTGAGGAAGTTACTAGAATCAATAATTAAGGAGGTTAAAGAAGAGCTCAAGACAATTAGGAAGAGTCAGTATGGTTTTGTGAAAGGAAAATCATGTTTAACCAAATTATTGGAGTTTTTTGAAGGAGTAACATATGCAGTGGATAAAGGGAAGCCTGGAGACATACTGCACTTGGATTTCCAGAAGGCATTTGATAAGCTGCCTCATCAAAGACTATTACGGAAAATAAAAGCGCAGGTGTAGTGGGCAACATATTAGCATGGATAGGAGATTGGCTGGCTGGCAGAAAGCAAGCATAAATGGGCCTTTTTCTGAATGGCATGATGTGATGAGTGGAGTCTCACAGGGGTCTATACTGGGGCTTCAACTCTTTATGATTCACATCAATGAATTAGATGAGGGGAGTGAAGACATGGTAGCTAAATTTGCAGATGACACAAAGATAGATAGGAAAGTATGTTGTGAAGAGGACATGAGGAGGTTGCAAATAGATATAGATAGGTTGAGTGAGTGGGCAAAGGTCTGGCAAATGGAGTTTAATATGGGAAAATATGAAGTTGTTCACCTTGGCAGGAAGAACAAAAAGCAGAGTATTGCTTAAATGGAGAATGGTTGCATAATTCTGAGGTGCAGAGAGATTGAGGTGTTCTAGTACATGAGTCACAAGAGGTTAGAATGCAGGTACAGCAAGTAATTAAGAAGGCAAATGGAATGATATCCTTTATTACGAGAGGGATTGAACATAAAAGTAAGGATGTTATGCTTCAGTTATACGGGGTATTGGTGAGACTGCACCTCAAATACTGTGCGCAGTTTTGGTCTCCTTATTCAAGGAAGGATGTAAATCAGTCGGTTCAGAGGAGGTTTACTAGATTGATACCTGGAATGAGTGGGTTGTCTTATGAGGAAAGGTAGGACAGAATCGGCTTGATTCTGGAAGTCCAAGTAGATAACATGCATTGGCTCTCCTTTGTCTAACCTACTTGTTACCTCCTCTAAGAATTCTAACAGATTTGTCAGACATGACCTCCCCTTGAAGAAACCATGCTGACTTTGCCCTATTTTACCATGCACTTCCAAGTATTCTGAAATCTCATCCTTAATAATGGATTCTAAAATCTTACCAACGACCGAGGTCAGGCTAATCGGCCTGTAATTTCCCGTCTTTTGCTTCACGCCCTTCTTAAACAGGGGGGTTACATTAGCGATTTTCCAGTCCTCTGGGACCCTCCCTGACTCCAGTAATTTCTGAAAGATCACTAATGCCTCCACTATCTCTTCAGCTATCTCCTTCAGAACTCTGGGGTGTAATCCATCTGGTCCAGGTGATTTATCCACCTTCAGACCTTTCAGTTTTCCTAGCACCTTTTCCTTGGCAATGGCCACCATACTCACCTCTGTCCCCCCGACTCTCTTGAACTTTGGGGATGTTACTCGTGACTTCCACCGTGAAGACTGACGCAAAGTACCTATTCAGTTCCTCCGCCATTTCTTTGTTCCCTACTACTACTTCTCCAGTGTAATTTTCCAGCGGCCCAATGTCCATTTTTGCCTCTCTCTTTCCCTTTATATATCTAAAAAAACTCTTGCAATCTTCTTTTATAATACTGGCTAGTTTACCATCATATTTAATCTTCTCCCTCCTTATTTCTTTTTTAGTTGTCCTCTGTTGGTCTTTGTAGGCTTCCCAATCCCCTGGTTTCCCACTGCTCTTCGCTGCATTGTATACTTTATCTTTAGCTTTTATGCTGTCCCTGACTTCCCTTGTCAGCCATGGTTGCCTCGTCCTCCCTTTAGTATGCTTCTTCTTCCTAGGGCTGAATGTTTGCTGTGTCTCCTAAATAACTCCCAGAAACTCCTGCCATTGCTGTTCCACTGTCTTTCCTGCTAGGCTCATCTCCCAGTCATTTCTGGCCAGCTCCTCCTTCATGCCTCTGTAGTTGCCTTTATTCAACTATAATATCATTACATCCGATTCCAGTTTTTCCTCTCAAATTGCAGGGTAAATTCTATCATATTATGGTGACTTCCTCCTAAGGGTTCCTTCACCTTAAGCTCCCTTATCAAATCTGCCTCATTACACATCACTAAATCTAGAATTGCCTGTTCCCTACTGTGCTCCACCACAAGCTGCTCCAAAAAGCCATCTCGTAGACATTCCACAAATTCCTTTTCTTGGGATCCACTACCAACCTGATTTTCCCAGTCTACCTGCATATTGAAATCCCCCATGATCACTGTAACCTTGCCTTTCTTACACACCTTTTCTATCTCCTGGTGTATCTTGTGCCCCACATCCTACAGTTCAGAGGCCTGTACATAACTCCCATTATGGTTTTTTCACCTTTGCGGTTCCTCAACTCAACCCACACAGGTTCTACACCATCCGAACCTATGTCATTTCTTGCTATCGATTTAATTTCATTTCTTACTAACAAAGCAACCCCACCCCCTCTGCCAACTTGCCTATCTTTTCGATAGGATGTACATCCTTGGATATTTAGCTCCCAGTCCTGATGCCCTTGCAGCTATGTCTCCGTGATGCCCACCACATCGTACCTGCCAATTTCAGTCTGCGCCACCAGCTCATTTACCTTATTTCGTATACTACGTGCATTCAGATACAACACCTTCAGTGCTGTATTTCCTGTCCCCTTTCTCATTGTCGTCCCTTTATCTGATGTGCTTGAACTTAGATTCCTAGCCCTTTCCAAACACTCTGTTCTATTTTGTGTTCTCGATACTTTAATAGCCTCTCCTGGACTCTCCTTTCTTTTCAGTTTTTTCATAATTTTCCATGAAGTTGAATCCACACCCCCACCCCCACACGCTAACCTGTTGCTTTGTTTCCCATTAGTCATACTTCTTGGAGTTTTACCCTTCCCTCCCCTCCCACTTTCTAGTTTAAAGTCCTGTTGACCACCCTACTTACCCTTTTGCTAGAACATTGGTCCCAGATCGGTTCAGGTGGAGATGGTCCCAACGTTACAGATCCCTCCTGTTCCAAAACTGATGCCAGTGCCCTACGAAATGGAACCCCTCTTTCCTGCTCCACTCCTTTAGCCACGTGTTTACTTCACTTATTCTCGCGTCCCTATGCCAATTTGCACGTGGCTCGGGTAGTAATCCGGAGATTATAACCCTTGAGGACCTGTTCTTTAATTTAGTTCCTAGTTCCAGATAATCCCCAAACAGGTCCTCTTTCCTAGTCTTACCTATGTTATTTGTCCCGACGTGGACCACAACAACTGGATCCTCCCCCTCCCTGTCCAATATCCTTTCAAGCCGGTCAGAGATGTCCCCCACCCTGGCACCGGGCAGGCAACATACCATGCGGGACTCTTGATCCTGCTTATAAAGGATGCTATCAATTCCCCTAATTATAGAATCCGCTACAATTACCACTTGTCTTTTTGCTCCCCCGTCTTGAATGGCCTCCTGTGCCATGGTGCCGTGGTTAGGTGGCTCATCCTCCCTACAGCCCTGTTCCTCATCCACACAGGGAGCAATTACCTCGTACCTGTTGGACAAGGTCAAGAGCTGAGGCTCCTCTGTTCCTGAACATAGGATCCCTCTACCTCCCTCACTTGCAGTCACACCCTGCTGACCCTGACCACCGACCGAACTTGAGGTATTTAATCTACCGGGTGTGACCGCCTCCTGAAACAAAGCATCCAGGTAACTCTCCCCCTCCCAGATGTGCTGAAATGTCCGGCGCTCGGACTCCAGCTCATCAATTCTGAGCCGGAGTTGCTCCAGCAACCAATACTTGCTGCAGATGTGGTCACTGCGGCTCACAATGGGATCTGCCAGTTCCCACAAGATACAGCTACAGCACTTCACCTGTCCAGACATCACGACTTAGATAATTAATTTATTAGCTTTGCAGTGTTTTTTTTCCAAATTTGGTGCAGATTTCCTACCAACCAATCAGGTCACAGCTTTCCTGTGATGTCACTTTTTCAGTTTTGGCTTCAGTTACTCTGTGCCCCAAGGTCACTGCTCTGGTGCTCCTCCCTCCGAGTCTGCTCCCAGGATTTACTCACCAATCAGCTGCTTTTTCTTTAAATTCCACTTTCAGAAGAGTGTTCCTCGCAGGTCTGGTGCACTCCTGAAGGCACTGCCTCTTCCCCTCTCTCTCTTTTTTTAGGTTTGAGGAGGAGGGTGGGATGGAAACATTACAGCAATGTAATGTTTGGGGCTATTCCGTTCTTTGACAGTGGGTCCTCTTGAATTCCCTCCTGAGTTGTGGTGTCTGCAGTGACTCTCCCAGAATTCTTCAGTCACTTCTCACCCTCTGTTGGATGCTCTTCCTCCTGTTGAGTGCAAGAGTCCTTCTCCTCGATTCCCTCCTGAGTCACAGTGGCTGCGGTGACTTCTCCCAGAATGCTTCAGTCACTTCTCGCCAGTGTCCTCTGTTGGATTACTATTCTGGATGCTTAAAACTATCTGTTGTCTTGGCAACTTACTACCAGATTCAACAATTAGCCCAACTCTGAATCTTGAACTGTCAAAAAGGCAACAAGATTCAAGGGCTTGAGATTTTGCCTTCAGCCCACAACTGCATGAAAGGAAGCTGACATTTTCGTATGAAAGCAAATTACTGTGAATGCTGGAAATCGCTCTCGATCCTGTTGCCTTTTTTGGCTGTTGCAGTGTTTCCCATCCTTCGGAAGACACTGAGGGGATTCAGTAGTTGAAGCTTTGTCCTGTGTTGGCATGGCCTGGGCCTGGGTATTGAGCTGCTCTCTTGCCCCCCCCGCCAATCCTCCTCCTCCTCCTCCACCACCACCTCCCCCCCCTTCCTCAGGAAGAGTCAAAAACATACACACACACACACTCCGGGAGGAGGCGCTGCTCCAGCTGACACAGAGAGACAGAGGGATTTATCTCTTCTTTCGCTCGTTAATTATTCAAGTCCCTCTCGGCATTTATCGGGTGTTATTTCTGAAGTCCCCCTCACCTCCTCCGCCTCCTCCTCCACTGTCTCTCAGTCTCTCTGGCGGCGGCAACGGCCACTTCAGCACCCGACAACCCAACTTAATAACGGAAATGACGAACAAACCAGCGCGCAAACACACTTGCTGGCTGCTCTCGCAGGGAGAGCGTGCGTGCCCAGCAAGAGTGAGGGGTGATTTGATTGAAGTATACAAGATCCTGAACAGCATTGACAAGGTGGATGTTGAAAGGATGTTTCCTCTTGTGGGTGAGTCCAGAACTAGGGGTCATTATTTTAAAATTAGGGGTCGCCCTTTTATGACGGAAATTAGGAGAAATTTTTTCTCTCAGAGGGTTGTGTGACTTTGGAATTCTCTACCTCAGAAGGTGATGGAGGCAGGTCATTAAATATTTTTAAGGCAGAGGTAGATAGATTCTTGTTGGGTAATGGAATCAAAGGTTATCAGGGTTAGATGGGAATGTGGAAATTGAAACACAAGAAGATCAGCTTTGATCTTATTGAATGGTGGAGCAAGCTTGAGGTGCCAAATGGCCCACTCCTGTTCCTATTTCTTTTGTTCTTATGTGTTTCCCAGGAATGTATGATTAATGAAGAAGGATTGGGATGACACAGCATGAAAAGCCGGCAGGCGGCAGACAGATAAAACATCTGCCCTCTTCCACACTTAGTGCAAACCTGGGGCAATTCTGCCCCATATCCTGTGAGTGTAAATTAAAAAAAAGAGTTGAGAATATTACTGATGGCTTGCATGTTACCATCAGGGAGTTGCATCATGTTCTGAATACGCACATAAAGTGGAAAACTTGCCAAACTTCAGTTGTCAAGATCAAAGATATCATCTCACATGCAATGCAGGCTTTTCACTTCTTTCAACAACTGCAGCAGTTCACACCCCTCTCGTTATTTGAAGGAGGCAGCATCATGTCATCTTCGAAGAATGGAGCAATCACCTCCATGGCTCATTCCACCAATTTGGATCTCCCAGATTGCAGCAGAGAGATGTTATAATGATGCCAATACCACCACTTGAGTTACAGTGGAACAGATCACAGGAATGATAATACATGGTGTAAAAATATCACTGAGCTCTTGGAATACATTGTTATTAATGCATAAAAATAACAGCATTTTGTGGGTAAAGAGATGCTGAGTTGCGAATTGCCACAACTTGCTGCTAAAGTTCCATCATTGCTCACATGGACCAGAGCTCACTATCAACTTCTGCATGAGTATCAAGAAATTACTGCATATGTGCTGTAAAAATAAATTAAATGTGCTGCTGGAAGAACATGACTTCACTCATTGGACCAAAGTTTTTTTTGAATAGACCTGCAGGCTGAGAATCCTTGACCCCTGTCCCAGAGCATGGGAAGGAAGATAAGCCACTTTCTTACCCCAGGGGTCCTACTATGAAAAGATAGCTGCCAGCCTAACATCAAAGATGTGCCCCTTGCTTCCTCGCGGATGTGTGCAGTGGCTAGGATAGCAGTGAACTTTAATGCTTTTCTTTCTCATATAATCAGGGAAGGATTCTCATCAATGTGGTGAATCCAGAAGTGAGTTCCAGCTTCAGGAAAGTATACATCCATTCTCCTGTGTACTGAGGACTCTGGGTCAGTCAGTGCCTCAGAAATAGAGATGTTGATTGCTGACCTTTAGATTTGGATGATTGGGTAAATTGATGGCAATCAGTTTCTAATCTATCCAGGGCTAACAAGGTCTTGGTTGAATGTACTTGCTGGACTTTCAGGATATAATTGCTGCCATCAAAGCACCCAGTGTGCTGCAGTTATTCATATCTTAGCAGCGTTTTTTTTATCATATTCATATCTTATCAGCTCTGCGACCGCCCCCACCCCCTCCCGCTGAGCCGGTCGCCAACTGAAAAATTCTGCCCCTGGGGTTCCATGTGGAAAAATCATTGAAGGTGGCAAGACAGGTTAAGAAAGCGTTTAATTGGATATTATGAATAAAGGCATAGAATATAAAGCAAAGATGTTATGCTGAACCTTTATAAGACTTTTCTTCAGCCCCATTTGGAATATTGATTGGGAGAAATCGTCCTTGCACAAAGTGCGGTACTGGGAGGGAAAAAGAAAGTTTCACCTGCCGGCTGCAATGGCAGCTTTTCACGTTGTCTCATCGCAATCCCACCATGTTGCATTCCCAGGAAACATGCCGTTTCAATGGCGGGCAGGCTCTCATTCACCCGCCACATCATCACCTTGCCGCTTCCTCATGTTGGTTACCATATTTAAAGTGCAGCCATGCACACACCACTCAGTGCTTCCACTCCAGGACTGCTGCACAAAAGACATGGCCCCAAAAGACAAAAAGACTTCAGCCGCCGCACCACCCCGCCAACACCCCGCTCCCCGCGCCCCCCCCCAACCCCCCCACCCACCTCCCCCTCCCCGATTCAGTGATGCATCCTTGGAATGCCTTTGGATGCTGTGGAGGCCTGCCATGATGTCCTTCATCCCCATTCTGGCCGCAGGAAGTCCAACAACCTCACTACTCTGGCTTGGGAGGCAGTGGCAGTGGTGATCAGTGCCAGTGCTACACAGAGAAGGTTGATCATCCAATGCAGAAAGAGGATGAATGATTTCAGCAGTGCCACCAGGGTAAGGCAACCATCTCATCATTCTAAACTTACTCAACCCCATCACACATTCACTAACATCTCAAGGGACATCACCACTCACTCTCTCACACGCACCGCCTCACATCTCCATCTGGCCTCATCTCTTCTGAAGACTGTCTCCTCAGCCCTCACCATCTTGAGGCCATTTGCACAGATCAACATGTGCTCCCACACACACCCTGAGATACCCTCCTTCCCCAGTACAACCCTCATCCTGCAGCCTCTTCCCTTGCCTGAGGCCACCTCTTGCCCCTCCCCAAGCAAGTCCTAGCCCTGCAGTCTATGGCTGGTCTTGTAGGTAGAGATCTGCCCTTGAGCCTCCCTAAAAGTGATGTGGTGCTGGCTGCAAAGCCTGGTGCTGATGACTATGAGTGCTGCTCAAAGCAAGGTAGGCAAACAAACCTCAAAGTCCTGAACAAAGTGCAGCTCGCCAGGTGCATGTTGCTTATGTACAGTCATGAAACAGGCATGTTCGGATGATCCAGCATGGGGAGGATGATTCTGATAAGCTGGGTTTATAGGGATGTATAGATGTATTACCATGAAGTTCCCGATGTCTAACGGCCATTGATAGGCAGAGCAAACAATTCCTAACAGGTTTCACGACATTGTGACACTGATGTTTGGCCTTCTCACCATATTGTCCACTCATGCTGCCAAACATACCCGCCGCCAGTGGGCATGGAGAATTCTGCCCATTGTGTCTAGTTCTGGATACCACTCTTTAGTAAAGATGCAAAGACTTTAGAGATGGTTCAAGATTTATGACAATGGTTCCGGGGATGATGAACTTCAGTTACATGGATAGATTGGAGAAGCCAGTGTGGTTCTCCTTAGAGAAGAGAAAGTTGTGAGGAGATTTGATGGAAATGCTCAAAACAGAGTTGATATGAAGAAATTGTTCCCCTTTGGTGGAAGGGTTGGAAAACATTAGGCAACTGATTTAATGTGGTTGGGAAAACCAACAGCAACATAAAAAAAAAATGACACAGCAAATGGTTAGGATCTGAAGTGCACTGCCTGAGAGTGTGGTGGAGGCAGGCACAATTGGAACTTTGAAAAATAAACTGGATAAAGACCCGAAAAGAGAAGATTTGCAGGACTACGGCCAGGGAAAGGCCTGGGGAGTTGCTCTTGCTTAGATTCAACAGGTCAAATGAAGAGTCATACGGACTTGAAGCATTAACTCTGTCTCTCTCTCCACAGATGCTGCCAGACCTGCTGAGTGTTTCCTGCAATTTTTGTTTTTGTTTCAGATTTCCAGCATCAGCAGTATTTTGCTTTTATCTTAGATCTAATCGCTTCTTTGTGTGTTGCAACCATTCTATAATTGCATGTTGCAAAGGCAAAGCACTGCAGATCCTATTACATATTTTGAGAAAGCATCTAATAGAGCTATAGTTGTGGTTTAGCTTTGGTTGAGATTTGTCATGATCTGTTGGATACAAAGATGAATTGTTAATGTAGGGGGATTGTCATAATCAGGTTGTTGTAATAGGGTGGATAAGTGATGTGAGATAAAATGTGACAAAGGCTGAATCATTTAACAGAACAGATGTTCTGAAATCGTTCTCTTGCAGATATTGCTTGTAAAACAACAAACTCCTTTTCTCAACCCTGATCTTGGTTATGTCCAATTTCCTTATTTGATTCTCCGTCCTCGTCAGGAACTTTGCACTCCAGGCCTTTCTGGGAAGCAAAATTGTGTAGGCACAGCAGGTGACCAGAGTATTAAAAACTGTGCTTGGTGACTACTGCAGGGCATTTCGCTAATGCTTCCAGGCACCCAAAACAATCGCTTCATCATCCCAATGCACATCCTATTCTAATTGAAACATCATTGTATCTCTCCTCTGCAGCAGTGGTGTTCATACAAAGTGAGGCCTTAAGTCATGGGAGGAAAGGCTTGTCCTTGTCACCCAGGAGCTGTCCTGTGATTTCCCCTTGCAGTTCGAATAGAGCTAGGATACTCAAATACTGCAAAATGAATGCTCTGTGGGAGCTCCAACTGGCCAAGTCTCAATGTTGAAGATTGTATATTAATGCAGTTATGCAATTGTAATTCCTTCCCATTCACGTAATTGGTATGTGGGGCATGGATTGCCACATGTGTGCAACCAATGCAAAATTCTGCAACTTTACAAACATTTATCACTTTTTCACCAATCACCTATCAAGATCCAGGCTTAAGCTGAATGAAATATGCAACCCTGAAAAAATTGGTAGTGGTAATTTACTCAATAAAATCATACAGTGTAAATTGCCTGATACTGCAGAAATCTCAAGGGAGACAAGTACCTGGTGTATGTACACCCACTCCAAAACTGAAATATTACAGACAATCTGTGCAGGCACTGATCCCACTGAATTTCTAGGGTACATTTTAAAGTAGCTGAAACATCATTTGCATATATTAATCAGGGGCCTAACATTCTGAATGTTTGAAAATTAATTACATTGATGTAAATTATATCTTGCTTGCAACAAACAACTCAAAATAATTGATTTATCTTTGTGTGGCTACAGTGATCAGCAGTAAATGAATTTTCTGTCAAAGACAAAGCTGTTTTTTTGTATATTCCTGACATATTTATATATTTATCAGGAATGGTAACATAGTGATTATCTTACTGACTACTGGCAACATGTCTGGTAAGATGAGTTCAAATCCCACTGTGGCAGCTAGGGAATTTAAAACCAGTTGATTAAATATGTTTTAGAATTTAAAAATAAACAACTCGTATCAGTAATGTTGACCATTTAACTTTTGGATTGTCATATTAAGCCATTTGATTCACTACTGTACTTTAAGAAAGGAAATCTACAGTACTTACCCAGTCTGGCCTACAGGTGACGCTTCTAAAATGGCCTATCAAGCCATTCAGTTGTGTTCAAGAAGGTGGCTTACCATTACCTCCTCAGGTGCAGTTAGGGATAGGCAGTGAATTCTCACCTTGTCAGCAATAGCCAGATTCTGTGAATGAATAAAAAAACTTCATTTCATGATCTATTTGTGGTTTGGTCAACCTCCTAGCTAATATTTAGGATTAGGAATTGGAATAGGTTTCAAATATGAACACAGCAATGAGCACTTTGGTAGTGGGGAGGTTCAATCTACACAGTCACTCAGGACACAGCTACATTTTCGTAGTTGCACCCCAGAACCCCTCCTTGTTATGCACCCACACCCAAACCCCCGCGCAGACCCCATTCACTGCCACCCCACTCTGCAACTTACATTTGGGCAGTTCTGGCCTGATCTTTAAGCTTCAAACAGGTGAGCCACATAAAGCAGGCAACAGGCCCCTTACAAATATAACTGAAGAATTTCATTCCTGTTTTAAATTGATCGGTGATGAAACTGTGTAGAAACTGTGTCTGCTCTGCCCAGGATTCTAAATTGAGCCTGCAGCTGCCAACAAAAAGTAAGTTTAATTTTGCTTGAAAACGTTCAGGAATTGTTGCTGTGTTTGGACCCCCCTTAGTTGGGGAATGTGCTATCAGCACACTGTTGTTCTTTCACTTGAGATTGTTTTTCATTCATTCATGGGATGTGGGCATCACTGGCTAGGCCAGCATTTATTGCCCATCCCTCATTGCCCTTGAGAAGGTGGTGGTGAGCTGCCTTCTTGAACCACTGCAGTCCATGTGGTGTAGGTACATCCACAGTGCTGTTAGGGAGGGAGTTCCAGGATTTTGACCCAGTGACAGTGAAAGAATGGCAATATATTTCCAAGTCAGGATGGTGAGTGGCTTGGAGTGGAACCTCCATAGTGGTGGTGTTCCCATCTATTTGCTGCCCTTGTCCTCCCACATGGTAGAGGTCGTGGGTTTGAAAGGTGCTGTTTAAGGAGGCTTGGTGAGTTCCTGCAGTGCATCTTGTAGATGGTACACACTGCTGCCACTGTGTGTTGGTGGTGAAGGGAGAGAATGTTTGTGGGTGCGGTGCCAATCAAGCGGGCTGCTTTGTCCTGGATGGTGTCAAGCTTCTTGTGTATTTTGGGAGCTGCACTCACCCAGGCAAATGGAGAGTATTCCATCACACTCCTGACTTGTGCCCCGTAGATGGTAGACAGGCTTTGGGGAGTCAGGAGGTGAGTTATTCGCCACAGGATTCCTAGCCTCTGACCAGCTCTTATAGCCACAGTATTTATATGGCTGATCCAATTCAGTTTCTGGTCAATGGTAACCTCCCGGATGTTAATAGTAAGGGATTCAACGATGGTAATGCCATTGAATGTGCTGGCAAAACCAATTTCTACCTCTTAGCATTTAAATCAAAAATGAGATCAGTTTCTGCAGAAAGCTGTTACCACTGATCTTTAGTGATCCTTACCAGTTATAAGTTGCCTTTGCAATTTCAATATAAGTACTCTACCTAATTGTAAAGTCATTTGACTGCAAGTTAGAACATTTCACAACTAAAAGAGTTTTACGCGAGGATGCCAATAATCACATTCAATTGTTTGCCTATTCCGTCAGGTAGTCTGCATCAGTTATTTCATTTCCTGTGTTGTAAGTCTTGATTGCTCAGAGATTGGTTCGTATTCAAAATGATTAGGTGCGTCACCTGAGAAAAGAGACATGCGAGCAACAAAATAAAAGCAAGAAGTTACAAAATGGGTGATTTAATGGCCAGGGGTTTCCCCTCAGTGATTTGGGGGTGGGGCCCGCTTGCCGATGGGAACATGACGCGGGAAGACGTCCAAGCTTAAGGCTGGCGGGCAGGCCAGGAGCTCCAGCGGGCTCCAGATTATTCATGAAACTTCATCCACTGGTGGGATGAGGTTTCACATCCCATTTTAAAAAGTTTCATAAAGTTTATGTGTTTCTTATTATCATGTCTCATCTCGTGTGACATTGTCACATGAGGGGGATATGTTAATAATTTTAATAGTTTTCTATTTTTGGAGTTTTTTCACCTGTCAGTGATCTCCCTGAGACAGTGCTTAGTCTCAGGGAGCAGTGTGCTCTCTCACGCGCATGCACAAAAAAGCGCATTTTGACAGATGGGGAATCCCTACCCCGCCCCCGCACAGGAAGCGCATAGCGTTTCCTGTCGGGCAGACTGCTGGGTGGGCTTTAATTGGCCCTCCCACTCAAAATGGCGGTGGGCCCCGCTTCAGCGACGGAGTTTGGCTGCCTGCCCACCGCCGAGCTGGTGGGGCCCATCCACCAAAGGCAAAATTCTGCCCAATGTATTTTTCCTCAGAAAGGTGATGGGTAGAAGAGGGATAAAGTCAGACACAACAAATATTAAATAGTGAACCATTCTACGTCAATAAAGGCAGAAAGATAAAATAATACTTACATGATTAAGAGCTTGACTTTCATAGAGTAATTATGGCATATGTTGGCAACATCTTGCATCCAATCAGCTGTGATTGGTAACAGTATTGGGGCATGCTTTGATGTTCAATTGCCGCCTCAATGTTGCAGAAGGTTTCCTCTGGTCAGTCAGAGCCCTTCTAGCTGGAGGAAATAAAACAAGCAGAACCCCAAAATGGTGGACAATGACCCACCACCATATTGCTGCTGTCACCTTGACCATAGCAATGTTCACCAGGGTGTCTCCCAGAGCCAGGCACTTATAGGCAAATTTACAATGTAAAACAGGGCGCTATGACATCAATAGAACCCCGATTTGTCACTTCAAAACTGAACTAGCATGTGCTTTGGTCATGGCCAGTTAGGGTGTGGTGGGGGAGGGAAGGGTCAGCTTAAGGTGAGTTTATCTTCAGTACTGTGGGACTAGGAGGAACAGGAGTAGATCTTCCAGATTCACAAACCCAGCCTGGGCCCCTCAGTCCGTAATACAATGTTTGACTGAAGCCCACCTGAAAATGGATCTCCTGGTAGGAACAATATGCAGTGGGCACTAGTGGAATATTCATACTGAATATTAGAACATAAGAACATAAGAACTAGGAGCAGGAGTAGACAATTCAGCCCCTCGAGCCTGCCCCGCCATTCAATATGAACATGGCTGATCTCATTTTGGCCTCAACTCCAATTTCCCGCCCTCTCCCCATAAACTTTCAACCCATTACTAATTAAAAATCTATCTATCTCCTCCTTAAATTTATTCAGCGTTCCAGCATCCACTGCACTCTGAGGTTGTGAATTCCACAGATTCATGACCCTTTGAGAAAAGTAATTCCTCCTCATCTCTGATTTAAATCTGCCACCCCTTAGCCTAAAACTATGGCCTCTCATTCTAGAATGCCCCACAAGGGGAAAAATTCGCTCCATGTCTACTTTGTCTATCCCCTTTAGCATCTTATATAGCTCAATTAGATCTCCTCTCATCCTTCTAAACTATAGCGAGTATAGGCCTAAACTGCTTAATCTCTCCTCATAAGACAAGCCCCACATCTCTGGAATCAATCTAGTGAACCTCCTCTGAACCGCCTCCAGTGCAACTACATCCTTCCTCAAGTAAGGGGACTAAAACTGTGCACAGTACTCCAGGTGCGGTCTCACCAATGCCTTGTACAGTTGCAACAACACTTCCCTATTTTGTTCCCTATTTCCCTGGTGTTATGCTGGCCATCACTCAAATACCACTCTGGGAAATATGTCTGATATTTGCTATTTCCAGCACAGTTGGAAATGACACACTTAAACATTTTCCAAAAAGACAGATAATAGGCAAGGAATGCTCAAAGGAAATATTCTCCCAATGTGATTATTTGATCAGACCTGGGCTGAACTGTGTAAATGCCAACCATTATGTTCATACAGCTTATGAGTATCCATTAGGCTAAGCAGAACAGCAATGTCATAACTGGTTAAAAGAGTTAAGGAGGTTTAGAAATTTCTGGTGAACAATTTCCCTGAATCACAGAAACCAATTATTACAGTTATTTTCAAAAGTTCAATCAATTTCGAACCATTTTGGAAGTATTTTATTACTTGATTTTGTTCAAAGCACTATCTACTTTTCTAACTTAAGTAATATTTTTGACACTTAGTTTATATTATTATCCATAAGAGAACTGATAATTATCTTCAGTACAACAGGTATAATGCATTTAAATTGTTTCACATTTTGCATGTAAAAAATTTTTTTAAAAATTCAGTATGCCTTCTATTTTACATATAATATCATTCATATATTTTATATAGTGATTACTTGTATTAAATGTGCATCATTTCCTCCTCAGCCAGTTCCAACTCAGGTTTAGCTGACACAGTAAAAAAAGAAAGAAAACTTTTGCATTTGTATAGTGCCTTTCATATCTTCAGAAAGTCCCTAAGTGCTCCATAGCCAGTGGAGTGCTATTGAAATATTTTCACTAGGGCTGTGAAATGATTAAATAATGAATCATGAGTAATATTTTAATTAAACAGAAATCTTTGTTTTGCTCGGTTTTAATTGCATATTTAATTGACATTGTTGCTGCAGCCATGGACAAAGTATTTTTACTCTTTGTCTAAGCCAAAACAACTGTTGCTGGGGGAGTGGACATGGTCTTGGCTGCTAAACTGATTAGCAACCCACCTCTGGGTTTCCCAACCAATCAGGGGGATCAGGCAGGATCACGTGCCAGATCTGTCCATAAATGTTCTCTATTTAAAGGGACCCTGGCAGGGGGCTAAATGGCTTCAGGAAGTTTTGTTGGTGAAGCATCTAGAAAGCTTCAGATTTGAAGGAAACAAGAGAAGGCTGCCCCCCACCCTCCCTGCCCCCACCAGCCCCCACGGTCTCAGACGCTTCCCTGGAAGATATGGTGGAGGTGGTGAGGGCTAAGGAGAAGTCCTCTTCCTTGATGATGGGAGGAGAAGACCAACCAGCCTAACAAAGCAGGCATCGCTGGAGACAGCAGCAGGAGTAGGGTGCCCTGGACCTGTATACACGATGTGCGGCAGATGTTGACTGGTGAAGGATGAAGGATTCATGGCAGCTCCCTCAATATCTGGTGGTGATCGACTTGCTGTGGTCATACACTAGCTGGGCATTAAAGAAATGGAAAGCTTGCCAATTCATAACAATGTCTGATTGATCAGAAGATTCCTTGATTGCTGCACACATACAATCAAACAGGCCCTGCACCAATGGAAATTTAGCTGACAGCCCCCAGAGTTTGAGTGGTCTCATCTAAGGCAAAGTCAGTATAATTGGTGGCCTTGGCAAACATAGCATCAGTGACCTGGGTAATGGACTTGTGGGCAGCAGTCTGTGATGTCCTGGAAATATCGCTGGCAGACACCTGGAAGGAAGGGGAGGTTAACAAGGCTGTGTTAACCTTGATGGCCAATGGCAAGGTATATCCACTTGGTCATCTTGGGAGGATGGATGCTTCCAGGATCCTGCAGATAGACGTCTGCCATGCCTTGCCTCGAGAGCCTGAGCCAACTCAGGCACTGTTGCCCTATCGTGTTCAGGAAGCTCACCCTCTGCCTATATACACTGTGCTGGGGGTTTTGCTGGAGTTCTTTCTCTATCCTCTCTGTCCTGTGGAGCAGGTATGTAGAGAAGGCAGCTGCATCTGGTGGTGCTCCTGATGCCGCTGCTGTGGGTAATCCTGTTGCTGCTCCTCAGGTCAACTAGTGATGCATATGTTGCTTTGATGCTACAGCGAAGACTAACAGCAAGAAAGTTGAGATGTAGTGAGCATAAATCAAGGCACTGGGAAGTAATTTCAAAAAGTTGTTATTGACTCCTAAGGTGGTGATTTCAGGTTGACAGAAGTAAACCTGTAAGTACAAGCCTTTCACTGTGGCTAACCACAAACTTGTCAATTTCAGTCTCTATAGCCTTCCCAGTTAGGCAATTTCAATAAGCCAACCTGGTGAGATGCAGAGAGATTGTGGAACCTGTGCACTGGCTGTTGAAAACAGAATGCAGGGTTAAAATCACACTTAATGAGCTCTTTGAATAGTTTCATTAGTTTCCTGACAGCTGCGTGAGTGTTCCCTGCTCACCTCAGAACAGGCCCCAGGTAAAATTCACAAATGAGTAGGATAATGTCAGCTTCCTAAACCAATGCCACCTTTCGGGGATTTCATCACAGCTGCACTCACGCCTGACTCCCCTTGACTGTTGATCTCCCCACACACATCTGTCAAGCTTGTTTCATTGCTTTTGGTATTAATATTCCAGAGTTATACAGAGATACTCAAACTGAACTGTTTAATGTGAAGAGTGCTTCTGTGAAACTGGCTCTGCATTTGACAGTAGATAGAAGTAATCATCTTTCTATACATTGAACCATGCAGTTTAACAAAAACAAACTTAACACACACAAGTCTTTCATTCTTAATGCTTCATCCCATAATGCTCTTCTTTACCTTTGCTTTTTTTTCCTTTCTGTTGACAGTGTTACTTTCCAAATTTATTTTCAGTGATCTTCCCTTTATTTTAAGAATGGTTTTACATAATATAAGGTATTGGAAATCTGGCTCTCACTCCCACAAAAGGATACTGATATCAATTGAAATTTTCAAGACTGAGGTTGATAGAGTTCTGTTGGGTAGTGGTATCAAGGGGTGTGGATCAAATGTGGAAAAATTGAGGTGCCATGATCCAACTAAGCTGCAGAACAGGATTCTTGAGCTGAATGGCTTGCTGCCAGACCTGCCGAGTTTTTCCAGGTAATTCTGTTTTTGTTTTTATCTCTCTGCTCCAACCAAGACAACCTGATATCTTTCGGTCTAACCAATCAATTTGGGTGAATGACACCCCCAGATATCTAACATCAATTGTTAGCAATTAGTTCCTTACTGACAACCTTTTTTTATTTCTTATCAATTCCCAGCACTAAGGGCAAGATTGTTGGAAAGCAGCAAGAAGGGCAGGCACCAGAGAAATCATCGTCAGGTAAGCGAAAAGGATTTTATATCTTCATTTCAAAACTCAAGAACAAGGCTGTAAACAAAGGCTGTAACTGATGTGATTAATGCATTTTTTTAAAGAAGCTTTCCCTTTTGCCAATGAGTACAGTTTAAAAACAGAGATAGAACAAGCAATATGCCAGATTTTTAAACAGAAAGCTGCAATGCTAAGCTTTGATCAAACTCAGTGGGAGAATGTAGCTGGATAGATGCTGTGACTTTGTTTAAGTCAAACAAGACAACTAAAAGGGGAAGTATAATTGTACCAGGCATGAAGATGAGTCATACTGATTGAATTAAGTGAGCCTGATTAGAATAATTTCTTGTATGTTTCCTTGCTGTGAAATAAAGCATCTTCATATCCATGATGCATATTTAACCTCTTGTCTCACCATTTGTTTTCCCAATCTCCACTTGAAAAGATTGAATTCACATGTGGTAATGTGTTAAAAACACAAATATCTTGTTCAGATGACAAAGCGGTCCTATTATTACACTTCTGTGTTACATTATGCTATATGGTAGATTTTAGCCAATATAAGTCTACTCCAGCAAATAAGGGATTTGAGATCCACTTACAAGTGGCACTGATGTTACTGAATGAGAAAGGCACCCTGGTAGACCCAAAATTTGTAAAAATGACTTATAAAGTAGGATAGGTGTTTGTATTTTCTAGATTTTTACCGCATGTGAATTCAATCTTTTCAAATGCAGATTAAGAAAACAAAATCTAAGACAAGGCTAAGTATAAATCATGGATAAGTAGGATAGATGCCGGAACTCCCAGTACTAACAAAGCCTGGAGATTTCATTGGAGGTTGTGGCCACAAAGAAAGCAGCAATATTCAGGGCCAAGGGTAATCCTTTAAGTAAAGGATTAAATAATATTATCAAATGTTATGGTTAAAGACCCCTTTTCAGCTGGGTTAGAAATCACAGACCCCCATTAAAATTATAACACTGTATATTCATCGTATGAAACTGTTGCATGTAAGGAGAGTTTTGATAATGTTTTTAAAGGAAACAGTGCTTTTCTTAGAGGGGTCAGAAAGGTGCATTACCTGCTTGTCATTATCTTGGTAGGAGCGCAGAGAGAGCAGGAGCAGAGAGGGGCAAGAGCAGATCAACACAGCAGGAGTGGAGAGAGAGAGAGCAAGAGCGCAGAGAGAGCAGGAAGATGTAGCGAGCAGGAGTAGAGAGAGAGCAGGGACAGAGAGAGAGCAGGAGTAGAGAGAGAGCAGGAGCACAGAGAGAGAAGAGCACACAGAGAGAAAACAGGAGCACAAAGAGACCAGGATCCCAGAGAGTGAGCAGGACCCTGGAGAAAGCTGGAGCACAGAGAGAGAACAGGAGCACAGAGAGAGCAGGAGCACAGAGAGAGCAGGAGTGGATAGTGAGAGCAGGAGCACAGGTAGATAGCAGGGGCAGAGAGAGAGAGAGATAGCAGGAGCACAGAGAGAAAGAGAGCAGGAGCAGAAAGAGAACAGGGCCAGAGAGAGAGCAGGAGCAGAGAGAGAGAGAGAGAGAGCAGGAGCCCAGACAGAGCAAGAGAAGAGAGAGAGAGCAGTAGCACACAGAGCATGAGAGAGCAGGTGTGCAGAGAGAGAGAGCAGGAGCACAGAGAGAGAGAGAGAGAAATAGCACAGAGTGAGAGGGCAAGTGCGCAGAGATTTATCAGGTGCACAGAGAGAGAGAGAGTAAGGGAAGAGAGAGCAGGACCACAGGGGAGCAGGAACAGAGGGAGATCAGGAACAGAGAGAGAGAGAGTAAGGGAAGAGAGAGCAGGAGCACAGGGGTGCAGGAACAGAGGGAGATCAGGAACAGAGAGAGATAGAGCAGGACCCAAAGACAGCAGGAGTGGTGAGAGGAAGAGAGAGCAGGAGTAGAGAGAGAGAGAGCAGGAACACAGAGAGAAGAGCACAGAGAGAGAAAAGAGGAGCTCGAAGAGACCAGGATCCCAGAGAGTGAGCAGGAGCCTGGAGAGAGCAGGAGAACAGAGAGAGAGCAGGAATGCAGAGAGAGAGCAGGGGAACAGGTAGAGAGCAGGTGCAGAGAGAGAGAGGTATCAGCAGCGCAGAGAGAGCAGGAGCACAAAGAAGAGAGAAGGAGCAGAGAGAGAACAGGACCAGTGAGAGAGCAGAGCAGAAAAAGAGAGAGCAGGACCCAGACAGTGCAGGAGAAGAGAAGGAGTGAGCAGGAGCAGAAAGAGAGCAGGAGCAGAGAGATAGAGCTGAAGTAGAGAGAGAGAATAAGACCACAGAGTGAGAGCAGGAGCATCAAGAGAGAGAGAGAGAGCAAGATCAGAGAAAGCAGGAGCAGAGGGAGAGAGTGCAGGGATAGAGAGAGAGAGAGGGCAGGAGCAGAGAGAGCAGGAGCACAGAGCGAGTAGGGGGGGGAGGGAGAGAAAGTAGGAGCAGAGAGAGAGCAGGACCACAGAGACAGATCTGGAACAGGGGGAGAGAAAGAGAACAAGGGCATAGAGTGAGAGCAGGATGTTATGACCGATGCAATTGGTAAAATGGACTTATTTGAAAATCCCAGGGGGAAACTTTAAACAACTGTCATAACCTATAATTTTAAGTGTTATGTTTGAGAAGCGACCCTAAATTCAGGAATCAGGCCATCAGTTCTTGAGGCTTTACATTAAACTAAATGAAACATTTTATTAATTTACACAGATTAAAACGTATTTACACATGGCTACAAATTACTAATATCATAACTTATAACAAATTCCCAAACTAATCTCCATTAATGCAACAGCAACCCATAGACTTAACCAAACACCAGGCAAAGCATTTCCACCTTATGAATTAAAAATGAGGTTCTTTCATTTTGGTTGCTGTGGAGACAATTGGAGGGTTACAGCTGCCTTTTGATCTCACATTGCCTCTGCTCTGCACACCCAAAAACTGCTGAAGTTAAACCTACCACCACTGATTGAATTTGAATTCTCCTTGTCTCACCAGTCTCTTTGAACTTCACCTTTTAACAATGAAACCCCTTTCACAGTATCAATTTTATTAGTAATATAAACCTATTGCTCGGTATCTGCTAGATAGATGTCAAGTTTTCACCCCACTTCTTGAATACTCTATTCAAAAAATACAAATGCACGCTATCTCTCTTAAATATCAAAACTAGTACACATCAAAACACCCAGACTAGCTGTCTTTAACCCAATTAAAACACACCACAGACTAAACCTCTATTTTAAAAGAAAAATATTTTCCAAAATATTATATACATTAATAGCTTCATGACATCCCCCTCCTTATCAGAAAATGAACCGCCATAATTCTAAAAGATGGCTTCATTTTGATAACGCATCTCACACTATCTGCTATACTCATTACACAATTACATTACCAGATGCATGCATTGACATAACAATATATATACACATGTCCCTGGTATCAACAGAAATCACTCTAGTTCAGTGTCCAGGTTTTTTTTTAAATGTCCGATTTTCCTTTAAGCTTCAAACTCTTGATAATGCATCTGTGAACAGATTTTCTCTTCCAGCAGTATGTATAATATGTAGATTAAATGGTTGTAATCATAGACTCCATCTGAAAAGCCTTGCACTTTTGTCTCGAAATTTGTCCAAAAACATCAAAGGATTATGGTCTGTGTAAACGATTGTTTCTGATGAATTGTTTGCAACATAAATTTCAATATGCTGCGATGCTAACACCAAACTCAAAGTCTCTTTTTCGATCATTGAATATTTTATCTGCTGTACAGTCAGCTTCTATGAAAAATACACTATCAGTTTTTCAATTCCAGTGTTACCTTTTTGTAACAGTACAGCCCCAATGCCTGTATTGCTTGCGTCTATGGCCAACTTGAATTGCTTGGCATAATTGGGTACTGCTAACAATGATGTTGTAGTTAATACAGTTTCCAAACTATTGAATGACTTTTGACACTCCAGTGTCCATTGAAACTTTTTGTTCTTTTTTAATAGTTCAGTCAGTGGAACAACCACTTTGCTAAAATTTGGTACAATTTTCCAGTAAAACCCACTCATGCCCAGAAATCTCAAAACTTCTCGTTTATTTGTAGGCACTGGGAAATCCACGATAGCTTTGAATTTCGCATCTCTCGGAGCCACCTTACCATGTCCAATGGTATGGCCTAGATACATAACTTACAAATTCACTTTTAGCCAAGTTCATCACCAAATTAGCATCTTGTGCTTGAGTAAATAATTCTTCCAGACGCTATAAATGCTCCTCCCATGTCTGACTGAAAACAATTAGATCATCAATACAAACAGCACAATTGCTTAAACCTGCAATTACTTTGTTTGCCAGTCTTTGAATTGTTGCAGGTGCATTCTTCATACCAAATGGCATGACTTTAACGGATATAGTCCACTTAGCATTAGGAAAACTGATATCTCCTTTGCCCTCTCCGACAATGGTACCTGCCAATATCCTTTTAGCAAGTCAATCTTTGTGATAAATTTCGATTGTCCCACTTTCTCAATGCAATCCTTCAACCATGGTGTGGGATATGATTCCGCTTTTGTCACCACATTCAGCTATTGATAGTCCACACAAAGTCTCTGTGTTCTTTCTGGTTTCGGTACCAGTGCAACAGGCAAACTCCAGTTACTGCAACTAGACAATGATATCATTTTGAAGAATGAAATCAAATTATTTTTGTACTTGTGATAACTTTGCTGGATTTAATCTATAAGGCTGTTGCCTTATTTAAGATGAATTTCTATATATACATCATGTAAAGCTAAATGTGTCTTTCCTAACTTATTTCCACAAATAGGTTTATGTGACTGCAATAGCATTTCCAAATCACTTTGACACTTGCTTGGAAGGTAACTCAATATTTCATTTAAATTTTCAAGCACCCCTGCATTATAAGACCATAAGATCATAAGACATAGGAGCAGAAATTAGGCCATTCGGCCCATCGAGTCTGCTCTGCCATTCAATCATGGCTGATAAGTTTCTCAACCCCATTCTCCCACCTTCTCCCCGTAACCTTTGATCCTCTTACCAATCAAGAACTTATCTACCTCGGTCTTAAATACACTCAATGACCTGGCCTCCACAGTCTTCTGTGGCAATGAATTCCATAGATTCACCACTCTCTGACTAAAGAAGTTTCTCCTTATCTCTGTTCTAAAAGGTCTTCCCTTTACTCGGAGGCTGTGCCCTCGGGTCCTAGTCTCTCCTACTAATGGAAATATCTACCCCACGTCCACTGTATCCAGGCCTTTCAGTATTCTGTAACTTTCAATCAGATCCCCCCTCATCCTTCTAAACTCCATCGAGTATAGACCAAGAGTCCTCAAGCGTTCCTCATATGTTAAGCCTTTCATTCCTGGGATCGTACTCGTGAACTTCCTCTGGACCCTCTCCAGGGCCAGCACATCCTTCCTAAGATACAGGGCCCAAAATTGCTCACAATATTCTAAATGTGGTCCGACCAGAGCCATATAAAGCCTCAGCAGCACATCCTTGCTTTTATATTCTAGTCCTCTCGAAATAAATGCCAACATTGCATTTGCTTTCCTAACTACCGACTCAACCTGCAAGTTTACCTTAAGAGAATCCTGGACTAGGACTCCCAAGTCTCTTTGCACTCCAGATTTCTGAATTCTCTCCCCATTTAGAAAATAGTCTATGCCTCTATTCTTCCAACCAAAGTGCATGACCTCACAATTCCCCACGTTGTATTCCATCTGCCACTTCTTTGCCCATTCTCCTAACCTGTCCAAATCCTTCTGCAGCCTCCCCACCTCCTCAATACTACCTGTCCCTCCAGCTATCTTTGTATCATCTGCAAACTTAGCCAGGATGCCCTCAGTTCCTTCATCTAGATCATTAATGTATAAAGTGAAAAGTTGTGGTCCCAACACTGACCTCTGCGGAACTCTACTAGTCACCGGCCGCCATCCTGAGAAGGACCTCCTTATCCCCACTCTCTGCCTCCTGCCAGACAGCCAATCGTCTATCCATGCTAGTACCTTGCCTCTAACACAATGGGCTCTTATCTATTATCCAATTTGATTAGAGGAAAATCAATTTCAGAGTCCTGCACTTTTATCTCTTTCTCATCATCCACCATTACTAATACCTCTTTTTGTTCTTCTTCCCTGTCGAAGTACTTTTTAAGCATATTTACATGACACACCTTCTGCTTCTTTCTTCTATCTGGAGTATTTATTAAATAATTTACTTCATTCAATTTTTTTCAATCGTGTAAGGCCCATTAAATCTTGCATTTAATGAATCACCTAGTACTGGTAACAAAACTAATACTTTTTCTCCAGAAACAAAACTGCGAATGTTAGCCTTCTTACCTGCTTTCCCTTTCATCGCTTGCTGTGAGATCTTTAAATGATCCCTTGCCAACTCACATGCTCTGTTCAATCTTTCCAGGAGAGTAGTTTCTGAATTTTTACCCACCCAATTCTTCTGAATCAATTTCAGTGGTCCCGTTACCTCATGACCATAAACTAGTTCAAAAGTGCTAAAACCAGTTGATGCATTAAGAGTGTCTCTAATAGCAGATAACAAAAATGGAATTCTTGCATCCCAATCCTATGCATAATCAAGACAGTATGCTCTTATCATAGTTTTTAAAGTTTGATGTCGTCTTTCCAAAGCTCCTTGTGACTCTGGATGATAAGTTGTTGGATTAAAACGCTTTATCCCCAAACTGTTCATTACTTCCTTAAATAGCTTTGTCATGAAATTTGACCCCTGACCTGATTGCATTTCTTTAGGTAAGCCATATCTTGCAAAAAAAATTTAATTAGCTCCTCCACAATCTTCTTAGTTGCAATATTTCTTAAAGGCATTGCTTCAGGAAACTTGGTCGATACATCCATTGTTGTCAATAAATATTGATTTCCACTTTTAATCTTAGGGATGGGTCCTAACACAATCAATCATGACCCTGGTAAAAGGTTCGTCAAATGATGTTATTGGGATTAAAGATGCTGGCTTAATCACTGCTTCTGGTTTTCCTGTTACTTTACATATATGACAGATTCTACAGAATTTGGCTACATCCCTATGAAATCCTGGCCAAAAAAAAAACTTCTGTATCTTTTCCTGTATTTTCCTAATTCCTAAATGTCGTCCCATTCGAATTTCATGAGCAATCCTCAGAGTCTCATTCCTGTATCCTTTTGGGATAACAATCTGATACACCTCCCTCCAGATTTCATTTGCTGAGACATGATCTGATTGCCACTTTCTCATTAAAATACCTTTCCAAAGATAATAATATACTGGAATACATTTTGCTTTGGTTTTTGAATAAGGTTTCTGACATAAATGTTTTAATTGTAAATCATTTTTGTAATTCCACTAACCTCTTTGAGTTAAACACTTCAACTAAACTATCCTGCATTCCTTCCTCCTGAACAATGTTATCAAATACAGTGCCAGCTAATTGGATTTTGACAACTTCTTCTTGCCTTTGAACTGTCTGCTCACCTTGTTTATTTTGTTCTTCCCTATGGGCCTTTGATCTTGTTATAACACAATTAGGAAACAATCCAGGATGTTCCTTCTGTAGCACTTCTGTTGAAAAGACTTCTATAAGACTGCTCAACTACCACAGGCATCACCCACAATTGCAATCCAGCTATATCATTACCCAGAATAAATTGAACCCCTGCAATGGGCAGTTTTTCCACCACTCCAACTATAACTTCACCGTCTTCCACCTGCTCTTTAAATCTACCTTCCACAATGGAATAGATTTAGCATCTCCATGAACCCCAATTATTATTACCACTCGCTCTGAACAACAGATATCACTATCCCACAACATTAAGGATTGACTAGCCCCTGTTTCTCTTAAAATTTTAACATCTTTACCTACTCCACCCTATACATTTGGAAAGACTTTCCCTTCACATACAAAGTCTTTAAATATTTCTGCAACCTGCTCCTCAGAATTCTCTTGAGTAAACTGTGAACACAAACCCACTTCTTTACCTTTCACTGATTCTCCCTGTTTCACCTGTACACAGACCATTGGTTTCTCCTGCGCCTGAACCTCAGAACCCACAGTACTTTTACTTCCAGAGCTTTTCTGTACCTCAATAATTACTACAGATTGTTCTTGCAACCTCCAACACACTAACTTTATGTGCCTCACTTTATTACAATGAAAACACCTCAATTTCTGAATGGCACTTCTACCTTCAGCACCTTCCTTTTTGTTCTGAGAAAAAAACTCCCTGGGAACTTACAGCTACTCCTTCTCTTCCCTGACTACCTGCCTTTTCTTTCACCTTCCCACTTTTTTATCCTTTTCCAATTTGAAAGGGTGATGGAAAAAAGGTTTATCTCTATGAACTAACTCATAGTCATCAACTATCTCTGCTGCTTGTTTTACAGAATCAATCCTCTGTTCCTCCACATAAGTTCTCACTACCAAAGGGATTGAATATTTAAATTCTTCCAAAAGAATTACTTCCCTAAGAGCTGCACCGGTTGTCTCTACTTTTAATGCCTATAACCACCGGTCAAAATTATTTTGTTTTACCCGTTCAAACTCAATATAAATTTGCCCAGGCTGTTTCCTCATCTTCCTAAATGTTTGCTTGTATTCTTCCAGAACCAACTCATATGCACTCAAAATAGCTTTTCTCACCACATCATAATTCACCAGCATTTCTTATGAAAGCATAGCATATACCTCATGTGCCCTACCTAACAACTTAGACTGTAATAATAATATCCAGTTTTCCTGTGGCCATTTCATCTGTTTAGCTAGCTTTGCAAATGAAATAAAGAATGCTTCAATATTTTTCCCTCAAACTTCGGGAGAGCTTGTACAAACTAAAACATATCCCCACTGTGTTCTACTCTAGAGATAAATCCTTCCTCATCCACTGACATCTCTTTTCTAACTGACAACATTTTCAGTTGGAATTCTCTTTCTCTCTCTCTTTCTCTTTCCTCCTTCTCCATCCTGACAATTTCTAATTCTCTTGCTTGTTCAAATTCAAGCTTCTTCAGTTCATTTGCTTCTTCATTTGTAAATGAATTCTCACTACCTCCTGCTGTGACTCATTAGTGTCAGGTTTCACTTGCAACTATAGATGCTGTGTTATATTTTTTAACGATATCTGATTTCCTAGCCCCTGCAGGTAACCCCAATTTTAACTTATCTGTCAACTCTGTTAACTTGCTTTTGCTTATTTTCTCCAACCCAATCCGAGTTATCTCTTCTACTCCCAGAAAAGTCTTAGCAATTGCCAAAGCCAGCTTGCAGTCTCACCACTTCTAAAATACCACACCAACTCCTGAATTCAAAATGCCTCTCATACTTGTAAGCTTTAGCTAACCAATCGTAGAATTAGAAATATAGTTTATCCCAACACAGCCCCGAATTGTTATGACTGATGCAGTTGGTAAGGAGGAGTTATTTAAAAATCCCATAGGGAAACTTTAAACAACTGTCATAACCTATAATTTTAAGTGTTATGTTTGAGATGCTAATCTAAATTCAGGAATCAGATCAGAAGTTTTACATTAAACTAAATGAAACATTGTACTAATTTACAAAGGTTAAAGGCATGGCTCCAAATTACTATTATCATAACATTTAACAAATTCCCAAGCTATTCTCCATATAGGCAACAGCAACCCATAGACTTAACCAAACACCAGGCAAAGCATTTCCACCTTATAATTTCAAAATGAGGTTCCTTCACTTTGGTTGCTGGTGAGACATTTGGAGGCTTATAGCTGCCCTTTGTTTTCACATTTCCTTTGCTCTGCACACCCAAAAACTGTTTAAGTTATACCAACCACCACTGATTGAATTCAAATTCTCATTGTCTAACCAGCCTTTTTGAGCTTCACCTTTTAACAAGAAACCCCTTTCACAGTACCAATTTTATCAGTAATATAAACATATTGCTTGGTATCTGCTAGATAGGCATCAAGTGTTCACCCCAATTCTTGAATACTCTGTTCAAAAAATGCAAATACACACTGTCTCTCTTACATATCAAAACTAGTACACATCAAAGCACCCAGGCTTGCTGAATTTAATCCAATTAAGACACACCCACAGGCTAAACCTCTATTTTAAAAGAAAAATATTTTCCAAAATATTATATACATTAATAGCTTCATCACACAGGAGCAGAGAGAGAGCGGGATCAGAGATAGCAGGAGCAGGAACAGAGAGAGAGAGAGAGAGCAGGAGCAGAGAACTAGAGCAGGAGCAGAGAGAATAAAAGCAGAGAGGACAGGAGCAGGGATAGAGAGAGCAGAAGCAGAGAGACCAAGAATGGAGAGGACAGGAGCAGAGAGGAAGAGAGCAGGAGCAGAGAGAGAGGGTAGGACCCTGGAAAGTACTGAAGATCAGAGGGACCTTGGTGTGCATATCCACAGATCCTTGAAGGTAGCAGGGCAGGTAGATAAGGTAGTTAAGAAGGCAAAATCAGAAATACCTGGGAAAACTCAGCAGGTCTGACAGTATCTGTGGAGAGGGATACAGTTGACGTTTCGAGTCCGTATGACCCTTCATCAGAACCAAATTTCTATATTTTTTAGTTCTCATGAAGTGTCACACGGATTTGAAATGCCAACTGTATCCCTCTCTGCAGATGCTGTCAGACCTGCTGAGTTTTTCCAGGTATTTCTGTTTTTGTTCTAGATTTCCAGTATCCGCAATATTTTGCTTCTTTCTTAGTTAAGAAGGTATAAGTGCCTTTATTAGCTGAGGCATTGAACACAAGAGCAGGGAGGTTATGCTGGAACTATATAAAATGCTGGGTTGGCCACAAATGGAGTACTGCGTGCAGTTCTGGTGACCACATTATGGAAAGGTTGTGATTACACTGGAGAGGTTGCAGAGGAGATTTACCAGGTTGCTGCCTGAGCTGGAGGGTCTAATCTATGAGGAAAGATTGGATAGGCTTAGATTGTTTTCCTTGGAGCAGCGAAGGTTGAGACTGGACCTGATAGAGATGTATAAGATTATGAGAGGCATAAATACAGTGGATAGGAAGGCACTTTTTCCATTAGAAGGGTCAATAATTAAGGATAATAGATTTAAGGCAAGAGGTAGAAGGCTAAGAGGGGTGTTGAGAAGAAATGTTTTCACCCAGAGGGTGGTGGGAGTCTGGAACTCACTGCCTAAAGGGTTGGTTGAGTCAGAAGCTCTCATAACATTAAAGTGCATTTAGATATTCACTTTGCATAGCCATAGCCTCCAGGGTTATGAGTCAAGTGCTGGAAAATGGGATTAGTATAATCAAGTCCATGTTGGCCGGCGTGGACACGATGGACTGAAAGGCCACCCTCTGTGCTGTAAAGAGAGAGAGAGCAGGATCAGAAAAAGAACAGGAGCAGTGGGAGAGAGAGCAGAGGCAGAGAGAGAGGGCAGGAGCAGACATAGAGAGCAGGAGCACAGAGCAAGTGGCAGGAGGGAGAGAAAGTAGGAACAGAGAGAACAGGATCACAGAGACAGAGCTGGAGCAGAGGGAACGAGAGAGAGCAAGATCAAAGAGTGAAAACAGTATGTTATGATCAATACAGAAAGAGAGAGAGCAGGAGCACAGAGAGAGAGAGCAGGATCAGAGAGAGAGAGAGATCATGGGCAGAGAGAGAAGGCAGGGGTGCAGAGAAAGGGCATGAGTCCAGAGAGAGAGAGCAGGAATGCAGAGGGACAGCAGAAGTGCAGGTAGAGGGCAGGAGCACAGAGAGAAAGAGCAAGACATAAGATAAGAACATAAGGAATAGGAGCAGGAGTAAACCACTCAGCCCCTCAAGTCTGCCCCCACCCCCCTCCCCCCCCACCCCCCAATTCAATAAGATAATGGTGATCTGTCCCAGGCCTCAACTCCCCTCTCATGCCACCTCCTCATAGCCCTCAACTCCCCAATATTTTGGGGAGGAGGAGAGAGAGCAACTGCAGAGAGAGAGAGAAAGAGCAGGAGCACAGAGAGAGAGCAAGATCTGAGAAGCACTAATGTGAGCAAAAGAAGATCAAGAGAACTGGGGAAGCAGAGCACAGAGAAATTGGGAACGTGGACAGAGCAATATTGAGAAAGCATGGTCATGGAGAGATCAGAAGCACAGAAAGAGCAGAGCAAAGATAGAGAGGGGAAGGCTGGAGAGAACAGGAACATGCAGAGAAAAGGAACCTGGAGAGAGCACAAGAGGAGTAGAGGAGCAGCAAGACCAATGTGGGAGTCAAGCAGAACAAGAACAGGAACATGGGGTGAATAGTTTATGCAGAGAGCAGCAGCTTTTGAAAACAGCAATCTAAAAAGAGTAGAGGGAGAGAGAGCAAGGGCACAGAGAGAGCAGAACCACAACAAGAGCAAGAGCATGGAGGGAGTGGGAGGTTGGAGGCAGCAGGAAGCAGGAGAGCCCAGAAGGGGGAAACATTTCAGACCAGTTCAAGCCTGAACTAGCCTGAACTGACACGATCTGATGTGGAACACATGGATTTTATTGGAAGCGACCGATGAACTGGCAAATCTACTGCATTCATCTGAAATCCAGTAGGGGCTCCCAGTCTCGGAGTAGGCACCAATACTTCTCAGTTGACTGAAGCTGGAACCATATGGCACCTGCTGAAAATTTTACTGAACCAAACACCAGTGAATGCCTTTCTCTCATCTCTCACTGATTATGTTATGATATCAAATAATAGCTTTGTTATACATTTTAAGTCCATTAATCTTCAGCTCTGGGTTGACACTTGGACATACCAGCTGAATTTCCCCAGGTTGCAAGCAGCCTTGCCAGCCAGATGCTGCAATTTCCCCACTCCCCCATGTACAAAGTGGATACTACCATAGTGTCTGCCAACATCCCCCCACAGGGTGGAAACTGGCACAGCTTCTCCCTCTCTGTCTCCTAACTCCAACTCTATCTCTGCAACCTGCCCACCTGCTATGTGTCTCTTCCTCAGTCTCCCCCTTCCCAGTCTTTACACTCCCAACTCCTGCACCTCCCAAGCATTATGTAGCCTCGTGTATTTGGGTGTGTTGTCTTAATGAAGTTCTGTCTGAGGAGTGTGTTGACACTCCTTTTTTTAGATTTTAATTGCAGAAGGAAAATTGCAAAAAATATAATAGTGCCAATTTCAATGGAGATTTTCATGTGTGAAAATATATTTGGACATTCACCGCTTATTTACCTTTGTACATAAAAATGCAGATTCGGTATTTATGTGAAGTGATGTACTCTTACTTTAATGGCATAATTCCATCACAAGGACAATAAACAGATTAATTCATGACTTCAATCACATACTTTGTTTTTATTCCATTACTATTTCTTGGGATTGAATTCACTCTTGCATCCACCAGGCACTTTGCGAATATAGGGTTGGAGAAATTGGCCATCCGATTAACACATTACTCTCCCACCATTATAAATGTGAAATGCTGGCCCCAAAATGGCTGAACAACTAAGTCACAGTTCCCAAGTGTTCAAATGAGCAGGGGTCTAGTTCAGAGCCAGGTAATTTAGAAAATATGCAACATAGCATATATCACTGAACTCCATTTTAACACAGGTGCCACTGCTATTTCAGTCGGCACTGCTTGGAAGTCAGGAGAAATAACTGTGCAGATCCTCAGGTGTGTAATGCATCCTGTTTCCCGGTCCTGGAATAGGCCAGTGGTTTGGATTAATATTCTTTGATATTCATAAGACAATGGCCTTAAAATGCCAAGATGATTTGTAGCTGTCCAATTTGTTGATTGCCAAATAAAACAAAGAAGCTATTTCTTTGCATAGCTTCAGCTCTACACTGCGGTGTACAAAAGAACAGCCCATCCTTGCGTATTCGATGCTCTCCATGAGGCATTTCATCCCCAGCAATGGTGCAGCCCTTTCTAGCTGTTACTTCTTGAAGACTGAAGACCTGAGTATTGCCTTTGCCAAAAAGGTCAATGCCTCCGATGGTTTCATGGGCACTGTCCTCTCGCTCCTTTGGGCTTAGCATTGTACAACAGAATCTTCTAATTAATGGTGAGCTTGCAAAATCGCCCATCATGACTGGCAGATTTTGCATAAGGAGAAACTTAAGCTCCACTTGGGAGATAATTTCCCTCTCCACTTTCAGTTGTTGCTTCCCCCCCGGCCCTGCCCCCCACCCCCCCCACCCCCCGTAATTGCATGTCTCAAAGGGAAAGCATGAATGAGTCCACAAGGGGTCGGCCCCATGACTCTACACTTCTTGGAAGATGTGACAGCAACTGCACATTGATGGTCACAGCAGCATCACCGGACAGAATTTACACCCTGCCAACAAATGAATTCATCAATACATCACGTTTGCTTACCTCATTGAGAGAAATTGATTTTTGTAACGGGGGGAAGAGACCTGCACGAGTACAGCTCAGTGATATAAATAAATACCTTGAAATTATCCCGCTTAAACGTGGCAAGCTGCAGAACACTAGCCACATGTACCATTTGGAGGTCTTCCAGTATTTCCTTTCATTTAATCATCTCAGGGACCTTGCTAGAAAACCTGGCAGCCTAATGGAATACAGGCACTCATCCAGCGCAGCTATACTTTGGGAACACACATTGTAAAATTATTTGTTTGCTGGTGAGGAGAGCCACAATTCAGTTAACTGTTTGACAGCTCCCAGTAGAAGGAAATGCATCAAATCTTGGGAAATTCCCAAGATAATGCAAAATGTGTCAAGTTCACAAAAGCATTAGGGCCCTTATCACCTCTAACTCCTTCCCTCTATATTGGCATGTCATAAGGTATTTCAACATCCATCCTGTCTGCATACTCACAGACATTTATTGGGTATTTCACAACCTGGTCTACTGCCTTACCAGCAAGATAGCACAGGCCATATCCATAATATTCATTAAATTTGACTGTATTTTGCATTGCAGGGAGAATCCACACAGCAGCAAAGTGGAAACAATCTGCTGGTTACCACCTCCCTCCTCGATTCCATTCAATCCTTTCTTCTGACAGTCTCCTCCCTTCATTGACAAACTTATCCAGGAATAATTCCATTTTCAGTTTGCATTTTCCAAATCCAGCCAGAATAATATTATTAGTTTTCTCGGGGGCAGTTTGTTAAACTAGAACAGGAAGCAGGAGAGAGCAGGAAGCAGGAGAAAGCAAAGAGCAGAAGCAACCAGGAAACAGCAGAGAGCAAGAAACAGAAGAGAACAGGAACCATCGGAGAGCAGGAAGCAGGAGAGAGCAGGAACTAGAAGAGAGCAGAAAGCAGGAGAGAGCAGGAAGCAGGAGAGAGCAGGAAGCAGGAGAGAGCAGGAAGCAGGAGAGAGCAGGAACTAGAAGAGAGCAGGAACCAGTAGTGAGCAAGAAGCAAGAAAGAGCAGGAACGAGAAGGTAGCAGGAAGCAGGAGAGTGCAGTAAGCAAAGGAAAGCATAAACCAGAAGAGAACAGGAACCAACCAAGAGCAGGAAGCAAAAAAGAGCAGGAACGAGGAGAGAGCAGGAAGCAGGAGAGAGCTGGAAGCAGGAGAGAGCAGGAACCAGGAGAGAGTAGGAGTATGGGGGATCATGAGGATGGATGAAGCAGCAAAAGTGGAGCAGGGGCAGGGCGGGGCTGTGGGGGGGGTGGGGAGCAGAGGGGTTTGTTGCACAGGGCAACAGAGCAAGCTTCCAGCTATTCTTCATTTTAAAACTCTTGACCATGGTGCCCTGGTCAGTCGCCCACCCATAAGACTGGCCCTATATCGCAGTCCCTGTCATGTCTCTGCGACCACTCCACACCCCCACTCGAGGGTCTGTGATCCTCAGGTTGAGAACCACTGTTGTAGATCAAAATTGCAGGGGGTAGCTCCTGCTGCCGGCTCCTCACCCCTGGTGTAAATGAGAAAATTGTTCACTGGATAACGGAAAGTGCCAGTGCAGGGAACAGTAGTGCTCAAAATAGAAAGATGGCAGCCTACAGTCTGCATTGCAAGGCATTGGCCCCACCGCTCAATCTCGCCTGGTACAATTTTCTCCTGGAGTGGACTTTGAGTAGGAGATGAGTGGAACCATCAATCTTCCTGTCTGATGCCTGAGAATGGTTGAGCCTCATCTAAAAACACCTGAAACAGGTGCTTGGGAGTCCAACCCTGAGCCTGCCTTACAAATGATTACACAGGATATAAGGCACAGAAGCAGGCCATTCAGCCCAACCAGTGTTTACACTCCAATTATACCTTCTCCACCTTTTCTCATCTAAATCTATCAGCATAACTCTCTTTTCCCTTCTGCCTCATATTTTCCCCTTAAATGCATCTATTCTATTTGCTTCAACAACTTCCTGTTGTAGCAAGTTCCACATTCTCACCACTCTTTGGGTGAAGAAGTTTCTTCTGAATTCATCTTATACTACACAACCATCTAGGAAAGAACTCAACCTTCACTACCTGTATCTGTTTTTTTTTAGTTAATTTATTCAGCAAAAAGAAAGTATTAATGTAGGGCTCATTTCTAACTTAATTTTGACTTTAATATCATTTATATTGTATCTGGTGATATTTTCATTACAAGATGCTGTCAAAATCTCCCATTACTTTTTGTTGGAATTAAGAGATTATTTTGGCCACTTGGGCCTGGGAAAGAAACTGATTCTGCAATAGTAAAAATACTCTTTGAAGTACACTGATTGACGTAATTAAGAAACCTGTCTTCCATTTCATTTTACTTTACCTTCTTTCATGAATGATTAGCTTTATTATATACCCAAAAATCCGGAGAAATTCCAAAATAAGCCAACTCCTCCCAGTGAGTCACAGGATTCTGGCCATAAATGCAGCAAATGAGCGGTTGCAGTAGCACCACAGCTAGTAGATAAAGATCATCAAACAAGGAAATCAAAATGAATAGCAAAGTTACTCTTACTGTTCTCAATCTCATGGAACTGTGTGTGTTATCCACACAAGATAAGAAAGATCTAGATTCACAGTGATTATACTGTATCTATAATCATATGGGTTAGGTTTGGTCCTTATATCACTGACTGGCTCTGCCACATATATATATCGTAGATGAAAATTAACAGCGAAAGGAATCCTAGTTATTAAAATCTGTCAGTATTGTTCAATATTAAAAACTATTTATTATGATTCTATAGCCAGAGGAGATGGGAGTATATGTAATTAGAATTAATGAGTGAGTGTCAAAATAGTTTGAAAATTGATGGAAATTACAAAAATAATTTTGACATCAAGAAATTCAAAATACTTTATTATATTCTTCAATTAATTTGAGTGTTACAAATTATTACAACAGGAATGCAAGATCTCCTTTCAATCTGCAATGTTGTTTGCTGAGATTCCCGCTTGACTGATTGGAATCAGTGAGGTGACTTTCAGGAAATTGATTACAGGGGATAGATAGCAGTTTAGTCGCAGTAGAAAAAGTGGGCATAAGAAAGAGAGACACTGAGTGCAAATCTGAAAATAAATATGAAAGCCTGCAATCTGTTTAATTTATAGCTGCATTGATTGGAGGAACAGAAATGAACCCATGCTGTCAATGTATCAAAACAACTTCAACATTCATCCATCCTAGGCACATAGACAATTTTGAAATTATACCAAGTGGTCCTCACTGTGGGAATGTAGAAATTATGTAAGTGTTTAGCTCCTCTTCAGTTTTCTGTATTGAAGATCAAGAGTGTTTATTCTAGATTCAAATAGGAGTTCAAGTCTCTTTCGGGGGGGGGGGGGGGTAGGTGGCTAACGATTTGAAATAAATGTCATTCTTCATTTCTTTCAGTGCCACCCTTAAAAACATGGGTCGTGTGTGTCTGTGGCATGAAGATTTTTGGGTGAAGAAAATCATTGACAAGATGATGAAAGAGTAAGTTTCATTCTGTGTAGGGGTGAGGGGAAGGGGAAGGACACAGTTTCTTCTATCACTACTTTTATTTAGTTTACCACTTTATGTCAGATCACAATATCTAATTCTGTCCAGTTAGGTGTGGTATAAGACAGACATACTGATGGGTTTCTCGGCATTTACTCTAACCCAACTTCAGCTAAATACTCATCTTACTTTCTAATAACGTTATTCAGAGTCAAACTGACGAATTGAATAGGCCCCAATGACGCAGTGAATCTGTACACCTTGTGATCTGGTACTGACCAGGAAAACTCCAGGGATTATGTTTGGTTTGTTCTGGGTTGGATAACTAGAGCTGGCAGCTCCCAGTGTTGGTTTCATATCCCAAGCCTAGTAAAGGAAAGAAATCTGCATGGTTCCTGCTCCTCGTCACTATCCAGTGACCCCCTCTTACTTCGGGTGATTTTGTCATGTGGTAAAGACAGCTCAAGGTTTGGAAATAATAGCCTCATTGTCAAACAACTCACAAATACTCCAAGAATGCCCACTCAAAGGAAATGCCAGAGCACAAGTAACTTTGGTCCCCACAGAACAAGATTGTAAATGCACTGCTGAGCTGAGTCTGCAGGCAGTGTTTAATACGTTAGAGGGAGAAGACATGTCTCTTCAGGATGGTCTTTGATCTAAATGTTTAATATTCTGTATCTATTTAATATTTAATATTTCATTCAGCTTCAAGTCAACACTGTAAATACATTCAACCAACTAAAACAATTTCCTGCACGATATAATGACTTTTAAAGCAATTTGTCTTTCGTAAATATCCTTGTTTGGTGTAACATTCACTTAATTTACTCATTCTCACATTTTCCATAATTCCAAGAAGAGGAGTTGACCTCACCAAAGAGAAGCTCAATTCTAGTTGTCAAGAGATTAAAAAACGCTTGTAGAAAGTTGGGAGTTAACACCCTCCTGCCTTGCTTGGTGCCGAGTCATCACAGTCAATGAGGTTAAACTGTTGAGAATGTTTTTGCTTATTTAACAATTTTAGCACCAGCAACATTGAAACATGAACATTTCCTTATTTAATGAGCCTACAGCCCAGGTACCAAAGTAACCTGACAATGAGTAAGAAACATCAGATAGCTTGATACATAGCTCTTTTGCATAATTATACTTAATTGTTATTCAACCAAATTCTTAACATTTGCTGCCAGGTAGTAATGTTACAGGATGCAGTTACTCAATGTTATATTGTTCAGTATGACAAATTGTCAATAATGTCTTTGTTATTTGAATTCAATGCAATTTCTACTTTATTATCCAGATAGCTCTTAAGATAGCTGATTTTATTTATTAGTTCCATGAATTATGTATTAATAATTAAAACGTCTATATGCAATTGATCTGTAAATGTTGCTCTAATAAGAATTGTTCTGAAACATTTTGCATTAATTTATTACTATGTTATTATAATTCTGTGTAGTGGGAAGCTTGTGCCTGATAATGACTTGATTTATATATTAAAATAAATATTAAAATTTATTCCGAATTGTTTTGCAAGATGCCAGAATTCTCTGTACTAAATAATGTGGGAATAATGCATCAAGCAACAAAAGATAGCTGTAACAAACATTTATTCACAGGGCAGGATCTTCCGGTCGGCGAGCGGGGACGGGGCCTGCTCACTGACATGTAAAATGATGCTGGTTGACATTGGGTGGAACTCCCGACGTCAACCTGCGTCATTTCCATTTTCAGGTCGGCGGGGGCATAGCCAAATCAGCTGCACGCTCACCGACCTGTCAACGGCCTATTGATGTCATTGATAAGGTAATTGAAATATTTAATGGACCTGCCCGTCGAACCTTAAGGTTGGCAGGCAGGCAGGAAGCTCTGATGGGCTTCTGAAAAAGCATGACACCTCATCCATGGGCGGGATGAAGGTTTCATGAGGGTCTTTAAATTTTAATCAAATCTTTCAATAAAAGTTTTGGACATGTCCCAACTCATGTGACAGTGTCACATGAGGGGACATGTCAGGGAAATTTGTTTATCATTTCTATTAAAAATTTAAATTCCAAGCCGATCTCCCTGAGGCAGCACTTAGCCTCAGGGAGATCTGTGCGAACTTTCATGCGCATGCACGAAAGTGCGCACTCCCGTCTTAGGGAATCCCCCTCCGCCCCCACAGGGAGTGCATATTGCTTCCTGGCGGATGTCACCCTGGGCAGGCCAATTAACCCCGCCCACAAAAAATGATGGCGCGCCCCCAATTGATGGTGACGATCAGAAGCGCGCCCACCCACACCCACTCCCGAACCTCCCCCAACAATGGGGGTGAAATTTTTCCCACAGGCATAGATTCCTCTAAATTACTTATATCTGTGGCACTTTTAAAAAAATGTGTTAAGTCCGTTGGTGACTTATAGAGGACAGGGCACATGAATTTCCTGTGATGCTCATTTGCATTCCCAAAGGTGTAAAATTGATGTGAGGAACTGGTCTACTTTGTAACTTCTGTATAGGTTTTAAAAACGCAGTGGATGAATTTCCTCAACCTTTCGTGAATACTCGCTGTTTAGAAAGGAAATTTGTTTGGAAGCTGTTCCTGCTACTTGTATGCATTTGCAACAACAACTTGCATTTATATAACACCTTTAAAGTAGTAAAAGGTCCCAAGGCACTTCACAGCAGCAAAGAGTTGACATAGAGATTCATAAGGAGATAGTAGGGAGATGGCCAAATGTTTTGTCACAAAGGTGTGTTTTAAGAAGAGAAAGATGGAGATGTTGAGGTAAGCAGTTCCAGAGGTTAGGACCTATGGCCATCAATAATGGAGAGTCTAGAACAAGATCAGCCATTTAGTACTGAGAGAAGGAAATTTCTTCACTCAAAGGATTGTGAATTTTTGGAATTTCCTACCCCAGAAAGCTGTGGATACTCAGTCATTGACTGTCATATGAGTATGTGCAAGCCAAGAGGTTGACAGATTTTTTGGCCACTGACGTGATTAAGGGATAAGAGGACAATACAGGAAGGTGGAGTTGAGGCTGAAGGGATCTGGCATATTTAGGGGGAGCAGTACAGTCATACATATGAAAAATAAAAATAAAAATACCTGGAAAATCTCAGCAGGTCTGGCAGCATCTGCAGAGAGGAACACAGATAACGTTTCGAGTCCGAATGACTCTTCAATAGAACTAAGGAAAAATAGAAGAGAGGTGAAATATAAGCTGGTTTAAGGGGGAGAGGGGTGTAGATCTGGGCAGAGGGCCAGTGAAGAAAGTGGAGAAAGCCGAAAGATGTCACAGACCATGGGACAGAGAGCTGTTGAAGGTGGTGATATTATCTAAGGAATGAACTAATTAAGGGTAGAAAGCAGGACAAGCAAGGTACAGATAGCCCTAGTGGGGTGGGGTGGGGTGAAGGAATTGAAATAGGCTAAAAGGTATAGGTAAAACAATGGATGGAAATACACTTAAAAATAATGGAAACAGCTGGGAAAAGAAAAATCTATATAAATTATTGGAAAAAAAGGGGGGATCGGATAGAGGGTGGGGATGAAGGAGAGAGTTCATGATCTAAAATTGATGAACTCAATATTCAGTCCGGAAGGCTGTAAAGTGCCTAGTCAGAAGATGAGGTGCTGTTCCTCCAGTTTGCGTTGAGCTGCACTGGAACAATGCAGCAAGCCAAGGACAGACATGTGGGCATGAGAGCAGGGTGGAGTGTTGAAATGGCAAGCAACAGGGAGGTCTGGGTCATGCTTGCGGACAGACCGAAGGTGTTCTGCAGAGCGGTCACCCAGTCTGTGTTTGGTTTCTCCAATGTAGAGGAAACCGCATTGGGAGCAAGGAATGCAGTAGACTAAATTGAGTGAAGTGCAAGTGAAATGCTGCTTCACTTGAAAGGACTGTTTGGGCCCTTGGACGGTGAGGAGAGGGGAAGTAAAGGAGCAGGTGTTGCACCTCCTGCGGTTGCATGGGAAGGTGCCATGGGAGGGGATTGAGGTGTAGGGGGTGATGGAGGAGTGGACCAGGGTGTCCCAGAGGGAACTATCCCTGCGGAATTCCATACATATGCCTGGTCATTGATTCCATTTACAATGGACCAGATCATTTCATTAACTTTGACATCACACTGAGGCAGTAGAGAAGCATTTTTTGGGGTTTTCCACTTCCCCAAGCGCTAGGACACCATTGATAGCACACAAGTCACATTGAAGGCAACACACAGCACCATCTTATCTATGTGAACAGGAAGGGATTCCACTTCATGAATAGTTTTTGACTGCACTCAGGGGCTCCAACATGTCAACACTCGATATCCAAGGCACCTCCATCCTTTGGCATTTGTCTCTTCCTGATCTCTTCAAGGAAGTAGACCATGGCCTATAACTTCAGAGTTCCAGGGGGTTGTAACTGGGGGTACTCCAAAGGTGTGCTGGGAAATTCACGCCCGCACCCACCCCAAAAACTTCCCAGGTGGGGATTTCCTGGCAATTGCCCGGGAATGGAAACCATCCGATAATGCAATTTTAATAGCAAACCTCAGATGGTTCTGATTGTTTAACATCAATAGTTACCCAGGAAAAGTCAGAAGCATAAAAACCAATTCTGGGTAACTATTATACTGACGTTCCCCAACCTCACATGGGTCAGCCGGCTACCCCCATACCCCCACTGCAACCCCTGAACCCACACGACATCCCATGGGGTCCTGACACCTCCACCCCATCTCCCCATGGGAACCCCAACCCAGTATGGGATACCCCCAACTGCCCCCACCCCTCCCCAACTAACCCCCTACCTCCCAACACCCCCCTGACTCGCATGACCCTCCCGATTGGCATCCCTCCTACTGACCTGCCCAACTGACCCCCCTGACTGACCACACACTACTGAACTCCCCCAACTACCTAAACACCCACCCCCCCACCCGCCCCTCCGTCGACGCTCCCCCTCCACACTGACCAGCCCCAAACTACTTATCTTCTACACTTACCTTCTCCTTGGCTTGGACCTTTAAGTTTACCTGCTTTAAAGCGGTTAGTGGCATAAAAAAGGGGGAGTGGCTTATTTGCCTTTGACTGAGCAGCTGTTGATGGTTGGTCCCCGGAGCGAGCTGCACTTTGCAGATTTCACCCAGCCTGAGTCGGAAGGTCTGGCAAGATAGGATCACCTGGATTTGAAGATAAGGAATTACGAGGGGAGTGGCAATCCCACTCGATCGCCACAGCATCGAAAGCTATGGCCCCATACAAACAGATAGCTACAGCAGGACAAAGCCTAGCCTCTGCTGTCATGCTGATTATCCCAACTGAGTTACCTAAACAGAAGCATAGGAGTGATAAAACCTGGCCAATGAAGTTACCAGGCTGGTGGTTGAGAGGATCATCAGAATGATGAAAGCTTGCTTTTGCTGCCTGAGCAGGTTAAGCAAGGATCTGTAGTACACTCCAGATAAGGGATCCAGAATTGTGAAGCTGCTGTGTTCTTCATAATTCTGCCATTCAAGAAGTTTAACATAGTGAAGACGAGGTGTTGTTTATGGAGAAACCTGACCTCCAGAAAGCAGAACATCAGGACAACAATTACTTTGAGGAATCCTCACTGACATCTGCAAGAGGCATTGGAGAGCAGATACTCCTAGAATTCTCCTCCTCATAATTGAATCTTTGGGGGTGGTGAGGGGTGGTGGTGAGGGCCTGGTGGTGAGGGGCGTTGGTGAGAGGGTGGTGGTGAGGGTGTGGTGTTAAGGGGTGGTGGTGAAGGGGGATTGGTGGGGTGGTGGTGAGGGGGGTTGGTGAGGGGTGGTGGTGAGGGGGGTTGGTGTGGGGTGGTGGTGGTGAGGGGAGTGGTGGTGTGGGGGTGGTGGTGAGGGGTGTTGGAGAGGGGTGCTGGTGAGGGGGTTGGTGAAGGGGTGGTGGTGAGGGGAATGGTAAGAGGGGTGGTGGTGGGGGCGTGATGATGGGGGGTGGTGGTGAGGGGTGGTGGTGAGGGGGTTTGGTGGGGACGGTGGTGAGAAAGGTTGGTGAGGGGTGGTAGTGGAGCCATGGTGGCGAGGGGTGGTAGTGGGGGCGTGGTGGTGAGGGGTGTGGTGAGGGGTGATAGTGGGGGGGTGATGGTGAGGAGGTGGTGGTGAGGGATGGTGGTAGGGACGTTGTAGTGAGGGTGGTGGTGGTGGGGGGGTGGTGGTGAGGGGTGTTGGGGGGCATGGTGGTGAGGGGTGGTGGTGAGGTTGTTTGGTGAGTGGTGGCGGTGAAGGGTGGTGGGGGTTGGTGGTGAGGGAGGTGGTGAGGGGTGTGGTGGTGAGGGGTGCTGAAGGGGGGATGATGGTGGGGGGGTGTTGGTGAGGGCTAGTGGTGAGGGGGGTTGGTGGGGACGGTGGTGAGAAAGGTTGGTGAGGGGTGGTAGTGGAGGCATGGTGCTGAGGGGTGGTAGTGGGGGCGTGGTGGTGAGGGGTGTGGTGAAGGGTGATAGTGGGGTGGTGATGGTGAGCGGGTGGTGGTGAGGGGTGGTGGTAGGGACGTTGTAGTGAGGGGGTGGTGGTGGAGGGGTGATGGTGGGGGGCTGGTGGTGAGGGGTGTTGGGGTGCATGGTGGTGATGAGGGGTGGTGGTGAGGGTGCTTGGTGCGTGGTGGTGGTGAGGGAGGTGGTGAGGGGTCTGGGGGTGAGGGCTGGTGATGGGGGATGGTGGTGGTGGTCTGTTGGTGAGGGCTGGTGGTGAGGGGGTTTGGTGAGGGGTGGTGGTGAGGGGGTGGTGGAGAGGAGGGTTGGTGGTGAGGATGATTGGTGAGGGGTGAATGTGGGGGCATGGTGGTGAGGGGTGGTGGTGGGGGCGTGGTGGTGAGGGGGGTGGTGAGGAGTCGTGGTGGGGCAGTGCAGGTGAGGGGTGGTGGTGGGTGCATGCTGGTGAGGGGTGGTGGTGAGGGGTGATGGTGAGGGGTGGTGGTGAGGGGTGATGGTGAGGGATGGTGGTGAGGGTGGTGGTGAAGGTGTGGTGGTGAGGGGGGTTGGTGAGGAGGGTTGGTGAGGGGGGTTGGTGAGGAGGGTTGGTGAGGAGGGTTGGTGAGGGGGCTGGTGAGGGGTGTCGGTGAGGGGTGTTGGTGAGGGGTGATGGTAGGGAGGGTTGGTGAGGGGGGTTGGTGAGGGGGTTGGTGAGGGGTGGAGTTGTACGGCCCCCCCCAGCCGGCATATTTATCACATATGCCTTCACATATCCATCTGCCTCATGTCCTCTGCAGTTTTCATCCTCATCCCGTCAATGACTACACTCAGCACCCACAAGAGGCAGGTATCCTTATCATCTGCCCTGGCATGAACCCTACTCACTTCAGTGGGATCTAGTTCTAGAGAAGCCTCGGGGTCTCAGTCTGGTGAGCACAGTGCACCATCTGGTCCACAGCAGGCGGAGGCAGGGACAGCTGAGATCGGCAGCATTCGGAGGACTGCTGGAGGCAAAGATTCTGCTGACTCCAAGGCAGATAACAAGTCTCCCAGACTCAGTCCTAAATCAGTTGGTGGAGCTGTAAAGGCAAGCACAGGAACATCAAGAAGGGGTGTCAGCTGTACTCCTCAGATCGCAAAGGACAACGGAGGTGCCCATCTGCTTTCAGCTTGCGATGATAGTGCCAGCATGCCAACGCACTGAGGTCAGCACTGGCTAGATGCTGGCCACCATGGAGGCCTTGGTCCAGGAAATTGGTCCTGCCCTGCTGCATGAGCTGCACTCCATCGCTGTAGCCATTGGTGGCATCCAACAGTGGCTATGCGAGAGGGGGCGATGGGGCACCTAGATCACATTCCAGCTGCCCCTTCTGCTCAAGGAATCAGCCAGGGACCCTTGGCCACCCACAGGGAGGAGGACCAGCATATGGACACCCCGGAGTCATCCACTCAGGTGACTCCAAGACTGTCTGGCCTATCCCAATCCTCTCTTCCTGTGACCCCCATCACCTCCAGCTCTGCAGACTGACGAAGCTACACCTACCCCACAGCAGGACATCCAAAGCAGGCCAGAGCCTCCAGATCTTGTCACAGACAACAGGGTTTAGCAGTCAGCAGGTTGCCTCCACCTCCACTGTGGACGTTGGGGAAGCTAAAAAGATTTAGGAGCACAATGGCAGCATGAGTGTTCACAACATGTATAAAATGTTCACAAATGTAAATAGAATCACACCCAGTTCAAATCTCATCATGGATATGCCTCCTTTTTATGATGATCTGTGTGTTGCTGTCCATCAGGTGTGATACCATGGTCCTCCACCAACTTATCCCAGTATCATGGGCCTCTCATCTATGTAGTGTGTTTCCATATGACCACAGTGTGTGAGCCTTTGCCAGGTCACTATCAACATCAGTGATGCCTTGACCTTAATGTTAGGTGTGCTCGTGGAATAAATCTCGTTCACATGCTTTGCAGTGTCAAGTCATGTTTATTTTTGGTTGTGTAAGATTTAGGTAGAGGTGTTCTGCTACCTCATCTGCATTCTTGAAAGGTGATGGTACAGTGTACAGGGAAGAATGTGTTTTCCCAAGGAGAGGCATCAAATATCATGCAACTCCATGTGCTCTCTGTCATCCGGCAGGGTTTTCATGCTATGAGCCTATACACAGAGCCCATGTGCGCTGCTGTTTGCCAAACACCTTTCTAACTTTCTGAGTGTACATTTGCTGAGCTCACCAATAACTGGGAGCACTTTGCCACCTCAAGCTGCCAAATCTCTGCCCCTTTCAGCCACATTACGGCCACCTCAAGCTGCCAAATTTCTGCCCCTTTCAGCCACATTACTGCCACCTCAAGCTGCCAAATCTCTGCCCCTTTCAGCCACATTATTGCCACCTCAAGGTGCCAAAGCTCTGCCCCCCTCAGCCATATTATTGCCCTAGTGCTCAAACCTACAACACTGAGCATCTCCCAGCCTGTAATTGTAACTGCAGTCCAAAGCTCTCGTCACATTGTTGGCATGCGGCACTGTGCATCCCATCACCTAAACACTCAATGGGACGAGTGTTGCTAATTGAAAATGGTCATATTTGGTGGTCAATAGAGCCTTTGAGCATGCTCTGGAAGGGCACAACGTAACTTTAAACAATATTCAGGGGAGCAATGGGATAAGAGTGAGGATGTACTGAAGCTGAAGTGTGCTCTTTATTAGCAAGGACTTGTGACCTTGAGGGTTTCATGGTGTCTGAGACTTTTGGAGTTCACAAGGGCCAGGGCTGGCCATGACTGCACAATTTGTTTCTCAAAGAGAAGGCATTTTAATGTCTGGCAAGCAAGTTGAACATAGTCATTTTCATGTGGTCCACATGCATAGTAAGGTGAGGATAAACGCAGGCTAGCATCTCTAACTGGAAACACTGGATGTTAATGTGATAGAGAAGATGGTGGCACAGAGGATTGAGTCATCTCAGAATAGATGTACACCTGCAGAATGTCCTTGGCTACCTTATCCCAAGCATCACCTATCAGCTTTACCATCAACGTTACATAGAATTCAATGTCCTGTTCCGGAGATGGATCTCCTTGAGGAGCATTGTCAGATTGAAGGCATACAGCAATGATTCCACTGAGGATAGTAGAACAGCTCCTGGCTCTTGTAGGCTGCCACTGTGACAGGGCTGCTGGAGGTACACTCGAAGAGGCAGCACCCTCTGACATCTGATGCCAGGGCAGTCTCCTTCAGTAAGCACCTCATCTCAGCAAGGACACATACTCCTGAGGAAAGGTTGGACAGGCTCTGCTGGTATCTGCTGGAGTTGGGAAGAGTAAGAGGTGACTTGATTGAAATGTATAAAATCCTGAGGGGTCTTAACAGGGTGGACGTGGAAAGGATGTTTCCTCTTGTGGGAGAATCAAGAACTAGGGGTCAGTGAGTCAAAATAAGGCGTCACCCATTTAAGACAAAGATGAGAAGAAACCTTTTCTCTCAGAGGGTCGTGAGTCTTTTGAACTCTCACCCTCAAAATGCAGCAGCAAAAGCAGAGTAATTGAATATTCTTAAGGCTGACCTAGATAGATTCTTGATAAGCAAGGGGTGAAAGGTTAATGGGGGTAGATGGGAATATGGAGTTGAGGTTACAATCAGATCAGCGGTGATCTTATGAAATGGCGGAGCAGGCTCAAGGGGCTGAGTGGCCTACCCCTTTTCCTAATTCGTATGTTCGTGTGCACTAAATTGTAAGGTCTTAATTATATGCGAATTCTACCTCTTATCTATATTCCACCTAATCACATTTTACCTAACTGATGCACATTTCATCACAGGAGTGCTACCAACCAAGCCAGAGCTGACACCAATTATACCACCCGTTATATAGATAACTCAACTGGAGTATTATGGACAATTCCTTAGGAAGGATGTCAAAGCTTAGAGAGGGTGCACGTAGATGATTCATAGAACGGTTCCAGGCATGTGGGACTTCAGCTATATGGAGAGACTAGAGATGCCTTTGTTGTTCTCCCTTCAGCAGAAAAGGTTAAAGGGAGATTTGATAGAGGTGTTCAAAATCATGAGGGCTTTTGATACAGTAAATAAAGAAAAGATGTTTTCAGAGGCAGAAAGATCAGTAACCACAGGACACAGATTTTAAATTAATTGATCCAAGAAATGTTTTTATGTAGTAAGTTGTAATGATCTGAAATGCACTGCCTGAAAGGGTGGTGGGAGCAGATTCAATAATAACTTTCAAAAGAGAATTGGGTAAACACTTACATTCTTCCAAAAGAGGTCGCTGGTGGGAAGTGACTGAAGCATTTTGGGAGAAGTCACCGCAGCCACAGCGACTCAGCAGGGAATCGAGGAGAAGGACTCTTGCACTCAACAGGAGGAAGAGCATCCAATAGACAGCACTGGTGAGAAGTGACTGAAGCATTCTGGGAGATGTCACCGCAGCCACCGTGACTCAGGAGGGAATCAAGGAGGACCCACTGTCAAAGAATGGAATAGCCCCAAACAGTACATTGCTGTAGTTTTTCCATCCCTCCCTCCTCCTCAAACCTTAACAAAAGAGAGAGGAAGAGGCAGTGCCTTCAGGAGTGCACCAGACCTGCGACGGACACTCTTCTGAAAGTGGATTTTAAAGGAAAAAGCAGCTGATTGATGAGTAAATCCTGGGAGCAGACTCGGAGGGAGGAGCACCGGAGCGGTGAGTATAAGTCTAGCTTACCTTGGGGATTCGCAGCCTTGACTCCAGGGAGCTGACTCGGAGGGAGGAGCACAGGAGAGGTGACCTCAGGGCACAAAGTGACTGAAGCCAAAACTGAAAAAGTGACATCACGGGAAAGCTGTGACCTGATTGGTTGGTAGGAAATCTGCACCAAATTTGAATAAAAAACTCTGCAAAGCTAATTAATAAATTAATTATCTAAGTTGAGATGGCAGAGCAGGTGATGTGCTGTAGCAGTATTGATGTGGGAGCTGGCAGATCCCATTGCAAGCCGCAGTGACCACATCCGTAGCAAGTGTTGGTTGCTGGAGAATCTCCGGCTCTGAATTGATGAACTGGATTCCAAGCTCCGGACACTGCGGCACATCCGGGAGGGGGAGAGTTACCTGGACGCTTTGTTTCAGGAGGCGGTCACACCCGGTAGATTAAGTTCCTCAAGTTCGGTCGGTGGTCATGGTCAGCAGGGTGTGGCTGCAAGTGAGGCAGGTAGAGGGATACTGTGTTCAGGAACAGAGGAGCCTCAGCTCTTGACCTTGTCCGAGAGGTACGAGGTAATTGCTCCCTGTGTGGATGAGGAACAGGGCTGTAGGGAGGATGAGCCAGCTGACCACGGCACTGTGGCACAGGAGGTCATTCAAGAGGGGGGAGCAAAAAGACAAGTGGTAGTTGTAGCGGATTCTATAATTAGGGGAATTGATAGCATCCTTTGTAAGCAGGATCGAGAGTCCCGCATGGTATGTTGCCTACCCGGTGCCAGGGTGGGGGACATCTCTGACCGGCTTGAAAGGATATTGGACAGGGAGGGGAAGGATCCAGTTGTTGTGGTCCACATTGGGACAAATAACATAGGTATGACTAGGAAAGAGGATCTGTTTGGGGATTATCAGGAACTAGGAACTAAATTAAAGAACAGGTCCTCAAGTGTTATAATCTCCAGATTACCACCCGAGCCACATGCAAATTGGCATAGGGACTCAAGAATAAGGGAAGTAAACACGTGGCTAAAGGAGTGGTGCAGGAAAGAGGGTTCTATTTCGTGGGGCATTGGCATCAGTATTGGAACAGGAGGGATCTGTACCTTTGGGATGGTCTCCACCTGAACCGATCTGGGACCAATGTTCTAGCAAAAAGGGTAAATAGGGTGGTCAACAGGACTTTAAACTAGAAAGTTGGGGGGAGGGAAGGGTAAAAGTCCAAGAAGTATGACTAATGGGAAACAAAGCAGCAGGTTAGCGTGTGGGGGGGGTGGATTCAACTTCATGGAAAATTATGAAAAAACTGAAAAGAAAGGAGAGTCCAGGAGAGGCTATTAAAGTCCACAGAACACAAAATAGGACAGAGTGTTTGGAAAGGGCTAGGAATCTAACTTCAAGCACATCAGATAAAGGGACAACAATGAGAAAGGGGACGGGAAATACAGCACTGAAGGTGTTGTTTCTGAATGCACGCAGTATACGAAATAAGGTAAATGAGCTGGTGGCGCAGATTGAAATTGGCAGGTATGATGTGGTGGGCTTCACGGAGACATGGCTGCAAACGGATCAGGACTGGGAGCGAAATATCCAAGGATATACATCCTAGTGAAAAGATAGGCAGGTTGGCAGAGGGGGTGGGGTTGCTTTGTTAGTAAGAAATTAAATTAAATCGATAGCAAGAAACGACGTAGTGTCGGATGATGTAGAATCTGTGTGGGTAGAGTTGAGGAACCGCAAAGGTAATGTACAGGCCTCCAAACAGTAGTCAGGATGTGAGACACAAGATAAACCAGGAGATAGGAAAGGTGTGTAAGAAAGGCAAGGTTACGGTGATCATGGGGGATTTCAATATGCAGGTAGACTGGGAAAATCAGGTTGGTAGTGGATCCCAAGAAAAGGAATTTGTGGAATGTCTACGAGATGGCTTTTTGGAGCAGCTTATGGTGGACCCCACTAGGGAACAGGCAATTCTAGATATAGTGATGGGTAACGAGGCAGATTTGATAAGGGAGCTTAAGCTGAAGGAACCCTTAGGAGGAAGTGACCATAATATGATAGAATCTACCCTGCAATTTGAGAGGAAAAAGCTGGAATCGGATGTAACAGTATTACAGTTGAATAAAGGTAATTACAGAGGCATGAAGGAGGAGCTGGGAGATGAGCCTAGCAGGAAAGACAGTGGAATAGCAATGGCAGGAGTTTCTGGGAGTAATTTGGGAGACACAGCAAAAATTCATCCCTAGGAAGAAGAAGCATACTAAAGGGAGCACAAGGCAATCATGGCTGACAATGGAAGTCAGGGACAGCATAAAAGCTAAAGAGAAAGCATACAATGTGGTGAAGTGCAGTGGGAAACCAGGGGATTGGGAAGCCTACAAAGACCAACAGAGGACAACTAAAAAAGAAATAAGGAGGGAGAAGATTAAATATGAGGGTAAACTAGCCAGTAATATAAAAGAAGATTGCAATAGTTTTTTTAGATATATAAAAGGTAAGAGAGAGACAAAAGTGGACATTGGGCCACTGGAAAATGACGCTGGAGAAGTAGTAGTGGGGAATAAATAAATGGCGGAGGAACTGAATAGGTACTTTGCGTCAGTCTTCACGGTGGAAAACATGAGTAACATCTCTAAAGATCAAGAGGGTCGGGGGGCAGAGGTGAGTATGATGGCCATTACCAAGGAGAAGGTGCTAAGATAACTGAAAGGTCTGAAGGTGGATAAATCACCTGGAACAGATGGATTATACCCCAGAGTTCTGAAGGAGATAGCTGAAGAGATAGTGGAGGTGTTAGTGGTGATCTTTCAGGAATCACTGGAGTCAGGGCGGGTCCCAGAAGACGGGAAAATCGCTAATGTAACCTCCCTGTTTAAGAAGGGAGTATGGTAAAAGATGGAAAATTATAGGCCGATTAGCCTGACCTCGGTAGTTGGTAAGTTTTTAGAGTCCATTATTAAGAATGTGATTTCAGAATACTTGGAAGTGCATGGTAAAATAGGGCAAAGTCAGTTTCATCAAGGGGAGCTCATGCCTGACAAATCTGTTAGAATTCTTTGAGGAGGCAATGAGTAGGTTGGACAAAGGAGAGCAAATGGATGTTATCTACTTGGACTTCCAGAAGGCCTTTGACAAAGTGCCATACAGAAAGATGTTAGAGGCAAGGTACTAGCATGGATAGACGATTGGCTGTCTGGCAGGAGGGAGAGAGTGGGGATAAGGGGGTCTTACTCAGGATGGCGGCCGGTGACTAGTAGAGTTCCGCAGGGGTCAGTGTTGGGACCACAACTTTTCGCTTTATACACTAATGATCTAGATGAAGGACCTGAGGGCATCCTGGCTAAGTTTGCAGATGATACAAAGATAGCTGGAGGGACAGGTAGTATTGAGGAGGCGGGGAGGCTGCAGAAGGATTTGGACAGGTTAGGAGAAGGAGCAAAGAATGGCAGATGGAATACAACGTGGGGAATTGTGAGGTCATGCACTTTGGTAGGAAGAATAAAGGGTAGGAAGAATAAAGGCATAGATTATGTTCTAAATGGGGAGAGAATTCAGAAATCTGGAGTGCAAAGGGACTTGGGAGTCCTAGTCCAGGATTCTCTTAAAGTTAACTTGCATGTTGTCGCGGTAGTTAGGAAGGCAAATGCAATGTTGGCATTTATTTCGAGAGTATTTAGAATATAAAAGCAGGGATGTGCTGCTGAGGCTTTATAAGGCTCTGGTCAGACCACATTTAGAATATTGTGAGCAATTTTGGGCGCCATATCTCAGGAAGAATGTTCTGGCCCTGGAGAGGGTCCAGAGGAGGTTCACGAGAACAATCCCAGGAATGAAAGGCTTAACATATGAGGAACATTTAAGGACTCTGTGTCCACTCTCGATGGAGTTTTGAAGGATGAAGGGGAGATCTGATTGAAACTTACAGAATACTGAAAGGCCCGGATAGAGTGGACGTGGGGAAGATGTTTCCATTAGTAGGAGAGACTAGGATCTGAGGGCACAGCCTGAGAGTAAAGGGATGACCTTTTAGAACAGAGATGAGGAGAAACTTCTTTAGCCAGAGAGTGGTGAATCTATGGAATTCATTGCCACAGAAGACTGTGGAGGCCAGGTCATTGAGTGTATTTAAGACCAAGATAGATAGGTTCTTGATTGGTAAGGGGATCAAAGGTTACGGGGAGAAGGTGGGAGAATGGGGTTGAGAAACCTACCAGCCATGATTGAATGGCGGAGCAGACACGATGGGCCGAATAGCCTAATTTCTGCTCCTATGTCTTATGGTCTTATTTGTTAATAATGGAAATATTTACAGGTCAATGTGGAGGATCAGCATATGTTGGCCTGATTGTCCTTTTCCATCTCTTTATGATTCTATGGTACACGGCTCAGTGCATGCAATCAGAAATCTGAAACCTATGTAGGCTACATTGGGCTGCCAACTGCGATCAAATGTATTCCTGGAAGTACCATCACATGACTTGCCCCCATGATGCAGTTATTCGTTGGTCAGCATATCTATCCTTGTGGTGCACTGCCTTCCTCCATCAACTGGAAAGCAAAACGACTCAATATGCAATTGGATGATACTTGACTGTCATCCAAACAGCCTATTTTTTCCCCACTTTCAGCACTTTTATATCTGGTGAAGAGAAATGTTCAAAGAAAATGAAGAAAAGAAATCTTTTTTAATGCTCCAGGTTGTACACAGCAGTGTCCTGGAGATTGATCTTCAATTCCTGGGGACTCCAGGCCAATCCAGGCAGGTTGGCAACCCTAGGGCTACATAAAATATAGTTCAGGATTTGCATCCATGAAGTTCCTATCTATTGCTACTCTCTGTGTATTCTGTGTAACTCTCTCAGAATATAAGAATCAATCTGTTGTGGTGAGCTCAACGTTCATTCTACAGCATGCCTTAACGGGCATGGTCACCTGAATGTTGATTCACGAGCTACCACATTTGGTATTCTAAAAAGTTATGGAGGCCATGCCTAGAGATTGCATCCGCCTCATAACAATCATTGCAATTAAGAATTGTAATGTAAATTGGTCACATGATAACTTCCATGCCTTTATTTTCCCTCACCCGCTTCTTGCTATGGTTAAATCTGCCGCTTTGTTTCTATTCTGGTCTTAAGAGTTTGGGGGTAGAAATTGACACGCAATGCTCTATTTGTCAAAGTGTCAAATAGGTGCATCAATGACAAATTTCATACAGGGGTGGCCAGCTGTGAGCTGTGCATCCTTTCGTTCTAAGGCTAAATTTGCGGGCCCCTCTTCTTAGGCATCTTTGTCAAAACCAGCACGAAGTGTTTTCCATGATGAGGAATGCCCGTTAGGACTCCTCTGCCAAATTATGCTGGCCTGAGCACGTACCAGTTTTCTCACACATTGACATTTTCTCATTGTATTGCATGTCAAAGTCAGAAAATTAGCACTAGGGGAAAGGCAGAGTGGGGTTTTAAAACATGAGGTTTCAAAACATCATACAATGATGAAAAAGATCCCTGGTACGTATTATATATATATATTTAACAATATTACCTTTTGTCTTACTCAGTTACTTCCAAAAATGCATCATTGCTTGCAATACTCACAAGACAGGAAATGATTCAATTAAATAAATGAGGAAATGCCCATGTGCATCTGTCTGTTTGGTTTATTTGATAGTGCTCCTTACCTCTGAGTCAGACGTTTGTCGGCTAGAGGCCAGCCACAGGGTTAAGAACGTGCTGCTGGAATTGTTGTGGTCCTGATCCTTCACTGTCACATTGTCAGGAGATTGCTGAAAGCCTTCTAGAAATGGTGCAAAGTTCTGCAAATTGTTTCTTAAGCAATCCCAGAGATGTTTAATGTAAAATGAAAATAGGAGACACAATCTTACTTTAAGAAGTGCATCTCTACCTTGAGCAAAGTCAAGGAGAGAGTGTTGGACTGCTCTGCAGGTCAGATGGATGGTCTACTCGATTCAGCAGACAGTCTACCCTTCAAATGTTCGTGAGGCCTGGGAGCTAAAATAGCTCATGCCTCCCCCGACAACATAATGATAGTATGCCCTCTGCCCCCTACTCCCCCAACATAACCCACTCCCTCAACTATACCTGCCCTGACTGAAAATCAGTACCTGATATTAAAGATCGAATCGACTGGTTAGCGTCAGGCCTCATAGTGAGCGGGGCAGGGGTGGGGGGGCTGGGGGGAGGTGGGGGAGGCAGTAATCTGGCGAGAAGGCCAAAAATCAGTTTCACGCTGTTGTGAAACCAGTTTGAGATCATCTGCTCCAGCTGTCAATGGCAGGCCGTGTCTGCCACCGCTGCACATCGGGAAACTAATCTCAATACTTTAGCAACTAATTATAACCCCAACATCAAATTGACCACCCACGTTGGCATGCCTTCAGAATGTGGTGCTTCATGACTACCTTTGAAAGGCATGCACCTGGCCTCTGAATCTCTAAGGGCACTCGGAGGTGAGGGCACACAGCCTTGCACAGCACTTGACAGGGTTCGCCCGTAGTGCGCCAAGGAAGGGGCACCCTGTATTCGCAGGGGGCACAGGCAAGTCACTCTTTTCCAGCTGGATTTTAGTGCGGAGCTGGGACAAGGGGTCCAGAGCCGGTCAGGCCGAGGTGTTGGGGAGGTGGGGGTGGAGGTGTGGGTGCCAGGGGATTGGGGTGCAAGGCAGCACAGACTGAAGGAAGCGCACAAGCACATGCTGCTGGGTGGGGTTGAGGGGTTGGTATGAGAGAACTGGCCACACACTTGGAAAAGCTTGTCCAAACTGAGCATTCCTCCACAGCTGAGACCGCTCAGCTGCAGCTCCATTGACATGCTTGGAGTCGGGCCTCTGAAGCTTTTCTGCCCACTCAAGCAATGCAAAAGCATGAAAGTGCCACCATATGCTCCAGAACCTTTCACCCCTCAGGCACAGACTGCAAATTAATGCGCATTTTAAGGGGCAGCAAAGCAATTGGACCTTTGGGCAAGTTGTAGAATTCCCTTTGTAAAGCTGGCCATGGCACAGTCACTGGCGGAGGCACTCACAGTCCCTTGCAATGTCTTTATTAAGATTTGGACCAGTAGCCATTATGGTTCAAGCTAACAGCGCAGCCTTGCGCGGGTTAGGAGAATGCCTGAGCTGAGAGCACAGTCCAGTGGCCAAAGCTGCTGCCAATCAGTCAAGTGGAGTGGGGTGAAAGTGGGTGGGATTTCGGACAGCCAGTGAGCGTTCTACACACTGGCCATCCAAGTGGTGGCCAGCACTCTCCTGCATGTGGGAAGGGGCCTTCAGAATTAACCAAGAGAGGTTCTTAGGACACCAATACTAACCCATGCATCTCTCTCTTTAATCCTGCAGGAGGGGAATATCAGGATCATGGAGCCTGGTGATTTAACGGTTTGCCTCATGGCTCACAAAGACCAGAGAAGAAGATGTGGAGAGCGGTGGAGCGCCTGGCATGGCAAAGTGAGGAGCACCTCCCTCAAGATAAAGGTACTGCAGCTGAAGATCCAAAGTGAGCCGTCGCTCGTAGGCACCTCGCTAGGCCTAGGGTCTACAGGCGGCGCTTGTTGTTCCTCCAGATGACTGTGAACCAGTGTTGCCAAAGACTGTGCATGCTTGGGGAACTGTTGAGTCACATATGCCACCCGCTGCAGCATTTTGCGCAATGGGGACTTGGAGGGATGCACTGTCAGTGGCCATGAAGGTGACTGCTGCGCTCAATTTTTACACCAGTGGCTCCTTTCAGGACTCCACAGGTGACCTGTGTGGGATCTTGCCAACCTCCATGCATCAGGTATATCCAGGAGGTCACGGACACCATCTTTGTGAAGGCACAGAACTTTGTACATATTGCCCGGGATCAGGAAAGCCAGGAAACAAGAGCGCTGGGATTTGCGCAGATCTCTGGATTCCCACAGGTGCAGGGTGCCATCGACTACACTCATGTGGCACTTAGATCTCCATGGCAACAAGCAGGCAACTACATCAACCACAAGGGCTTCCACTCGCTGAATGTTCAACTGGTGTGCGACCACCACAGATGCATCCTACAGGTCTGCTCACGATTCCCACGGATCGTCCACGACTCCTACATCCCTAGCAGGTCTCAGATCCCTGACATCTTCCGAGGTCCACAGAGGCTGCAGGGATGGCTCCTCAGGGACAAGGGCTACCCACAGAGGACGAGGCTGATGACACCCGTGCGGCAGCCTCAGACTGCAACAGAGAAACGGTATAACCAGGTTCACGCTGTGAGCCAGACTTTGGTGGAGCAAATTGCAGGCATTTTGAAAAGGGGGCTCCAGTGCCTTGACAGGTCTGGTGGAGCATTGGATGTCGCACATCATCATCGCTTGCTGCGTGCTCCACAACCTGATGCTGCAACAGGGGTGAGCACCTGGCTGAGGAGGAGATGGAAGAGCTGCACATCTCCTCCGATAAGGAGAACATCGAAGGGGATGTTGGTGATGCGGTCCTTGAAGGGCAGGATGCTGGTGATGAGGCTATCAGGCTGGCCAGCTGAGGCAGGCGCACTCGGATGGCCTTCATATCCGCAAGATTGGCGGTGGATGATGACGAGATGTTGTGAGGTCAGTCCTGACATCCTCACCTTGCATCTGTGCATGTTTGACTCCTGTGTGGCTGATGGCAGCGTACATACCCTTAGTGCTCAGGCCCCTGTTATGGAGATGCAGTGGAGACCCTAATAGGCGCTCCATTGCAGGAGGATGATGACAACCTGCAGTGAGGGCACCCCATAGATGTTCACGTAGCCTCTGTGAATGTCTGACTCCTGTATGGCTGAGGGCAGCTCGCTTGCGCTCTGTGATCAGGATCATATCATGAAGATACAGCTGTGAAATTTTAAATGCACCTGATCCTTTGACTGCCTTCAGCACCTGAACTCTTCAGGAGCACAGCGTCACCAGTCACAGATGAAGAGATGGTGGTCCAGCCCATACTAAAATATGTTGAGAGCACACAGAGAAAATGATGATATCCTGGCAGCAATGACAAGCACCATTGAGGTGCATGTATCAGTAATGTGTCCAATGACTGTGAAGCCGGACCATCACTTTGTTTTGAAGGTTACACACTGCACAGGGTAAGTGACCCTGGACCGAGACACCTGCCTTTATCTTGTGCAGAAAGGTTTCACGTCTGAGTAAAATGAACACTGCTCATCAGAACAAGGAGCCAGAGGCAGGGAGACATTCTTGGGAGTTAATTTACAATAGTGAACATTATGTCCAATTGACTAAAACCCATACCCAGGCTGTGCAATTACATCTTCTTAACCTCTCTAACCCTGCCGCTATGTCTTGGTGCTCCCCCCAAATCCACAGCTGAGGGGGAGGCAGCCAACTAACCGCTAGGCCCTGTCACTGCTGACCTTAATGGATGTTCTCGGGAGAGCCGACACCTGAAGGGCCTCAGCCTGCTATGGATATCCTGCTGTGGGCCAGCTGCATCCTCTTCAGCCTGTGAAGCTGGAGCTGCTGGGGTCACAGGAAGAGGGAATTTAGATGGGCCAGATATTCTTGGAGTCAGCTGGGTGGGTGGCCCTGGAGTGTCGAACCGCTGGTCCTCCTCCCTTTGGATGCCAAGCAGCCCCTAGCTGACTCCTTGAGGAGAAGGGAAAGCTGGAGTGAGATTGAGCTGCTCTGCACCCCTCCCACATTGTCACTGTTGGAGGCCACCTATGGCATCAGTAATGCAATTCAGCCCCTGCAGCAGTCCAGGATCGATGTCCTGGACCAAGGTCTCCATGGTGGCCAACATCCTACCAGTGTTGACCTCAGTGTTTTGGCACGCTGGAGCTATCACCTCAGACTGAAGGCAGACAGACTCCTCCATTGTGCCTTGCAAACTGAGGAGTGCAGCAGACATCCCTTCCTGTTGTTCCTGAACTTGCCTTTGCAGCTCCAGCAACTGAGGTACGACCGAGTCCAGAGGCTCTTCATCTGACTCGGACTCTGCAGATTTCTGGACCCCAGAAGTCTTCCAAGTGCCGGAAACCTGTGAAGTCCCTGCTGTGGATCAGACAGTGCGATGTGCTCACCAAATTGTGACCCTGAGGCTACTCTAGAACTAGGTCCCACTGAGGTATGTGTCACTGCACTGGTGGAGGGTGTGGGTGAGCGCTGGGTCACGTCCTCAATTAAGGTGTCATCAGATTCTTCTTCCGAGGTGTCTTCAGGGCTTGAGTCAAGGACCCGGCTTGTGGACCCCCTTGGCTGCTTCCCAGGTGTGCCTGCGAAAGCAAATGCATGGAAGGGGGCTGTGCAACAGTGGACCTGACTCATAGCATGGTTATCTGAAAGGATGTTACACTGCTGGCATCTCACTTGGCTGAGCACCTCCCACCTCACCATCAGCCCAGGTCATCACCAACCAGCTGGATGACTCTATTTTCAAAGTCTGTGAGGACCTTGATGTCAGGAATTCCTGCACCAGTCTGTGGCCTCTCCCTCTTGTTGTGTGCCCCCTTGTCCAGCACGAAGACAGATGGAGAGAGTGTAAGTAGTACATCTGCCAGGCCAGATGATAAGGATGCCTGGCATGTGAGGGTGGTGAGTGGTGCCATGGACAGGATGAGGACACAATCTGCAGGGCAGATGAAGGTATGTGTGAGAGAGTGAATGGTGATGTCCCTTGAACTGGCAATGAGTGAGATCCCTGTGGATGTGTGATCGGTTTGTGAGTGTGAGTTGAGAGTGATGAGAAGAGTGACTTACCTTGGCGGAACGGAAGAGATAATTCATCCCCTTGCATCACTAGATGGCTGTCCTCTTTTGCAGGGCTTAGTGCTGACCACTGCCGCCACTGCCTCCCATGCTGGATTGGTGAGCTTGCTTGCTGGTCCTTGCCCAGTGTGGGGGTGGAAGACTTCACGATGGACTTGCACTGTGCCCAGTAGGCATAGAGAGAAATGTTGCTAAATTTGGGAGCAGCATGTTTCCTCCCTTTGGCAGCCATGGCTTTCTAGCAGCTTCTGACCCCTTAGAGTGAGCTAGCTTTGTGCAGGGACGCCCTTTAAATATGGCGCCCGGACTTTTGAAGGCCTGAGGTGACAGCGGGGCGAGCAAATCAGAGGTTTCTTGCGTATGCATTATAAATGAGGCAGGATGCACAGGAATTGGGACAATACGGCACGAAAACCCGCCTTTGCGGCCAGTGGGTAAAACAACTTTATTCAGGCCTGCTACTGCGCAAGCAGATGAATGTGTGCGCGGATGAGTAAATGAAGTGTGTAGGTGAGTGCAGTGGGTAGGTGGATGAGGTGGGTAGGTGGGTAGGGTGGCAGAGATGGTAGGGGAGTTAGGTGGGTAAGTAGGTAGATGGTAGGTGGATCAAGTGGTTGAGTTGGCAGACAAGTTGGGGGTTAGTCGGTCAGCTCAGGGCGTTGTTGGTCAGGTCAGGGGGCAGTTGGGTTGGGTTGGGAGCATAGTCAGGTGGTCAGGGGATGGTCTGGAGGGTTGTTTTGGGGGCAGTCGGATGGTCGGGAGGGGTAGTCAGTTGGGGGAGTAGTCAGGTCTGGTTGGGGAAAGTAGTCAGGTGGTCGGGGTAGTCAGGTTTGGTTAGGAGGGTAGTCGGTGAGGGTTAGGTCAGATTTGGTTGGGAGTTATGTGGGGTTGGGCTGGAGGGGGTAAAAGAATGGTGTGGGGCATGGTTAGGTGGTCAGTGTAGGTAGTTGTGGGTAGTCGAGGGGTCAGGGAATAGTCGGGATCAGGTGGTCTTGTTGGGGGGGGGGTAAGAAGGTTGTTGGGGTCAGGGGGTACTATTTGGGAGTTGTTTGTGTAATTACCTAGTTGTTAGGCTAGGTTTGAATTTGTCTAATTTTTTTTGGTTAATTATTCAGGTAACTACTGTGGAATTGTCCAAAGTCCCCAAATCTAACTGAGAGTAGGAGATAGCTGTGGAGGGTCCTGGGGAGCAGGGGAGAAAATGTTCTTCCTCACATTCCCCTGCATCTCTTGCCCAAAACCTTAAATCTGTATCCCCCTCGCCCTTGTATCATAAGCTAATGGGAACAGTTTTACCTTGTCTACCTTAATCAAACCATTGAAAATCTTGTACATCTCTATTTAATCTCCCCTCAATCTCCTTTGCTCCAAGGAGGATAATACAAGAATTACCAACTAACCTTGTAGTTTAAAGCCCCCATCCCGGTGACCATTCTGGTAAATCTCCTTTGTTCCCTCTCAAGGACCTTGGCATCCTTCCTAAAGTGTAGTGACCAGAACTGGAAACAATACTCCAGTTGTGGCCTAGCCAAAGCTTTCTAATGATTCTGCATCACTTCCCTGCTTTTGTACTCAATGCCTCTATTTATGAAGCCCGAGATTCCATATGCTTTGCTAACCACTTTCTCACTATGTTCTGCCGCCTTCAAAGATCTATGCACAAGTACCCTCTGTTCCTGCACACTCTTTAGGACTGTGCCATTTAGTCTATATTGCCTCTCCCTATCCCTTCTGCCAAAATACATAACCTCACACTTCTCTGCATTAAATTCCATCTGCCACTTGTCTGCCCATTCTGCTAGTTTTATTTGAAATAGATTGCTTGAAAGCAAAATGGCAAGGATATGCAAAAGGAGCAGTGGAATGGGACTAACTGGCTTGATGGGCTGAATGGCCTCCTTCTGAGCTATAGTGTTCTATTGTTCTATGATTCTAAGTCATACCTTCATGTGATGGTGAATTACAATGCACGGAGCATCAAGGCAACTTCTGTCCCCATGAAAATAATTTGTGCATGTCTGAATGCTGTAAGAAGGAGGGTAAAGAGGGATTGGAAAAGTGAGGCAGAAGAACAGAAAAGGAGAGAAAACATAAGGAAAACCAAATGTAAACAAAAGCAACAAATGACAGAAAAAAGTTTTAAAAAAGGAAGTATGAATTGCAAAGTGAATAATCAGTAATGATGAAAACATAGAACAGTACAGCACAGAAAGGGACCATCGAGTCTGCTGGCTTTTTCAATGTACAATCCAGTTAGTCCTGTTCTCCATATCCCTCCAATTTTCTCACTTTCAAATATTTATCCAATTCCATTTCAAAAGGTAGGAATGAATTCTGTTTCCACCACACCATCAGGCAGTGCATTCTAAATCCAATCACTTACTGAATAAAAAAAGCAAAGCTGTTCCTCAAATCACCTTGATTAGCTCATTAAATTTCTAACGCCATTGTATTCGCTGCATGTCACCACAGCTGCTGCTGACCTCCACAGCCACTTTCAAACGTAGCTTCTTGTTCCCTGCTTCAGGCTCCTTCCCACTGTTGGCAGTGAGCAGAATCTTCCTGTGGACTCTACAACCCATAGCACCATCTCTAGAGAGGCACTGGCGAAGCATGGAGCTGCTTTGCAATGTTCTGCATCCGACTCTGAACACCTCAAGCAATGCTTTAAGTCTCATCTTAGCTGGGTCTCTTTAGCACTCCCTGACACTCCAGGCTCATGCCAAACATACAGATCCATGGTCTCACCCTCACACACCTACCAATGCTTCAAGCTTCACACCTATCTCTCACTGCCTCCACATACTTCCAGCTACTCAGCTATGGCAGGCACATCATCCTATCACACACACTGCGACACAATCACTGACATTTTTCCCTCTCTCTTACAGGACATGGTGACACACATTAGAAGAGAACTGAATGGAATTGGCAGGGGAGAGAATGCCTGCGTCTCCTGTGCCCTCTGGACGAGATGGTTTTTCACACCATGGGGCCGGCTGCGACAGAGCCCGTGACATCTGACGTCGTTGAAGACATTAAGGGTGACAGCATCTTCTCAGCTTATGCCCCTTCTCAACTTCCTGCTCACCCTCATCCTCCCATCTGGCACGATGAGCAAGCTGCTGATGGTGTGACCATCGACATCTTGCCGCCTCTCGGGGAAATGGTGACATAGTGGCAACGTCACTGGACTAGCAATCCAGTAATGCTCTGAGGGCACGGGTTCAAATCCCACCGTGGCAGCTGGTGGCATTTAAAGTCAATTAATGTAAAACCTGAAATATAAAGTTAGTGTCAATAATTGTGACCATGAAACTATCATTGATTGTAATAAAGATCCATCCGATTCGCTCATGCCCTTTAGGGAAATAAATCTGATGCCCTTACCTGGTCTAGCCTACATGTGACTCCAGACATACTGACATGTGGTTCAGTTCAAGAGCAATTAGGGATGGGCAGCAAATGCTGGTCTTGCCAGTGATGCCCACGTCCTGTGAAAGAATGAAAACAACACATCATACACTTCATTCGCACCAACTGTCCCCTTCTGTTTTTCTGCTTTCGGACACTTGGGAAGTGCAGGCTGCCGAGTCACAGCAGCCTCAGGAGTGAGAGAGTCAACAGGGGCAGAACACTGGTGAAGGGACCCCATCACTTGATCTGAGACTCACGGCTACCAGCTCACATGCTGGTACCTTGGAGGTCATTATAAAGCTGGGATCAGCACATGGTGAGTCACAGAGCATGAGTGGAACATGCCGAAGCCTGGGTTAAAGGACAGTTCATTTGGAAGGTGAGGTTGTAGATGAATTCTGCTACACGGATCACAAACGAGGACTTTAATGGAGTGACATGCAGAAAAACAATGACAGGCATGCTCAACCAGGAGTCAGTGTAGGATAATGAGCATAGGGGTGAAGGGTGAACAGGATTTGATGTGAGTAAGGATACAAGAAGGAGAGTATTGGATGAGCCTAAGTTTATGCAGGGTGGAAGATTGGATGGTGGCCAGGAGTCTATTGGAACAGACAAATCTAGAGGTAACAGGAATGTTTGGGAACCTCCGCAGCAGTTGATCCACAGCTCATGGAAAATTGAATGTTGGAATTCTCCCAAGTGGTTCTGTGTTCACAGGTAAAAATCATGTCAATGTTAGCAACAAACCCTGCGCATAATCATATTATTTTTCAAATATTGTTTGTTCTCTATTCAGTTGAGTGGAGAAGAATGACAAATCACTTTGTAATTCTTCACTTCTTTCACCGTCACTCATAAAGGCATTCATCTGTCGGAATCCTCCTAGAATCATAGACTCATAGACATTTACAGCACCGAAGATGGCCATTCGGCCCATCATGGCCACGCCGGTCAACAAAGATCTGACTACACTAATCCCATATTCCAGCGCTTGGCTCATAGCCGTGGAGGCTATGGCAACGCAAGTGAATATCTAAATACTTCTTAAATATAACAAGAGTTTCTGACTCAACCACCCTTTCAGGCAGTGAGTTCAAGACTCCCACCAGACTCTGAATGAAAACAATTCTCCTCGACTCCCCTCTTATCCTTCTACCTCTTACATTAAATCTATGCCCCCTGGTTATTGACTCCTCTGCTAATGGAATAAGTGCCTTCATATCCATCCTATCTATGCCACTCATAATTTTATACACCTCTATCAGGTCCCCTCTCAACATTTCTTGCTCCAAGGAAAACAACCCCAGCCTATCCAATCTTTCCTCATAGCTCAGACTCTACAGCCCAGACAGCATCCTGCTAGATCTCCTCTGCACCCTCTCCAGTGCAATCACATCCTTCCTATAATGTCGTAACGCGCTGTACTCCGGTTGTGGCCTAACCAGCGTTTTACACAGTTCCAGCATGACCTGCCTGCTCTTGTATTCTGTGCCTCGGCTAATAAAGCAAGTAATCCATATGCTTCCTTACCCACCCTATCTACCTGCTCTGTTACCTTCAGGTATCAGTAGGTATGCATACCAAGATCCCTCTGATCTTCAGTACTTTCCAGGGTGCTTCCATACTTAGCGTTATCCCTTGCCTTGATAGCCCTCCCCAAGTGCATTACCTCACAAATTTCTGGGTTGAATACCATTTGCCACTGCTATGCCCACTTGACCAGTTCATTTATATCCTCCTGCAGTTTACGGCTATCCTTCTCACTATTTACCACCCAACCAATTTTCCTGTCATCTGCGAACTTCTTAATCATACCCTTTACATTTAAGTCCAAATCATTTATGTACACCACAAACAGCAAAGGTCCCAGCACCAGGCTCTGTGGAACCTCACTGGAAACAGACTTCCAGTCACAGAAACATCCCTCTACCATCACCCTCTCAGCAAATTTTGGATCCTAATGCCTCTTGGATGAGGAAGATTACTAACAGGATGATAACTGTGAACATTTCCATTGTTGTGTACAGCAGAACACAAAAATATCAGGGAGACACATGCAAATGCAAAGAATATTATTGCTATTATTTGTTATGCATTTCTATTTGACATTATTATCAATCCTTCCTTAGTCAAATGTAATATATGTCAAAGATGATGTGTGGCCTACCCTAAAATTCTTGAAAATATGTCAGGGCTCAAATTCTACAGTTTATCTTGTGTGCCATATATTCATTCTTTATGCTATCTTATCTTGAGGCTGTGCTGGAGGAGATTGTATTCAGTCCTTATTACTGTCATGATAATGAAGGAAAAACATCAAATTGCATCCAGAAATATCAGACTTTAAAAATAAGACGTCAGTTTTTAAAAATGCACAAAAGCCTCTGGCAGAGTGACTTGCTAAGAATTAATGGAACCCCACCCTATTGCCAGACAAGGTACTTCTAAAGACATTAAGAAACTAATTGCTCCCTCTGGTACAGACAATGGATAAAATGAGAGATGAGAATCATCTCTATTGCTGGAAAATGGGATTAGAATAGTAGGCACTTGTTTGCCCAGCACAGACTCGATGAGCTGAAGTGCCTTTTTCTGTGCTGTAGACCTCTATTACTTTAGCTCAAGAAATCCTGTGAACAATACCCAGAAAGATTTGTGAATTTGCTTCCCACTTGGAATGTACAAAGAAAGGGTTAAAAGCGAGCTGAAAAACTTCCCCAGTAATCTAACTGTTGGTAGGTGTTCTGGGAGAAAGCAAGTGCTGGATGTTTGACTCAAAAGTAACAGCCACACAGCAGTACCCATGCAAATCCCCATTTTGCAGGTATTACAATCTCTCTCCCTCTCTACAGAATTTAACACTACTGGAACCTCGAAACCGATTTCATCTGCTGGAGTCAATTCTATTGGAACCTCGAATCGTAATGGCCACAGTGTTCAATCACCTACTCCCCACGAGTCAAAGACTGTTCTGTATACCTTCGGGGTGGCTGAATAAAGACAGGGAGCCAGTTCATCCCTCCTCACCTGAAGCAGAACAATTTGGGGGTGTCCCAGCCAGACAGTGGCAAATTGAGGGGTCTCACCTGGACCAACAACTTTGCGGAACTTCACCTGGGGGTGGGCTGTAGTATTACCTTACAGGTATAGGAAACATTTTGCCCAGTAATAAAGGTTAAAATACTCAAATTAAGCAGCAGTTCATCAGTATCTGAAAGACAAACATATTTAACATTTCACATCCTGACCTGGAAAGTCTGTGGGGGCTCCACCCACTGCACTATCTGAACTCTCATTATATGCTGTGAAGGGGTTAATGCTACCTTGAATCAGAGAATGCCAGAACACTAGAATCAGGGAATTAATGTAAACACTGAAGGAAAAGAAGTGGGGGTAGCCGTCCCCGACTACAATATTCTGTCTTTTGGAAAGAAAAAGGCAGTGCACAGCCAGAATTGTTCAAACCCAAAAGTTACATTTTTCAAACTGAAAATTCACTATTTTAGCAACACAGTCCTGTTGCAAGGTCAGCCAGGTTGCACTGACAGAGTTGGGAACTAAACTGGAAACCAGACACACCAGTTCTCAGGTATATCTGCAACAAGGCCATGTGAGGGCCTGGATATAAACTGTTGTAAGTTAGGTCAATTTTCCAAATAATTTTTAAAATATGACTTTATATATTGGGTCATGATGGCATTGCTTTTTCATTCTGGGGAAAGCCCTGCCAACACAACAAAGAACAGTGTAAATTGCAACTTCCAGATTGGGTGGAATGTTTGGAGGTGGAGAGGGTGTTTAATGAGGCAGGGTTGCCGCGTGCCTAACGCCCAACACCTTCCCACCTCCACCAGAATTAAGTTGGAATTAAGTCAACACCAGCCATGTTGGGGCCACTGGGGTGGGGACAGTAGCCCTTGATCGGATATCCCGCCCTGCCTCCAATTGAAAGACTTAAGTAGCCAATTAATGACCACTTAAGGGCTTTGTCCAACCCAGTGGCGGGAGGTCTGTCGAGATGCGGCTAGCACGACAGGTGAAATTGTTTGTGGTCTCGTGGAGGAGGAGGTCTGGCATCCTTCATTTAAAGGCACTCAGTGCCTGATCAAGGAACACAACATTGGTTAAGAGAGACTTACTGTGAGAAATCCCCCTCCCTTGCTGTCCAACCCCCTGTAGTCTTCTCCTCACAAACCCTCACAAATCCCACCATTACATATCTGTGGCCTGGCTCACTTCTCGATCCTTGGCCTCCAGGAGGTGTCGTTCCAGCAGCAGCCACAGCCTCCCCCGCAGCCATTTAAAAGAGCTGCCAGCCTCTGATTGGCCAGCAGCCCTTGGTAGGCAGGGCTTCCGCCCCTGAGGTCCTTGATCGCAGGAAAGGCCTGCCACTGGTTAATTATGAGCCTGAGTGGCACTTAATACTGGTGAGCCTTCCAGGAGGAGGCAACATGAGTCTCATGCCAGCTTTCTAGCCAGCAGGCAAGACCCCTTCATAAAATCTAGTCAAGCAGTTGGCTAAGAGCTAGATGCAGGTAATTGCCAATAGCATGCAAAATTGTAACCATAACTTGGGAAAAATCTGTTTGGATAAGTAGAAAATTTTTCTGACATGAATTAAATAAAATTAAATGTGCCTACCTTGGATTTGAAAGGGGCTAAATTTGATAGCACCCAAAACCAGGATTGTGATGAGCAATTGATGCCCGTTGATTGCCTTGTAGACAGCATGCTGACTTCTTCCAACCAGTACTAACTGCACCATTGATTGGCTGAATACATCGGCAAGCGGTCAATATTGTGAACAGCTAGAACCAGTTAAAGTAACCAGCACTGCTTAGCTGGAGCAGGTGCTGGCAGTTATACTGAAAGTGACTCTGACCTGGGAAACAGTGAAGACAGCCACAATATGAGAGATTGGGCTCTGAGGTTTTCAGACACAACACCGAAGGCACACATTGAGAAGATTGCTGTGGACTACAATGCCAGGAGTCTAGACCTAGCTGCTGCAAGAAGCACAACGACCTCACACTGGAGGTCAAGGTCAGTGACTGCATCTTCAATTGCAATATCCAACTGCATAAACCTCAGTCACTGCTCAATTTGCCACAACACAATCAAATACCAAGCGATAATCTCACTCAGGACACATAACTGACACTCATATGCGATTCATAGACTTTCTAGATGCAGAGCTACTTGAAATTGCCCTTTAAGGCGTTCTGCAGTCTTCTCCACTAAAAGCCAGCAGCCATGTCGCAGCTACTGGAGTAGAACTGTGTGAGGGCAGTGGGACAAGTGAAGACAAATGGAGGACAGGCACTAAGGGAAAAGCACAGGGATAATTAGTTAATTTTAGTATGTAATCTAGCATGATTTAATTTATAAAGATGGTTTGAAATGTTTATTTTGTGATGGCTTTTATTTTTGCATTGTGACAGTCAGTCAGAGAGGAAAAGTAAAGTGCCAGTTTTTCATTGGCCATCTCCATTCCAACACAATCTGGCCACTGAAATCTAACCCTAGGGGTCCTTTTGGTTGCAATATAGGCCACCTGCAAAATCATGTAAGTGCATGGTGCCCTGCACCAATGGGTAGTCCACTTGCTCACCCAGCCTTCTTCTCCCTGGTAAAAGGGAATGGAATATATTTAACTCTCATTGAGTAGAGAGCCTTAGTGACATCCATTACGCAACAGAGGATGGCAAACTGCAAGAAGTTGCAAATATCTCAAGCTCTAGCTTAGGAGTTGGATGCATAAATGTCCATTGCCACTGTCACCTATGCAACCATTGGAAATGCAGTCCTTGCTCTACTCTGAGCTTGCAGTTGTGGTTGCAATGGCTGGCAGATTTCGGTAAGGACATATTGCTGAAGCACAGACATCTGATACATTGTTCGCCACTGAGATTCAGGTAGAATGTGCTCTCTGAAAACACTGGATGATTATAGCCTACTGCTAAAAGCACTTCTCCTCCTCCTCCTCCTTCTTCTTAGAGCTGCTTTTCCTACTCTGTGTGACCTCTGTTCATTTTCCCAGTCATGCTGCATTTCAATGCACACATGATTGGGAGCAAATGGTTTGTGGAGAAGCCTTGAAGTCAGCAAAAAGTCCTTCAGAACCTGCCACATCAATTCTTGTAGACTACTGTCACCTTAAACAGTTAGTCAAAGCACCAATCACTTGTACAGTTGAACCAATAACCAGAAGAAATTAATCCGCAATTACTCTGTAGGTACTTAATCCATTTGCAAAGGACTGTTAGATGCGAATGGCTCCTTCCTCCTGTTGAACATGTGTTCAGCTGTGCAGCATTAAGAGAGAACGGAGTGGGGGAGGAGATGATGGTGTAGTGGTATTGTCGCTGGACTAGTGATCCAGAGACCCAGGTTAATGCTTCGGGAACCCAGGTTTGAATCCTGACATGGCAGGTGGTGGAATTTAAAATTCAATAAAAATCTGGAATTAAAAAAAATGAATTAAAAAGTCTAAATGATGACCGTGAAACCATTGCTGATTGTTGTAAAAACCCAGCTGGTTCACTAATGTCCTTTAGAGAAGGAAATCTTCCATTCTTACCTGGTCTGATCTGGCCCTACAGACCTACATGTGCCTCCAGACCCACAGCAATGTGGTTGACTCTTAAATGCCCTCTAACAAGGGCAATTAGGGTGGGCAATAAATGCTGGCCTAGCCAGTGACACCCACATCCCATGCATGAATAAAGAAAAAGTAGCTGGAGCATTGACAATGTGTTGTCTGTGGATTAACGTTATGACCTGAATGCTCTCCATATGTCCCATGGATATTCACTGTGCACATGCTAACATCCTCACCAATATGTCAGCATGATTCACCCCAAAAGTGTGTATGTGTGTCACAAATGCCCTTTTAGAGCTCTAAGGTTATTCTTAATGGCCCATAAATGATGCAATTGATCCCAGTTTCCCACCTTCAGAGTCCTCACTCTTGTGTACGAAGAGAGCCCTATTAAGTATTAGCAGATGTACCAAACAATTTTTCACTAATTGACTGCAGCAAGAGAGGAAAGTGTGATCCAAATTAGGAAATAGAAATCTTGTCCAGGCATTGCAATAGTAAACATCGCACTCAGCACATTTACTCAGTCAAAAAATGCAGCTTCATCAGATATGCTTGTTCAAGGCATGTTGTCCATTTAACTATTCATTTAAACTTGACGCAAGTTAGACCACAGGATCATCATACATCATGAAGGAGTGCAATGTTATGAAATGATCAATGTGTAACTCATGCGTAATGGGATATCCAGTGACAACAGAATTGTAATATTAATTATAAAGGAAGTGACAGGAAATTGTTGCATAATGACTCATTGTGGGAGGTTTTTACATGAATAAAAGTTGAAGAGATTCGGGGTTGGTTGGGGGGTCGTTAAATGGACAAAATTGGAAGCATAATGTGATAGAATTTTATATTATGTTTGAAAGTATGGTAGTTCAATCTAAATTTGAACAAAGGAAATTAAAAAGGTATAAGAGTAAAATTGGCAGAGGTGGTTTGGGAAAATACATAGGCACTGGATAGTCTTTAAAGAATTATTACATAGTTTACAGAAACTATACATTCCTTCAAGTCACAAAAGACCCCCAAAAAAAACCAGTCAACCTTAGATAACAAAAGAAGTTAAGAATTGTTTAAGATTAAAAGAAAAGGCTGATAAGTTGCCAGAAACAGTAGTAAACTTGAGGATTGGGACCAATTTAGAATACAGTAAAGGAGGACCAAGAAGCTGATAAAGAAAGGGAGAATAGAATATGAATGGAAACTGGCAACAAACATAAAACCAGGCTAAAATCTTCTATAGGTATGTAAAAAGGAAACCTTTGACTAAGACAAATGTGGATCCATTACAGGCAAAGTCATGAGAATTTATATTGGGGAATAGGGAAATGGCAGAGAAGCTAAATAATTATATTGTGTCTGCCTTCACTGAGAAAGAGACAAGAAATCTCCCGGCATTAGAGATCCAAGGTGTTAATGTACAACGGATGGTAAATGCTGAGCTGCTCAAATCCCAGAGGGAAACTTGAAACAGCTGCTGCAGCTATTTTGCAATGTGTATTTTTGTTTCGAGATGTGTGCCTTGAATTCAGTAGTAATAAGTCCACTTAGCCTTAGAGGTTCTTTTTACAGAGCTAAATTAAACATTTATTAATAAAAAGTGATTTTAAGCACATGCACAGGTCTACAAATTACTACTATATCTCCTAGTTCCTCTAATTATTCTGAATCCCAGATACACCTCTGTTAAGGCAACATAAAACAAGGTAGAATTCAACAGACCCAGGCCGAGCACACAATATCCTGGACAGTGATATTCAAAGTGAATTCTCTTAGCTTCAGTCCCTGGAGACAGCAGCTTCGTACATAGAAGCTGGGGGCTTTTTCACACTTGTTAGATCTTAGAATGCCTTATGCTTACACATAACCTCAGCTCCTTTATACATGTTTCTATCTTTTTGATGTAAATCCCATTGTTCCAATATGTCTGTGCAACTTTCCTTTTTTCCATAACATAAATCTCTCATAGTACTCATATCATTTGGGGAAAAATTAATACATTGTTTGGCTTAGCCTCTGTTTGCTAGGTGTAACATCTTACCATCGCTTTGAAATTCAAAATAATCTAATTTGTCTAAAAATGTAAATATTCTTCACACCTCCCATTCTAAAACTTCAACCATGTTTATGTATTTAGCTTCTCTTCTGATACATCAAAGCACCCGGATCAGCTGTCTTCAATTCAGTTAAATCCCCCAAACACACATACACTCAGAGAAACTAATCCAAACCCCACTATTAACCTACCTTTACAATAAATCATGATAATATTATGGAAATTATTATATTTTCATGACAAAGGGGCTAGGCAGAAAGAGGAATTTAATGAAATTACTATTCGTAAAGAGGTTGTATTGGAGAAATTTATGGGACTGAGGATTGATAAGTCCCTGGGACCTGATATTCTACATCTCAGAGTGTGGAAAGAGGTAGCTATGGAGATAACGGGTGCATTGGTGATCATCTTCCTAAATGTTATAGATTCTGGAATGGTATTTCCGCAAATTCCACAAATTGGAAGGTAGCAAATGTCACTCCCCTATTCAAGAAGGGAGGAGAGAGAAAACAGGGAAGTATATACCTGTTAGCCTTATATCAGTAGTAGGGAGAACCCTGACATCTATTATAAAGGATGTGATAAATGGATACTTGGATAATAATGATTGATTGGGCATAGTCAACCTAGATGTATGAATGGGAAATGATGTTTGACGAACCAGTTGGAGTTTTTTGTGGATATTACTAACAAAATTGATAAAGGGGAGTTGGTGGATGCAGTATACTTGGATTTTCAGAAGGCTTTTGACATGTCCCCCAGAGGAGGTTGGTTAACAAAATTAAAGCATGTAGGATAGGAGGTATGGATTAAGGATTGGCCAACAAGCAGAATACAGAGAGTAGGAATAAACGGGTCATCCTCACATTGGCAGATTGTAACTAGTGGGGTACCGCAGGGATCAGTACTTGGGACCCAGCTGTTCACAATATATATCAATGATTTGAATGTGGGGACCAAATGTAATATTTCCAAGTTCATGGATGACACAAAGCTAGCTGGGAATGTGTGTTGTGAGGAAGATGCAAAGCAACTTCAAGGGGATTTGGTTAGACTTAATGAGTGGGCAAGAACATGGCAGATGGGATATAATCTGGAAAAATGTGAGGTTATCCACATTGGCAGGAGGAATATATGTGCAGAGTATTTCTTAAGTGATAAGAGATTAAAAAGTGTAGATATACAAAGGGAATTGGGTTCCTCATCAATAAGTCATTGAAAGCTAACATGCAGGCAATTAGGAAGATTAATGGTATGTTAGCTTTTATTGCAAGAGGATTTGAGTACAGGAGTAGCAAAGTCTTGCTTCAGTTGTGTGGAGCCTTTGTTAGACTGCCCCTGGAGTAGTGTGTGCAGTTTTGGTCCCCTATGGATATTATTGCCTTAGAGAGAGTACAATGAAGGTTCACCAGGCTTGTGCCTGGGATGGGGGGACTGTCCTATGAGCAGAGATTGGGGAAACTTGGCCTGTATTCTATAGTGTTTTGAAGAATGAGAGGTGATCGCATTGAAACCTACAAAATACTTAAAGGGATAGACAGGGTAGATGCAGCTAAGATGTTTCTCCTGGTTGGGGAGTCTAGAACCGGGACACAATTTCAAAATAAGGGGGAAGCCACTTAGGACGGAGATAAGGGGAAACTTTTTTACTCAAAGAGTTGTGAATCTTTGGAATCCTCTACCCCAGAGGGCTGTGGAAGCTCAGTTATAGAGTCTGTTTAAAGTAGAGATTGACAGATTTCTAAATACCAATGACATGAAGGGATATGGAATAGTGTGGGATAGAGGCACTGGAGTGGTTGGTCAGCCATGATAGGACTGAATGGTGGAACGGGCTTGACAGGTTCAATGACCTACTCCTGTTTCTACGTTAATTTCAGGAAGCCGACTCCAACCCACCAACTTCCAAGTTTTAATCAGGCGGGACGAGAAGGTGCAACCAACCGTTCCTAGGAGATGGGTTGACATTTTAAATATGTAAATGAGACTGGAAGCTTCAGATTTAACCTGCTTTGCAATTTTAGCTCTGGCAGCAACAACTTTGGGGAGAAGGCAAATGCTTTCACAGCACCCTTTGTGGAAGCCTCAAGCTCTCCCTCCATCAGACTCCAACTTCCCATATAAACCCCTCCACCACAAAAACTCATGCCAATCACCCCATCCAGGGTCGAGGGTTGCCCCACCACCCCCCGAACCTCCCCACTGCCCTGCCTTGGAATCAGACTCCCGCCAGGCCAGGGATTGCACTCCCTTTGTGACTGGTTTCCCCCCAGATTCCTTCACGTCAAGTTAGGGATCCAACCCCTCCTGGAATTGAACTCCTCCCCATGGGTTTGCGGATCGGGCTTGCTTTGAGATCATAGTTCCCCCACTGGGGGTACAGGGATCACACCTACCTGGTCCTATAATCTCCTCCGCCACATTCCCTTTCCAACTGGATGCTGAGGATGCCATTCAAGATTCCTTCTGAGTTGGGGACATGTCAGTGGCTAAAGACACAAGGTGTGGAGCTAAATCTCCAGGCTATGGAAGGAAAGCCAGACTCCTGATCCCCTGACTCCTGATCCCTAGAGCCCCTGCTCTCAATTTAACCGAGGGTTCAAACTCTCCCCTTTGTGTAAACAATTCTGAATAATTAGTGAAATATGAAATAAAATCGACAAAATAACTATAAAAAATCAACTTAACATAGCTTCAAAATAGACTAAAGAGTACCAATTCAAATAATTTTTGAAGAGAAGAGATAAGTCAATAATGACAGTACTAATATTTTAATTATAAAACAAATCAATTAGTCACAATGGTAAAATTGACAAGTGCCCAGGCACTGAGTTCAAAGACAGAGTTCTTAGGCTGCAGTCAGGAACAGTGTACACTGGAATGCACCAAAGGTAATACATAATTACTTGGCAAGTCAGGAGGTGCTGTAATAAAGTTGATGAACTAACTAAATAAATATTTGATATAAGTAAAAACAGAAATTGTTGGAAATCCTCGGGAGGATTGTGGAAAGAAAAAGAGATCGACAACCTTTCCTGGAAAGAGAGTTTGTGTCATCAGCAAACCTGAAAATATTATATTTGGTCCCCACATCCAAATCATTGATGTAGATTGTGAATAGCTGGGGCCCAAGCACCAATCCTTGTGGTACCCCAGTAGTTACAGCCTGCCAACCTGAGAATGACCCATTTAATCCTACTCTCTGTTTTCTGTCCATTAACCAATTCTCAATCCGTGCCAGTACATTATGCCCAATCTCATGTGCTCTAATTTTGCCTACCAACTTCCTGGACAGAATTTTCCCCCAGTCAGGGGGAAGTTGATGGCGGGTGCCTGCGGGTGCACTTCCGATCAGCGCCCCCATCGGAGGTGCAGGCCAATTTTACGTGGGTGGCCAATTAAGGCCCACCCAGCGCGACGTCCGCAGGGAAGTACTATGAACTCCCTGTGCAGGAGGGGCCGGTGGGGGGCGGGGGGGGGGGTGGTGGTGGGAAATACCAAAATCGAGAGTGCGCTCTTTCGCACATGTGCGTGAAAGAGCGCACTCATCTCCCTGAGGCTAAGTGCTGCCTCAGGGAGATCGCCTCTACTTTCAAAAATATTAAAAATGGACGAAAAAACAATTCCCTTTCATGTCCCCTTTCATGTTTTTTCTACTTCCTGCTGGGGCTCCTGGCCTGCCCACCAACCTTAAGATTGGACGGGCAGGTCCACTAATTACTTTAATTGATCTGCCTCAATTGGCCTTTGACAGGTCCGCAGGCTCACAGCTGATTTTGCTACGCCCCCGCCTTTCTGAAAATTTAAATGGGGCATGATGATGTCAGGAGTTCTGCCTGACATCACCGTGCGTCATCTTACACGTTGGCGAGTGGGCCCTGCCCACGCTTACCGACGGTAAAATCCTGCCCCCTGTGTGGGATCTTTTTGAAAACCTTCTGAAAATCCAAATACACCACATCCACTGGTTCCCCCTTAATGTATTCTGCTAGTTACATGCTCACAAAGCTCTAATAGCTTGTCAAACAAGATTTTCCTTTCATAAATCCATGTTGACGCTGCCCAATCTCACCATTATTTCTAAGACTCCAGTTACCACATCCTTTCTAATAGATTCTAGCATTTTCCCTGCTACTGATATCAGCCTAACAGGTCTGTAGTTCTCTGTATTCACTCTCCCTCCTTTCTTAAATAGTGGGGTTACATTTGCTACCTTCCAATCTGTAGGCACTGTTCCAGCTGCCTCTTTCAATACTCTGGGATGTAGATCATCACGTCTCAGGGATTTATCAAATTTCAGTCCAATAATTACTCCAGTGCTTTTTTTCATTCATGCTAATTTCTTTCAGTTATTCATTCTTGCTAGTCCCTCAGTTCTCTAACATCCCTGGGACGTTTTGTGTATTCCTCTGTGATGCCAGATAGGCCCAGATTTTCGTCCGCAGGTCAGTTGTGCAGGTCCAGGTGAATTCCCGACTCGATGAACTAGATCTTTAATGGCTGCCAGCAGGTGGGGTTTTTGGTCAGGGGGCAGGGGGTGGCGAGCTACAACAGGAGTCAGGGCAGGTGATCCTGAAACAAACCCTGGTGCTGTCAGGTGCAGCGGCAGGCTGGGTGCAAGGCAGGGCAGGCCTGTATTTGGGGTCCTGCTGTGTGGCAGTAGCACCCTCATTGGGCTGTGGAGCTGGAGCCATGGGGAGAAGAGATTCTCCCAGAGTCACCTGGATGGATGGTCCTGGGGGTTACACCTGCTGATCCTCCTCCCTCTGGGTGCCCAAGTGCCCCTTGCTGACTCCTTGAGGATAAGGGGTAGCTGGAGTGAGATCGAGCTGCCCCACATCCCTCTTGTATACACATTGTTGGAGGCCAACTATGGAGTCAGCAGTGGAGTTCAGACCATGCAGCAATGTAGGAGTGACATCGTGGACCAAGGTCTCCATGACGGCCGCCAAGGTACCAGTGTTGACCTCAGTGCGTTGGAATGCTGGTGCTATCAGCTCAGCCTGAGGGCAGTTGGACTCCTCCATCATGCCTTGCAATCAGGAGTACAATGGTCATCTTCTCCTGATGTTCCCGAGCTTGCCTTTGTAGGACCAGCAACTGTGGCGTGACCAAGTGCAGAGGCTCGTCATCTGACTCGGATTCAGCAGACGTTTGGCCTCCAGCAGTCCTCAGCGTGCCGGAAACCTGGGAAGTCTCTGCTGTTGACTGGTGTGGATCAGAAAGTGTGATTTGCTCACCAGATTGTGATCCCAATACTACTCTATGGCTAGGCCCTATTGAGGTTTGTGTCTCTGACCTGGTGAAGGATATGGGCGAACACTGCAGGTCTTCAATGAGGGTACTTTCAGATTCCTCTTCAGAGGTTTCTTCAGGGCTTGATTGGAGGCCCTGGGTCATGGAATGCATTGGCTATTTCCCAGATGTGCCTGCGAAAGCAAGGGGAGATAATTAGTGCATGGCAGGGCCTGTGAAACAGGACACATCACTGACAGCATGGTTGTCTGATGGATGTTGCACTGCTGGATCCTCACTTGGTAGAGCAGCACTGACCTCACGGTCAACACAGGAACAGACCAGATCCTCGCCCGCCAGCTGGATGGCTCTGTTTTCAAAGTCCATGAGGACCTTGATTTCAGGCAATCCTCCACTGGTCTGTGATCTCTCTCTTGTTGTGTGCCAACTTGTTCTGCATGAGTAGAGATGGAAAGAGTTTAAGCACGACACCTGCCAGGCCAGATGACAAGTATGCCTGGCATGTGTGGGTGGTGAGTGGTCCGATGGATGGGATGAGGATAATGAAGGTGTGTGTGAGAGAGTGAAAGGTGATGTCTCTTAAACTGGCAGTGAGTGGGGGCCTGTGGATGTCTGATGCATTTGTGAGTGTGTGAGTTGCGAGTGATGAGAAAATTGACTTACCTTGGTGGAACAGAGGAGATCATTCATCCCCTTGAGGTACTGGGTGGCTGTCCTCTTTTGCAGGTTTGTGACAATACAGCATGAAACACAGCCATTGCGACCAGTGGGTAAAACATCATAAAACATCACTGCACTTAATGTCAATCTGGGATGATTCTTCCCCATGTTTCCTGTCTATCATCATACCTTTTAATGTAGGTTCCAAATTCACCACAGCCAATTTGCCCTCATACCTTTGTAGTTTCCTTTGTGTAGTTTTAAGACTCTAGATTCAGCTTGAACTACATCAATTTCAATCTTCATGTAAAATTCCATCATATTATGGTCACTCTTCCCTCAAGGCCCCATTCCTTTGAGATTATTTATTAGCCCTTTCTCATTGCACAATACCAAATCTAAAAGGGTCCATTCTCTACTTGGTTCCTCAACATACTGTTCTGGAAAGCCATCTTGCATACATACCAGGAATATGTCCTCCACAGCATTAGTGCTAATTAGGTTTACCCAGTCCATATGTAGATTGAAGTCCCCCATAATTACTGTATTACTCTTATTACTCTAATCTTGCACCTCTATTTTCCTGATTGATACCATGCCCTACATCACCACTACAGGTTGTTGGCCTATAAACAACTCCCACCAATCTTTGCTGCTCCTTGCTGTTTCTTAGCTCCACCCAAACTGATCTTACATCTTCATCCTTCAATCTAAGATCCTCTCTCACTAATGTACTGATCTCATTCTTTATTAATAGCGCTACCCCACTTCCTTTTCCTTTTTGCCTCTCCTTCCTAAATTTTTGAATACCCTTGTACATTCATTTCCCAGCCTTGATCACCCTGCAGCAGTTCCAAAGAAGAATGATATTGGACTGGAAACATTAACCCTGTTTCTCTCTCTGCAAATACTGCCAGAGCTGCTGAGATTTTCCTTTGAGGTTTTGCTTTTTAATTTTGCCCCTAGCTGTTCATCTCTCTAAGCAGGACCTCCTTCCTAGTCCTAACAATGTTGTTGATACCTACATGGACCTCCACAACTGCCCTCCACCCCCATTGCAAGTTCCTACCCAGCCCATAGAAATATCTCAAGCCCTGGCACTGAGCACGCTACACAGCTGTCTGGAATCATGCTTTCAGCTGCAGAGAACTGTGTCTATGCCCCTGACTATACTATCCCCTACTAACACTACATTCCTATTAACTCACCCATGCAAATGGCTTCCTATACCACTGTACCATGGTCAGTTCACTCATCCACCCTGCAGACCCCACTTTCATCCATTCAGGCAGCAAGAACCTCAAATCTGTATTTTTATTCATTCGTGGGATGTGGCATCACAGGCTAGGCCAGCATTTATTGCCTATCCCTAGTTGCCCTTGAGAAGATGGTGGTGAACTGCATTCTTGAACTGCTGCAGTCCATGCGGTGTTGGAAAATTGCAAGAGCTGAGGCCTCCAATTCTTCCATATTGATTCCCATACCTGCCTCATTCACAACCACAATGTTCTGTCTCTGACCGTGGACCAAATCAGATGAAACTGTCCTAATGGGTGCCTCCGATCGCAACCCCCCTCCACCCCAATTGGGGGCACCGCGCCATTTTACTTTGGCAGGCCAGTTAAGCCCCGCCCAGCGTGACGTCCACACAGAAGCGCTGTATGTGCGCGGTGGGGGAGGGGGGGATGGAAATCCCTAAACCCAAGAGTGCGCTCTTTTGCACATGCACATGAACGAGCACACTCATCTCCCTGAGGCTAAGTGCAACCTCAGGGAGATCGGCTCTACGTGCAAAAATATTAAAAATAGAAAAAAAAATCCCTGACATGTCCCCTCATCTGACACTGTCACGGGCCTTGGGACATGTCCATAATTTTTTAAAAAACTTTAATTAAATTTTTTAAACCCTACATGAAACCTCATCCCGCCTTTGATGAGGTTTCATGCTTTTTTAATTCCCGGCGGGTCTCCTGGCCTGCCCACCAGCCTTAAGTTTGGATGGGCAGGTCCATTAATTAGGTTCATGTCTCTGTCAATGGCCTCAATTTGCCATTGACAGGTCGGTGGGCGTACAGCTGGTTTTGCTGCGCCTCCGCCTACCTGAAAATTTAAATGGGGCACGGTGACGTCGGGAGTATCGATGAGCGGGTCCCACCCCCTGCTCGGCGACAGTAAAATCCTGCCCATTATTTCAATAAATGTTCTACTTAACCTGATTGAAATTCCCTAGATAGGATAATTAGGAAAGACTCACCAGGCAATCCAACAAACTTTATTACTATTAGTAAACCTTCCTATTACTAAAACAAACTTACAATTACTAAAATTACACAGTTTTTAAAAGATGAATGAGAAAAATATCAACTAATCAACTACCTGTTTTTCTGTGATGTCACGCATTGATTTTATTCAGAACATGCTTAGTCCGTTCTGGAGCCATAAATTGCACTGGATTAAATAGCACCTGTGGGTGCTGCTGTCTGTCTCTGAGTCCTCATCTCTCCCACTCTTTTTGGCCCTGCTGTTTGTCCCCAGGTCCTCCTCTCTCCCGCTCCTTTAGGTGATGCTGCCTGACTCCAGGGCATGAATTTTACACTTGGTGAGGGAGCACGATTGGCAGGACTTGAAGCAGATGTGAAACCTGCTCTTGCACTCTGTCAGCTCCCAACAGTGATTTCACGTTGGCTGGCCAATTAATTGCCAGCCAGTGTGAAACGCACAATGCAGTGGGGATGGGTGGGGCGTGGTGGGGGCAGGGCGAGTGCTGAGACAAGTGAGGGTGTGAGTGAGTGCAGTATCACACCAGCTCCCTGAACGCTGCCAATTGCTGTGAAGATACCTCAGGGTGCTGCAGAATTGTTGGAGGGATATCAGCTCAGATAAAATATCCCAAACTATCGATAATGACACAAGAGACACCAGACAGTAATACTCATGAATCATCAAACCTCAAACATATTAGAGCCTTTGATCCTGCCCTGGATCAAGATTGGTGAAGAAATGTGAAGTCCGCCTGTGTGATTGGCCCGTGCGCCAAATGTAAAAGCGCTTGGGCCATGTAAAATTCGGGGCAATTACATATTTAATGGGCTTAATTCCCCTGTTAATGATCCGCGGATGAACTTCCAACTCCCGCATGCACCTGCCAACCACAATATCGCACGAGGGCGCCATGATATTGGGACATGCGCCCAATGACATCTCGTGCAATTTCATGTGAGTTCAGATTGGGTGCGTGTCTATTCAACCTCCATAAAATTCTGGCCCACGTCCTCCACATTCCCGTTCTTTTAGGTACTGTTGCCTAGCTCCAGGTCCTCCATATTCACGCTCTTTTAGGAGCTACTGTCTGGCTCCAGGTCCTCCATATTCCCACTCTTTTAGGTGCTACTGCCTGGCTCCGGGTCCTCCTCTTCCCCCATTTTTTCAATCGTTAAGTACATTCCAGCTGCTCTGTCCCTCTGAATGTGTAAGAATATTTTTGAAAAGAATCACAAGGAAAGTCACTATCAAACTACAGAAAGTGATAGAAATCTGGGTGTTCTTCAGAGTCTGAAACTCCTCATTTAGGTTGGTGGCAGATGACTTTGGTCATGCAGTGCTTACATATGTGAGCAGACATCTACGGCAGCACATTACTGGTGTAAATACAGGGAACTAGCAGGAGCTGCTGATTTGCGCAGCAGCAAAGTTTTGCTCATGATTTATGAGCAGTAAGGACTTTGGCAGATATGTCAAGATAGAGCTGCAGATTATCGAGGAAGCTTGTGTGTAGCGGTATTTTAACTTTAATCTGTCAGAAATTGGTTGCGTGTGATTTTCCTCATGAGAAATTGGCACTATGTATACTCGTCCCATTGATACATGGGCCAGCATCTTCGGATCAGTGAGTGGGGGCAGGGCCCACTCGCCGACGCGTAAAACAACGTGGGGCAATGTTGGGCGTGCGTCCTGAAGTCGCCCAGTGTCATTTAGATTGTCAGTTCGGCGGGCGCACGTCCGAGTCGGAGGCACACCTGCCGTCCTGTCAATGGCCTATTAAGGTCATTAAAAAGATAATTAAACTCATTAATGGAGCTGCCTGTCTAACCTTAAGGTTGGTGGGCAGGCCGGGAGCCCAGGCGGGCTTGAGAAAAAACATGAAACCACATCATGAGTGATTTAAAAAATGCAGAATATTTTACAATAAAAGTTATGGACACGTCCCAGCTGATATGACAGGGTCACATGAGGAGACATGTCAGGGAAATTTTTTCCAATCTTTGTTGAAAGCTTTAAACCGGTGCCGATTTCCCTGAGGCACCACTTTGCCTCAGGGAGATCTGTGCGCTCCTACACGGGAATCCCCCCCCGCACCCACACAGGGAACGCATAGCACATCCTGGTGCACGTCACGCTAGGCAAGCCTTAATTGGCTCGCCCGTGCAAAATGGCAACGCGCCTCCGATTGGGGGTGCCGATCGGCAGCGCGAACTCGCGCCCGCTCCTGCATTTCCTCCCCCAACAGGGGGAAAATGATGCCCACAGGACATTCTGGGGAAATTTTAGGCTCTTGTGTAACAAATAATGGGGTTGAAATGTTTAACAATTTGATTACAATCATTGCAATGATTCCATTGTTCATCAAATTGCTGAATCTAGTATGACACATTGGCACAATTGAATCATTTCCTTCAAAATCATTGAACTTCTGACAAATATTAGATGCTTAAAAGCCACATTAAATAAATGCCATTAAATGATTTTGGTTATATAATACATTTAGAGAATATATTTAGAATTATCTGTCACATTACTGATCACGACTATATTTGTAAAATTTTTAAGGATATAAATAGTATCTGGAGTGCAGCTTCAGAATTTTGCCTTTGTTTCATATAAATCATGTAAGCATTGAATATAAACTTTAGAGCTTATATTCTTCCATTCAATTTCCAATGTTTTCTCAGAGTAGGTCATTATCAACTCCTTCCCTACACTTACTAGCAATTTGTTTCCCTGATATTAACTTGTGAGGGAGATCCAAAGGAGTGGTAATAATAGATGGAAAATCCACTCCCATTCTTCATGTGTACTACACTGACATCTACTTCTTACTAAAGGTCCCTTGCATCACACACACCTCTCAAGGAGACAACATGAATGAGTAACACATTCGAGCTACATTGTTATTTATGGAGGTGGCACAGTCCCACTGGACAAGGCCGAAAGCTGGAGGAACGACCCTGCTTTGGTGGGGCTGGCAGGACCCTGGATCACATTTTGCCAGTGGCTGCCATTAGGTGGCTGCTGCTGGAGTTGCCATCCTATTAACGATGGAGATCCCACCCCAGGAGCTGCCAGCCTAATCAGATGGCTCGCAGCTCAGCAGGTCCAACGCTAACATTGGCCCTTGCTGAAGCTGCAGCTGGAGGATGAGGGCACATCGATGGCAGTATGCCCTCAAAGACCAGCAACTGGAGTCTGGGGCTGCTGGGACCTACCTGACTGTGCCCCATGGCAGGCGTCACTGACGGCTGGCAGTGTTGTTACCATGGGGACAGCCATTGCTGTCAGGGGAGGGAGGACCACCGTGGGCCATGGAATGCCCAAAAATGTGGGAATCAATCACTGGTGCCTGCTGGGAAGCCAGCAAAGTTTATCTAGGCAGTTCCCCCAAATGCAGCAGTAATTATAATAATCCATAAATAAGCCACTGATAAAATGCGAGCTCAGGCAAGAAGAGGCTCTAGATTGGCCACTTCATTGAACTCCAGGTGGCTGGACTCTCTGCCACCATTTCTGCTATTACAAAATGGCATGGCAGCAGGAAGGTGGCGGGCACTCTGCTCCCAAAGCCTTTCTGCACCATTTGCCCTCTTTCCTGCCTCCCAGCCTGTCGCCAATGGCCCTGGAAAATTTTTAACATCGAGCTCATATCTTTGGTGGAGCTTTTAACATAATTAAAAGAAATATGTTAACTCGTGGAAAGAGGAATATCATATGAATGTGTCCAGCTTGTGTTGCTGATTTCATTCACAAAATACCTCAGTAATTTTCCACCACCAGCTGCCAGTGTTTGCTCACCACTGGGTCTGATGACTAAATTTGGCAGAAACAAATATCAATAGCTCAATAACAATTAAATATTAATTTATTTGCTTTAAACATAACTTCATTTGAATATAACATTAAAGAATCCTGGAGGAAATAGATTTCTTCTGCGAATAATTTTTCAAATAATCCATTTATAGCTTTTTTTCTTAAGTTTTAAAGTGATATAGCTTACATGCATGGGCTCGTTTTAAGCTTTTTCATCTTCAATATTGGTATGTTTGTATTTCGCAACTTCCTGGGAAATTCCTGCTGACATCATCTCATGTCTTGAGTAACAGTACTCTGGTTATAAATAGAGAAACAGGACAACGAGAAGTTAGATACGAAATTCAGCCACAGAGCACAACAACAAGGAGAACATTAAGACCATCATACAAGCAAAAGACAATGAACAGCAAAGTTAATCTCGCCGTCTTGACTCTCTTTGCACTTTATGTGGCTTCCACCCAAGGTAAGAGCTAATCTGACTTCATAGTTGCACAGCAATTATACAGAACCTAGAATCTGTTTGAAAACATTTATATAACTAGTAGAGTTATAGGTAAATGCAAGTAATACTGATTAAGATTCACATTTGAAATTGTAGTTGTCAGTGAGTATTATGAAACAATTATTTGTTAATCATAGACTGCACAGGCTAACTTTTAGGAATCAGTTCTATCGTTTGTAACTTCAGAAATGTGTTCTAAAGTGTTCAGGGATAGATTTGTGATTTTTTATTGTTACTGAGTGATCCAGCCACAATTGCTGCATTTTGGAAACACCATCATCACAAAGGCTGCAGTGGTTCAAGATTAGCCCACTACCACCTTTTAAGGAAATTGGTGATTCCAAATAAATCTTGCCCTGCCAGCATCACCTGTTAAACACTGTGTTGAGACAATGCGGTTCATTCTCAAACCATTAGGATCTGGCAGCCTTAGACAAATTAATTAGCAGCTCTTCTGACCTGGACAGTGGACAAGGAATAGGCGAGTGAATGACCCCAAATTACAATGTGCACCAAGATCAAAAGCAGAGGTAAGCTTATGTTGAAGGGCGTTTTTAACCAAGGGTGTTGAGTAAGGCAGAAAAGGAAACAATGCTCCTTTAAGAAAAAACGTTGCCTTCGGCTTAAAAGGTTTCAAGAAAAATAACTCAATTTTAGCCAGTGGTTAGGCAGGATTTTATTTTTATTATTTACCAGGCTGGAGTTCAGTTGAAGTCAGCAAGATTTTCTATAGGTGTAACTCAGCATTTTACTAACTTAGAAATAGAGCAGTTTACTAACTGTATCTTGCTTTCACTCAGTACAACTGCTAATCATTCCAGCTTTTGGACAATTGGAGAAAAACAAATGTGAGGGTCATGGTATCTAATTTATATAACATGGGAGCCCTAACCACCAGAGTATGCTATTAGAAATCCAGACATTAAGAGTGAAATTTAATAATTCATTGTGAGGGTCCACTTACAGGAGAGGTCAAATGTGCTAACCTGTAAGAGCGTCTAATATAGTCCTGAAATTTGCCAAGCGAGTACTTATAGCCTGAGAGGTCTAATCTTTGGCTGGCACCCTTGTTTCAGTAGAGAGAATTTTTTAGGGTGTCTGCTACCAGTAGTCAGCTATCGCTTTGTCTAAGACTATCTATGCATCTATATGAAAAAGACATTTCAAATTAAAGTTATAAATACTGACTTTCTGTAACCTGTTCTTTCCATAGCTGCATCTCTCAGACACGCAGGAGTGAGCTTGCGCTGTCAATGCATTAATACAATTTCCAAATTCATCCATCCAAAACACATGGAGAATGTTGAAATTATTCCAAGTGGCCCACACTGTTCAAATGTTGAAATCATGTAAGTTTTAATAACTGATTATGGAAAAACATACCGTGTACGTGAATAATGCTTACATAATTTGTAATGATAATTTTATTGTAAGTAGGCAGCAGAACTTTAAATAATTGTCATATTTCACTTCTTTCAGTGCAATCCTTAAAAATGGTTCTCCAGTGTGTCTGAATCCTGAAGCCATTTGGGTGAAGAAAATCATTGAGCTGATGACCAAACGGTAAGTTTCAGATGCTAGCTTGCAATAAAACAATAGATCTATCTTAGCTCTCCAAAAAGTCGCAAGGCCTGCAATGGGAATAAAGGCAATGAATATGTGAGGTAGGGGTTTATCTTCTCTGTCTGGGTAGTAATCCAGAAGAGCAGATTGACTGCATATTAGAGAACCTATTTGATTTTGGAGAATGAAAATTTGGTGGATTCCATAAAAAGCTGGTGATTACTCCACCAGGTACGGTCCATGTGGTAAAGATGAAAATCTATATCACTGAGTTGACAAGCTATTGATAAAATTGTAGTTAACCGTGGGAGGACCTTGGATCTAGAGAACCTGAAATGGACAAATTGCAGTGCTTACCCATATTCTATTGGGCAAGCTGTAACTTAATTCAAACTATTATTTCTGCATAGCGTTGAGGGAGAGAAATATCAATGATGACAGGACTTTTCACTTTAAATCCCAGTGAGACCTTCCTCAAGTATTTCATGAATACCTCAAAAAGAAAGACTTAGGTGGCAATGTATACTGTAACTTTAGCAGTATATCTTCTGTGGTATGAATGTAATACTGATCCATTTCTCACACACCCTGTCCCATTAGGTTATGTACACTGGGGAACTGGTTTAATGCCGAATATTGTTAAAAGCTAGCACAGAGTTTCATTGCATCTTACGTTGTTTGATTTGAAAGAGCAGTAAACCTGCGCAATTATCACCAGTTATAAATGTCTATTGCTGCTCTCACTCAAAGGTTTTAACAGGAGAAAGGGTGATATTCTTTCAAAAAAATGACAAACTGGTGAACATTTTGTTCATTATGCTGTGGCACCTGAGCTCCAAGGGTTTGATTATGAGAAGCGATTACAGAAACTGGGCTTGTATTCCCTGAAATAGAAAAGTTCAAGGGTAAATTGATTAAGATTTTTAGGAATTTGAAAGGAATAGATGGAGTAGATAAATAAACTTTTCTTCTCAATTGGGAGCGCTACAACAAGGGATGTAGTATAAAATCAGGGCTGAGCCAAGAGAGAAGTTTGGAAACATTTTGTTGCATAGAAGGTGGTATTCTCCTACCCAAAGAGCAGTAGATGCTAATTCAATTCATGATTAAATCTGAAATTGATCTTTTTTGTGAGACAAGAACATAACAGGAGATGAGGTCAGGACATGCAGTTATAGTTAAGATACAGATAAGTCGCAATCACGTGGAATGGCGGAACTGACTGTTCTTATGTTCTGGAGCAATTGTGTATGAAACAATATTTAAGACATGAGTTTGTGAAATCAATTTCTTCCCTGAATATTTTTATTACACATTCCTGCAATATTAAGAGTAATTTTTATTTGTTTCTGTATATTTTGTAGTTCCAAGACTGATGACGCTCAGTAGGAGGACCTCAATGGCTGAGTACCAAGAAGGTGACACCTATCCACAATGAGACTCTGTACTAACTCCAACATTTACTGAGTTTTAACCATCATGTTCAACCCTGTCGTAAACTTGTAACATCGCGAGACTGTCTGACTGATGTAAAGCAATGTATGTACAATCACATGAGGGGACATGTTTCATTACATTTACCATTACATTTTTATTATCCCTTTAATTGGCCGGCCAGCGTGAAATGGTTTCTGGGCCTGATCGTGGGTGTGGTCGGCTTCCCAAACGCCCCCACCTGCCCCCACCAAGCCCGCACACCAAGGGCAAAATTCTGCCACTGCAGTTAAATAACTGGACTGTGTAGACGGTACAACTTTGACCCTGTTTTCAAATCGGCATACACTTGCTGCCAGATTAACGTGTCAGAGTGTAGTTACTCACTGGAAATGAAGCTCACAATTTTGACGTGGCATTTTGTCAGTATTGTAATTTTGATTTTTATTGTAATTTATTTGAGTTGTAATTTATTTATTCTCATTGATATTTATGCGGTCTTAAAAAAGTTTAATTCCCTATGTATTTATGTTTTGCCATGAAAGCACTTGGTAATTTTGTTAACATGAAAATGTGTGTGAGGAAATAATCTGTAATTTATATTTATTATAAATTGATAAGACATTTTTATTTAAATAAAGCAAGTATTATTTTCTAAATGTGTTTTACAATATCAATTTTTGGTCTCCGTTTAAATCATTGAGCTTAACTGAAATGAGTAGACAATGGAATGTTAGTCGGCAATTCTTAGCTCAATGGTAGCACTCCCAGCACTGAATCATGGGCTCAAACCCCATTCTACAAATATGAGCATATTGTGGGCTGATACTTTGATACAGCACTGAGGAAGTGTTGCACTGACAGGAGTGCCTTCTTTCTGATAAGATGTTAAACCAGGGCCATGTCTTCCCTCTCATGTGGACATGCAAAATCACATGGCAGTAATCAAGGGAGACCAGAGGAGCTCTCTGGTTCCCTGGCCAGTATAAGTCCCTCAGTCTAAAATTGGGTTGGAATTCTACTGCTCTTCTCACTAGCAGAATCTTCTCATTCCATCGAAGTCAATGGAGTTTTGAATGGCTCACGACATGTTCCACCCTTCCCCCATGGCGATGTGTCCATGAAATTCCACCCAAGGTGTTTGGTCAAATGCCACATCTTTATTCGTGGGAAGCTGGGTCCATTTTGGCTGCCACATATCCCTACATTGCAACACAGACTATACCTGTAAAGTAATTCATTGGCTAAAATGTTTTAGGATATTCTGTAATAATGAAAAGTTCTGCACAAACGCAAGGTCACAGTATGTTAGCCTAACTCACATGAATTATCCTTCTAACTTCATCATTCTTTCCAATCTATTCCTCATCCGTAAACTTTAAATCCCTAGATTCTGGAAAGGCTCCATCAGACTGGAAAGTAGCAAATATAATGCCTCTATTCAAAAAGGGAGGGAAGCAGAAAACAGGAAACTATAGGCCAATTGACGTCTGGAGCATCATTTTCAGATCAGCGTGTGGGGACAGGGCCCACTCGCCAATGCGTAACATGACGCAGGGTGACGTCGGGCATGCATCTTGGTGTCACCCCGTGTTAGTTAGTTTTGCAGTTTGTCGGACGCACAGCTGAGTTAGCTGCGCACCCGCTGAACTGCCAACGGCTTATTATGGACATTAGAAAGTTAATTACTGAATTTAATGGGCCAGGCGAGGAGGCCAGGTGGCCTTTGGAAAATGCATGAAGCCTTATCCATCGGCGGGATGAGGTTTCATGTAAGATTTAAAATTTCATAAACAATTTTTAATAAATGTCCCAGCTCATGTGACAGCTTCACCTGAGGGGACATGTCCTTAAATGTCTTTCCCTCTTTAATTATGTTTTTTAAAGTAACACTGATCTCCCCGAGGCAGCATATTTCCTCAGGGAGATCGCTGCACTCTTTCACACACATGAAGGAAAGAGCGGACTCCCTGCTCAGGGAGCACCCCCCGCCCGCAGAGGGAGCGCACAGCACTTCCGGGTGGATGTCACGCTGGGCAAGCCCTAATTGGCCAGCCCCCGTAAAATGGCAGTGCCCCCTTCACCCCCCACCCCCCCCCACCCCCTCCCCCGATCCAGGGTGCTGATCGGGAACTTGCCCGCTTGCGTCTGTTCCCGCACAAACCCCCGTCGGACGGAAAATGCTGCCCCTGTTGTGTGGGTTCTGTTGGATTGATCATTAAAGAGGTTATAGCTGGGCACTTAGAAAATCTTAAGGACAGTAGGAAGAGTCAGTATGGTTTTCTGAAAGGGAAAACATGTTTAACAATGTATTAGAGTTCTTCGAAGGAGTGACATTTGCGGTGTGTAGAGTGGAGCCTGTTGATGTACTGTACTTGGATATCCAGAAAGCATTAGATAGTGTGCCACATCGAAGGGTATTGAAGAAAATAAGATTTCATGGTGTAGTGGGTAACATACTAACCTGGATAGAAAATTGGCTAGCTGGCAGATTACAGTACGCAGAAATGGGTCTTTGTCTGATTGGCAGAATGTGCCGAGTGGAATCCCGCAGGAGTCTGTGCTGGGGCCTCAACTTTTTACAATTTACATCAATGGCTTAAGTGATGGGAGTGAACGTATGGCAGCTAAATTTGCAGACGACACAAAGATACATAGGAAAGTTTGTTGGGAAGAACACATAAGGAGTTTGTAGATGGAAATAAGTTGAGTGGGCAAAAATCTGGCAGATGGAGTATCATGTGGGAAAATGTGAAGTTGTTCACTTTGGCAGGAAGAATATAAAAGCAGAGTGTTACTTAAATGGAGAACAACTGCAGGATTCAGAGCTGCAGAGGGAGCTAGGTGTTCTTGGGCATGAGTCAGAAAAGGTTAGCCTGCAGGTATAGCATGTAATGAAGACGGCTAATGGAATGCTGTCCTCTATTATGAAAGGAATTGAACATAAAACTAAGGATGTTATGCTTCAGTTAAACAGGGAATCTGTGAGACTGCATTTCCAATACCGTGTGCAGTTTTGGTCTCCTTATTTAAGGAAGAATGTAAATGCGTTGGAGGCAGCTCAGAGCAGGTTTACTAGATTAATACCTGGAATGAGCATCTTGTTTTATGAGGATAGGTTGAATGACCTTGGCTTGTTTCCACTTGAGTTAAGAAGAGTAATGGGTGACTTGATTGAAGTAAACAAGAGCCTGAACAGTCTCGAGAAGGTGGATGTGGATGTGGATGTGTTTCGTCTTGTGTGTGAGTCCAGAACTACTGGACAGTGTTTCAAAATTCTGGAGGGTGGGGAGTCGCGGGGCGCTCTTATAGGACAGAGATGAGGAGAAATCCTTTGCTCAGAGGGCTGAGGGACTTTGGAAGGTGATGGAAGCAGGGTCACTGAATATTTTTAAGGCAGAGGTAGATAGATTCTTGTTAGGCAAGGGAATCAAAGGTTACAGGGGGTGGGTGAGAAAGTGGAACTCGAAACATAAACAGATAAGCTTTGATCTTATTGAATGGTGGCGCAGGCTCAAACGGTCAAATGGCCTATTTCTGCTCTTATTTCGTATTGTCATATGTCCGTATATATTTAATTCTCAAATGTCCACTCTCGGGTCAATCCAAGATTCCCATTCATATTGTACATAGACCCAACAACCTAAGACTCACCAAAAGGTTGGGTTAAACTAGACAAGAAGGTAAATGGTAACTTCACAGGTGACCTCCTATTTAGAAACAGACTAGAAACAGGGCTTGAATTCTTAGGCCCAACAAATACCATCAAACATATGTGTTGTGCTGGGATTCTTTCATTTCTTGTTGCAATTCAAAACTTTATTGATACAATTAAACCACCGATTGATTTCAGAGTCATGAATTAATTGTTAAAGGTCTACAAGCAAATTAATAACGTGAACTTACATCTCCATAGAACCTTCCATGACTTCAGGATATCCTAAGACACTTTAGTCAATGAAGCACTTTAGACATGTGGTCCCAGTTACAGGAATAAGTGGCAGCCCTTTGGAGAGGGAAGATACCCTTTTGGATCTTGTCCCAGGGCACCTTTGGGGGAACTAAGCTGCTCTTTGGTTCAAGAAGGCAGCAAACAATGACCTTCTCAAAGGCAATTAAGGACGGCAATAAATGTTGGCCTAGCCAGCCATGCCCCCATTTCATGAATCAATGGTGAAAAAATAATTGGCTTGGCAGGTATAAAAGCAAAACATTACCTTTCCGTTCGGTCAGTAGGGGGATGGCTTGGCCTGAATTTGTACTATGTTGGCATAAGGACTTTAACAGACCATTGGGGTTGGGTGGAGGGGCATAGGCTAGCATGGAGGGTATGAGGGGTTAAGGGGGAGTTGGTGGGGGGCATGAGTTGGCATGGGTTGGCACTGGTAATGCATGGGAAGTGTCGGGGTGCGGATGGGTGAGAGGGGTGAGGGCTGAAAGCCCTGTTTCATGTTTTAATCTTTATTTTTAAAATTTGGACACACTGCCAATCCCTGCTGAATACCTTCAGCCAGCCTGCCTCTGCAGTCAGCATCCTCCTCAGTTCTTACCATGTCACCCGCCTTGACATCTAACCCAGTTCACATTGTCCCCACCACCCCCAACCCCCTCCACTGCACTGAAAATCCAACATGTGGATCACCATTTTTAAAGGTTGGGTTTGCGAAGCCGGAAATTCCCCTGTCTCTGTGCACCCGACCCGGGTGCAATAATCTGGGCCACAGTGAGGGAGGAAACATTAAGGGGTTTAATGTCTTTGAAAGTGGATAGATCCCCAGGCCCAGATGAAATGTTTCCCAGACAGTCAAGGGAAGCAAAGGAAGAAATATGTAAATAGGCAGTCCACAGCATCAGTGATGTAAAATCACATAACAACAACGTATCCAGAGATAGTTCTATATGCAGCCTCATGCTAAGCCTTGTATTATACCTAGTACAATATTCAATAAAAGATAAAGTTTAACAACAGCCTTGCCTTCAACATTATTTATCAATTCTGACCAAAGTACTACAATGATGATCACTGACTAATCTTTACTTTCTAATCCTCTTTGGACATGGGTGTGTTGTCAGAAGACTGGAGGATAACCAACATTGAGCTGTTGTTTAAAAAAGAAAGAAGGGATAGTCCAAGTAACTAAAGGCCAGTCAGCATAACTTTGGTGGTGGGCAACTGATTGGAAAAAAATTCTGATAGATGGTTTAAATCCCATAGAAAGGCACAGATTGATCCAGGTTTTGTAAAGGGAGTTTCATGTCTGACTAACATGATTGAATTTTTTGAGGAATTAACAGGAGGATCAGCAAGGGAAGCATGTTTGATGTTGTCTATTTGGATTTTAGCAAGAGTTTTGACAATGCCCCAGATGGCAGCCTGATCTGTAAATTAAAGCTCATGGTTACCAGGAAATCCTTCTAAGTGAAACAGCAATTTAATTGTACATCATTCAGTTGAGTTTTTGCTGCTCACAATATGGTCTCCTCTACCTGTGGGAGAGTTTTACATCATAACAGTTGCTTCCACCTTGTTCCATATGTATTTTTTTGAACTCAGTCTTGTCTTGATTTTTTCTTTATCCCATCATCTTGCAAATGTATTGTTTCCAGGGGAGCAAATTGACATCATTTCCTCCTCTGTCGACGTCAGGCAGTACCAATGATCCATTTATGTGTGGAATCCTTTCCATAGTGTCATCCACAATCTGTACCTTCAAAGTTTCTGCCAATCTTGTGCCAAACAGTTGAGAGAAACCATGTGCAAACTCACCCTATTGCAAATACTTGGGGTGTGTGAGACTCCACTGCCTGCAATTGATTTGAACGTTCAACGGGTATAAACCGGCGACAGCTCAGTGAAAATTCAGCCAGCTGTGTAATGGGTGGGCCATCCACAACACCAAATTTTCCTCCGTTGTGCCAAACCAAATTTCCCCACACGCAGTCAATGTGCCTGTTCTGCTCTGCTGAGCAAGTATTTTGAACTTCTCCCTAACTAACATAAGCTGGTTGTCCACCACCTGGAACCCCCATCAGATGCGACAATGGTAATTTTCTACACTATTTAGTGTGTCATTATTCGTTTTGTTTTCAATATTCCAGTGATTGGAAACTCAGGAAAGTTTCACAACTTGGAGCATTCAAACAATCTTCAATAAACAGATCATAAGAAAACTGTAGTAGGTTGTGGCAAGAATAGTGTGAATTTTACCTTCCGTTTGCTGGGGGCGGGCTGGCAGACAACTTTAACTGGGCAAAGATCCGTCAAATGGCGTTTTGGGCTCCTTATTTAAGGACGGATGTGAATGCACTGGAGGTGGTTCAGAGGAGGTTTACTAGACTGATACCTGGAATGAGTGGGTTGTCTTATGAGGAAAGGTTTCCATTTGTTTCCACTGGAGTTTACAAGAGTGAGGGGTGATTTGATTGAAGTATACATTCTGATTCTGAACGGCTTTGACAAGGTGGATGTCAAAAGGGTGTTTCCTCTTGTGGGTGAGTCCAGAACTAGGGGGCACTGTTTTAAAATTAGGGGTCGCCCTTTTTGGACAGAGATGAGGAGGATTTTTTTCTCTCAGAGGGTTGTGCGACTTTGGAACTCTCTGCCTCAGAAGCTGGTGGAGTCAGGGTCATTGAATATTTTTAAGGCAGAGGTAGATAGACTCGTGTTAGGCAAGGGAATCAAAGGTTATCAGGGTTAGATGGGAATGTGGAAATCAAAACACAAGAAGGTCAGCCATGATCTTATTTAATGGTGGAGCAGGCTTGAGGTGCCGAATGGTGTACTCCTGTTCTTATTTCTTATGTTCTTTTGTTGTTTTGTTAGCAAGGAGGAGTGGCAGAGAGGATTGAGTCATCAGGTGAAGCAGAGCTGTATATGTAGGTCTTGAGCAGATTTTGTGCAGAGGCATGATTTTTATAGATTCTCAGATAAATTTAGCCACAATTACCAAGGCCACTGGAAATTTATGTGATTGCTTTGAAGGAGGAAGTCTGAAATATTCCCACGTCTACCAGGGTCACAAGGTGTGGAGTGATGATTCTTGAAACATTCTGGTGTTGTAATCTATAAACTTTAGGCAGGACAATGATTTGATCAGCTTTGTTAAAGCATTTTATTTCTCTTCGTTTCAAGTGGATGTCAGGGGGAAAAGGAATGCTGGGTTGGGCCTTGCACGGACTGGCAGTAAACCAAAGTTCTTTTTCTGGACTGAGGAACAACATTCCTTCTCCTCCAGCTCTCACAAAATTCAAAGTTTAAAAAAAAATCTATTTTGTGATAGCCTGTTCAACACTGATACACATTAACCTCAAAATTGTATTCTTCTATAATCTTTCATGGGCCATCATTTGCTGCCCAACCCTAATTGCCCTTGAATTGAGTGACTTGTTAGTCCATTTTTGAGGGCAGTTAAGGGTCGGCCACATTGCTGTGGGTCTGGAGAATTATGTAGGCCAGACCAGACAAGGACAGTATATTTCGTTCCTTAAAGGACATTAGTGAAGTGTAGCAGGACCCTAATCTCCAAAAGTTGTCAATTGGTCACTTCAGATGCCCACCCAAGATGGCAGAGGCTGGTGAAGCCGTGTAATTAGCGTGATAAGTGACCCAATACCGTTCGCTACTGTTCTGTTTCCACCACTCACACATAGACCCTTCTGCATTTGTAAAGGCCTCATATGGGTCCAAGGACACCAGGTACTGAGGAGCAGCACTGAACCATCCTATGGGTGGCCAATGTAAGCAACCTCCCAGGGAGCCATGGTCAAGAGTATATGGTGAGCACCGGCTAGGGGTGTGCTCTCTTCCCCACCACATCTCTTTTCCTACTCAATCTGTGTTTGTGCTCAATTTGGGATGCTGCTCAATTTGTTTCCTCAATGCTCTGTTCTCTGCGGGCTTCCGCCTTCTCAGTGCTCCAGCCTCTCCTAGCTCTTGAACTCTCCAGCCTGCTGCTCTCTCGGGACTATTGCTCTCTATGAGCCCTTGCTCTCTCTCTCTCTGGTCTCCTGCTTACAGCTCCTCCTTCCTCTCTGTGCTCTATCTCTGTTTCTGAGCTCCTGGTCTCTCTCAGGGCTCCTGCTTTTTCTCTCACTCTCTCTGGGTTCCTGCCTTTTCTGAGCCCGTGCTCACTCTGTGCTCCTGCTCTCGGTCTCTCCAGACTCCTGCTCTCTCTCTTTCACTTCCTCTCACTCTCTGGACTCCTGAACTCTCTCTGGAGTCCTGCATTCTCTCTGGACTCCTCCTCTCTGCCTGGCTTCCTGCTCCCTCTCAGGATTCCTGCTCGCTCTCTGCTCTTGCTTTCTCACTGTGCCCCTGCCCTGTCTCTGTGCTCCAGCTCATTCCAGGTTCCTGCTTTCTTTCTGGTTCCTCCTCTCTCTCTGGGCTCCTCCTCCCTCTTTGGGCTCCCCCCCACCCACCCTGTCTATTCCTCTGTGAAGACAGACACATAGGCCCAGATATTCGTCCCCAGGTCAGTTTTGCAGGTTCAGATGATTTCCTGACTCGACGAACTAGATCTTTAATGGCCGCCAGCAGGTGGGGATTTTGGTCGGGGGGCAGGGGGTGGCGAACTACAGCAGGAGTCAGGGCAGGTGACCCTGGGGCTGTCAGGTGCAGCGGCAGGCTGGGAGCAAGGCAGGGCAGGCCTGCATTCGGGGTCCTGCTGTGTGGCAGTAGCACCCTCATTGGGCTTTGGAGCTGGAGCCATGGGGAGAAGATATTCTCCCAGAGTCACCTGGATGGATGGTCCCGGGGGTTACACCTGCTGATCGTCCTCCCTATGGGTGCCCACGGGTGCCTTGCTGACTCCTTGAGGAGAAGGGGTAGCTGGAGTGAGATCGAGCTGCCCCACACCCCTCTCGTGGACTCACTGTTAGAAGCCAACTATGGAGTCAGCAATGGAGTTGAGATGGCGCAGGAGTGACGTCCTGTACCAAGGTCTCCATGGCAGCCGCTGTGCTACCATGGTAGATCTCGGTGCGTTGCAATGCCGGCACCATCACTCCAGGGTGAAGGTGGACAGAATCCTTCATCGTGCCGTGCAATCTGAGGTGTGCAGCGGACATCCCCACCTGATGTTCCCGAGCTTGCATTTGCAGCTCCAGCAACTGTGACATGACCGAGACCAGAGGCTCTTTATCTGACTCGGATTCAGCAGTGTTTTGGCCTCCAGCAGTCCTTGGAGTGTGGGAAACCTGGAAAGTCCCTGCTGCAGCCTGCTGTGGATCAGAAAGTGTGATGTGCTCACCAGGTTGTGATCTCAAGGTTACTCTGAGGCTAGATCTCACCAAGGTGTGTGTCTCTGCGCTGGTGGAGGATGTGGGTGAGCGCTGTGACAGGACTTCAATGAGGGCGCCTTCAGATTCCTCTTCAGAGGTTTCTTCAGGGCTTGATTTGAGGCCTTGGGTCATGGAATGCATTGGCTGTTTCCCTGATGTGCCTGTGAAAGCAAGGGGATATCATTAGTGCATGGCAGTGGCCTGTGAAACAGGACACATCACTTGCAACATGGTTGTCTGATGGATGTTGCACTGCTGGACCCTCACTTGGTAGAGCAGCACCGACCTCACCATCAGCACAGAACCAGTCCAGATCCTCACTGGCCAGCTGGGCGGCTCTGTTTTCAAAGTCCGTGAGGGCCTTGACTTCAGGCATTCCTCCACCGGTCTGTGGCCTCTCTCTCTTGTTGTGTGCCAGCTTGTCCTACATGAATAGAGAGGGAGTGTAAGGATTGATGGGTTTGTGGGTGTGTGAGTTGAGAGTGATGAGAAAAGTGATGTAACCTGGCGGAACAGAGGAGATCATTCATCCCCCTGCGGCAACTGAGTGGCTGTCCTCTTTTGCAGAGCGTTGGCTCTGACCACCGCTGCCACTGCCTCCCAAGCTGGATTGGTGATGTTACTGCCCATCCTGCAGCCAGAGCATGGGTAGACAATGTCACAGCGAGCCCCCAATGCATCTAAAGGGTGCTTGAGGGAGACGTCATTGATGAGGTGATAATGAAGCGGCGAGGTGATGGTATGGCGGGCAAACGAGTGTCCACTCACCATGGAAACGGCGTGTTTCCCAGTAATGCATAATTAACACAGCAGGTTTGATACGAAACGGCATGAAAAACAACCATTGCGGCCAATGGGTAAAACATTGTTTTAACTCCCAATCACTGCATTTAGTTTCAATCTGGGATGATTCCTCCCCATGTTGCCTGTCTACCATCATACCTTTTAACGTAAATTCCAAATTCACCACAGCCAATTCGCCCTCATACCTTCATAGTTTCATTTGTGCAGTTTTAAGACTCTAGCTTCAGATTGAACGACATCACTTTCAAACTTCATGTAAAATTCTTGCATATTATGGTCACTCTTCCCTCAAGCCTCTATTCCTTTGAGATTATTTATTAGCCCTTTCTCATTGCACAATACCAGATCTAAAAGAGCCCATTCTCTATTTGGTTCCTCAACATACTGTTCTGGAAGACCATTTTGCATATGTTCCAAGAATATATCCTTCACAGCATTAGTGCTAATTAGGTTTACCCAGTCCATATGTAGATTGAATTCCCACATGATTACTGTATTACTTTTGTTACTCTAATCTTGCACCTCTAATTTCCTGATTTATACCATGCTCTACATCACCACTACAGCTTGTTGGCCTTTAAACAACTCCCACCAATCTTTGCTGCCCCTTGCTGTTTCTTAGCTCCACCCAAACTGATCCTACATCTTCATCCTTCAATCTAAGATCCTCTCTCACTAATGTACAGTTCTCATTCTTTAATAATAGCGCTACCCCACTGCCTTTTCCTTTTTGCCTCTCCTTCCTAAATGTTGAATACCCTTGTACATTCATTTCCCAGCCTTGGTCACCCTGCAGCAGTTCCAAAGAAGAATGATATTGGACTGGAAACATTAACTCTGTTTCTCTCTCTGCAAATGCTGCCAGAGCTGCTGAGTTTTTCCCTTGAGGTTTTGCTTTTTAATTTAGCCCCTAGCTGTTCATCTCTCTAAGCAGGACCTCCTTCTTAGTCCTATCTGTGTCGCTGGTAACTACATGGACTGAAAGAACTGGATCCTACCCCCCACTCCCATTGCACGTTCCTAACCAGCCCATAGAAAAATCTCAAGCCCTGGCCCTGGGCAGGCAAAAGAGCAAACTGGACTCATGCTTTCAGCTGCAGAGAACTGTGTCTAACCCCCTGACTATACTGTCCCTTACTAACACTACATTCCTATCAACTCCCCACACATGAATGATTTCCTATACCACGGTACCATGGTCAGTTCACTCATCCACCCTGCAGCCCCCACTTTCATCCATTCAGGCAGCAAGAACCTCAAACCTGTTTTTTTTTTCATACAGAAAGTGATAGAAATCTGGGTGTTCTTCAGAGTCTGAAACTCCTCAGTTAGGCTGATGGTAGATGACTTTGGTCATGCAGTGCTTACATATGTGAGCAAAAATTTAGGCCAGTGTTTAACTGGTGTACATGCAGGAAACCTGGATGAGCTGCCTGTTTGCACAGCAGCAAAGTTTTGTTCATGAGTTATGAGCAGAAAGGCCTTTGGCAGAAATATCAAGAAAGTGCTGCAGAAGATCGAGGAAACTTGTGCATACCAATATTTTATCATTCATCTGTCAGAAATCGGTGTTCTGTTGAAGGGTCATGAGGACACGAAACATCAACTTTGTTCTTCTCCGCTGATGCTGCCAGACATGCTGAGTTTTTCCAGGTAATTTTGTTTTCGTTTTGGATTTCCAGCATCCGCAGTTTTTTGTTTTTATGTCAGAAATCGGTGTCAGGTTCCTCACTAAAAATTGACACTCTAGCACTCTCATTCCATTGTTACACAGAACATTCTGGGGAAATTTTAGGCTCTTGTGTTACAAATAATGGGATTGAAATGTTTAACAATTTGATGACAATCATTACAATGATTCCACTGTTCATCAAATTGCTGAATCCAATATGACACATTGGCACAATTGAATCATTTCCTTCAAAATCATTGAACTTTTGACATATATTAGATGTTAAAAGCTACATTAAATAAATGCCATTAAATGATTTTGGTGAGATAATGATATGCTTATAAAATATATTTGGAATTATCTGTCACATTACTGATCAGGACTAATTTTTAAACACTTAAATAATATCAGTACTGATGCTTCAGAATTTTGCCTTTGTTTCAGATAAATCATGTAAGCATTGAATATAACTTCAGAACTAATTTTTAATTTATATTCTTCCATTCAATTTCCAATGCATTGAGAGCAGGGTAGGTCATTATCAACTCTTTCCCTACACTGATTAGCAATTTGTTTCCCTGATATTAACTTGTGAGGGAGATCCAAAGGAGTGGTAATAAAGGATGGAAAATCCACTACCATTCTTCATGTGTACTACACTGACATCTACTTTTTACGAAAGGTCCCTTGCATCACACACACCTCTCAAGGAGACAACATGAATGCGTAACACATTCGAGCTACATTGTTACTTGTGGAGGTGGCACAGTCCCACTGGACAAGGCTGAAGTTAATTGACCTCCAGGTGGCTGGACTCTCTGCCACCATTTCTGCTATTACAAAATGGCATGGCAGCAGGAAGGTGGCGGGCACTCTGCTCCCAAAGCCTTTCTGCACCATTTGCCCTCTTTCCTGCCTCCCAGCCTGTCGCCAATGGCGCTGGAAAATTTTTACCATTGAGCCCACAGTTTTGGTGGAGCTTTTAACATAATTAAAATAAAAATGTTAACTCGTGGAAAGAGGAATATCATATGAATGTGTCCAGCTTGTGTTGCTGATTTCGTTCACAAAAATACCTCAGTAATTTTCCACCACCAGCTGCCAGTGTTTGCTCTCCACTGGGTCTGATGACTAAATTTGGCAGAAACAAATATCAATAGTTCAATAACAATTAAATGTTAATTTATTTGCTTTGAACATAACTTCATTTGAATACATCATTAAAGTTTACATCATATAGCCATTGCTTTCATTAAAACTTTTTAAAAGATTTTCTATGACAATTCACAGCCACTTTGGCCACTGTGGGTTAAAATGAAAGCAGCTTTGCAAGAATCCTGGAGGAAATAGATTTCTTCTGTGAATAGTTTTCAAATAATCCATTTATAGCTTTCTTTCTTAAGTTTTAAAGTGATATAGTTTACATGCATGGGCTCGTTTTAAGCTTTTTCATCTTCATTATTGGCATGTTTGTATTTCGCAACTTCCTGGGAAATTCCTGCTGACATCATCTCATGTCCTGAGTAACAGTACTCTGGTTATAAATAGAGAAACAGGACAATGAGAAGTTAGATACGAACTTCAGCCACAGAGCACAACAACAAGGAGAACATTAAGACCATCATACAAGCAAAAGACAATGAACAGCAAAGTTACTCTCGCCGTCTTGACTCTCTTTGCACTTTATGTGGCTTCCACCCAAGGTAAGAGCTAATCTGACTTCATAGTTGCACAGCAATTATACAGAACCTAGAATCTGTTTGAAAACATTTATATAACTAGTAGAGTTAATAGGTAAATACAAATAATACTGATTAAGATTCACAGTTGAAATTGTAGTTGTCAGTGAGTATTATGAAACAATTATTTGTTAATCATAGACTGCACAGGCTAACTTTAGGGATCAGTTCTGTTGTTTGTAACTTCAGAAATGTGTTCTAAAGTGTTCAGGGATAGATTTGTGATTTTTTATTGTTACTGAATGATTCAGCCACAATTGCTCCATTTTGCGAACACCATCATCACAAAGGCTGCAGTGGTTCAAGATTAGCCCACTACCACCTTTTAAGGAAATTGGTGATTCCAAATAAATCTTGCCCTGCCAGCATCACCTGTTATACATTGTGTTGAGACAATGCTGTTCAGTCTCAAACCATTAGGATGTGGCAGCCTTAGACAAATTAATTAGCAGCTCTTCTGACCTGGACAGTGGACAAGGAATAGGCAAGTGAATGACCCCAAATTACAATGTGCACCAAGATCAAAAGCAGAGGTAAACTTATGTTGAAGGGTATTTTTAACTAAGGGTGTTGAGTAAGGCAGAAAAGGAAAGAATGCTCCTTTAAGAAGAAATTTTGCCTTAGGCTTAAATGGTTCCAAGAAAAATAACTCAATTTTAGCCAGTGGTTAGGCAGGATTTTATTTTTATTATTTACCAGGCTGGAGTTCAGTTGAAGTCAACAAGATTTTCTGTAGATGTAACTCTGCATTTTTACTGACTTAGAAATAGAGCCGTTTACTAACTGTATCTTGCTTTCACTCAGTACAATTGCCAAGCGAGGACCATATAGCCTGAGAGGTCTAATCTTTGGTTGGCACCCTTGTTTCAGTACAGAGAAAGTTTTAGGGTGTCTGCTACCAGCTATTGGTTTGTCTAAGACTATCTATGCATCTGTACGAAAAAGACTTTTCAAATTAAAATTACAAATACTGACTTTCTGTAACCTGTTCTTTCCATAGCTGCATCTCTCAGACACGCAGGAGTGAGCTTGCGCTGTCAATGCATTAATACAATTTCCAAATTCATCCATCCAAAACACATGGAGAATGTTGAAATTATTCCAAGTGGCCCACACTGTTCAAATGTTGAAATCATGTAAGTTTTAATAACTGGTTATGGAAAACATTCCGTGTACGTGAATAATGCTAACATAATTTTTAATGATATTTTTATTGTAAGTAGGCAGCAGAACTTTAAATAATTGTCATATTTCACTTCTTTCAGTGCAATTCTTAAAAATGGTTCTCCAGTGTGTCTGAATCCTGAAGCCATTTGGGTGAAGAAGATCATTGAGCTGATGACCAAACAGTAAGTTTCAGATGCTAGCTTGCAATAAAACAATAGATCTATCTTAGCTCTCCAAAAAGTCGCAAGGCATGCAATGGGAATAAAGTCACCGAATATGTAAGGTAGGGGTTTATCTTCACTGTCTGGGTAGTTATCCAGAAGAGCAGATTGTCTGGCTATTAGAGAACCTACTTGATTTTGGAGAATAAAAATCAGGCGGATTCCATAAAAAGCTGGTGATTACTCCACCAGGTACAGTCCATGTGGTAAAGATGAAAATCTATATCACTGAGTTGACAAGCTATTGATAAAATTGTAGTTAACTGTGGGAGGACCTTGGATCTAGAGAACCTGAAATGGACAAATTGCCGTGCTTACCCATATTCTATTGGGCAAGCTGTAACTTAATTCAAACTATTATTTCTGCATAGCGTTGAGGGAGAGAAATATCAATAATGACAGGACTTTTCACTTTAAATCCCAGTGAGACCTTCCTCAAGTATTTCATGAATACCTCAAAAAGAAAGACTTAGGTGGCAATGTATACTGTAACTTTAGCAGTATATCTTCTGTGGTATGAATGTAATACTGATCCATTTCTCACACACCCTGTCCCATTAGGTTATGTACACTGGGGAACTGGTTTAATGCCGAATATTGTTAAAAGCTAGCACAGAGTTTCATTGCATCTTACGTTGTTTGATTTGAAACAGCAGTAAACCTGTGCAATTATCATCAGTTATAAATGTCTATTGCTGCTGTCACTCAAAGGTTTTAACAGGAGAAAGGGTGATATTCTTTCAAAAAAATGACAAACTGGTGAACATTTTGTTCATTATGCTGTGGCACCTGAGCTCCAAGGGTTTGATTATGAGAAGCGATTACAGAAACTGGGCTTGTATTCCCTGAAATAGAAAAGTTCAAGGGTAAATTGATTAAGATTTTTAGGAATTTGAAAGGAATAGATGGAGTAGATAAATAAACTTTTCTTCTCAATTGGGAGCGCTACAACAAGGGACGTAGTATAAAATCAGGGCTGAGCCAAGAGAGAAGTTTGGAAACATTTTGTTGCATAGAAGGTGGTATTCTCCTACCCAAAAAGCAGTAGATGCTAATTCAATTCATGATTAAATCTGAAATTGATCTTTTTTGCGAGACAAGAATATAACAGGAGATGAGGTCAGGACTTGCAGTTATAGTTAAGATACAGATAAGTCGCAATCACGTGGAATGGCGGAACTGACTGTTCTTATGTTCTGGAGTAATTGTGTATGAAATAATATTTAAGACATGAGTTTGTGAAATCGATTGTTTTCCTGAATATTTTTATTACACATTCCTGCAATATTAAGAGTAATTTTTATTTGTTTCTGTATATTTTATAGTTCCAAGACTGATGACGCTCAGTAGGAGGACCTCAATGGCTGAGTGCCAAGAAGGTGACACCCGTTCACAATGAGACTCTGTACTAACTCCGACATTTACAGATTTTTAACCATCATGTTCAAGCCTGTCGTAAACTTGTAACATCGCGGGACTGTCTGACTGATGTAAAGCAATGTATTTACAATCAATCACAAAGTGGAAGAGGCCACTCTGCCCATCTCGCTCAGTATTCCATAGAAAACTATGACAACCTCCCACAACTGTTAAGACTTTTTTGTTTGTATTTATCTTTTTATTAATTTATTTGACAGTTTTATCACTTAAGAATTGAATGAGGCACTTAAAATTTCTGTGCAAGGTCTGTAGACGTCACAAAGGAATTCAATATTCTTTAAAAAAAACAATTTTATCTCCAAGGGTTCTGCAAATTTACTGTCTAAGTTTCTGACAAGAGAATGTGATAACCCCCATTGGAATTCAAGGCCTCGATCTTCTCTTCATTGAGATTTCATTCATCTATACCATCGTGCCAAGAGACTAGACATGGGGCAAAATTTTTCGCGAGGTAGGCAGGTGCGCACCTGACCCAACCGAGCATAAAATGACGTGTGACCTTTCTGTCAGCGGGCACATGTCGGAGTTGGCAGCACGCCCACCATCAATTAAAAGGCCTGTTAAGGCCATTAAAAAGTTCATTGAAATAAATTTTTCGCCAAGCGGCCATAGCACATTTTTGCAAACCTCATCCACGGATGGGATGAGCTTTCCAAAAGCAAATAAAAATAAAATAAAAACTTTAATTTTTCATTCATACTATGTCCCTGCTCAGGTAACCGAGTCATATGAGGGGACATGTTTCATTACATTTACCATTACATTTCTATTATACCCTTAATTGGCCGGCCAGCGTGAAATGGTTTCTGGGCCTGATCGTGGGTGTGGTCGGCTTCCCAAACACCCCCACCTGCCCCCGCCCCAAGCCCGCACACCAAGGGCAAAATTCTGCCAATGCAGTTAAATTACTGGACAGTGTAGACGGTACAACTTTGATCCTGTTTTCATATTGCTATACACTTGCTGCCAGATTAACGTGTCAGAGTGTAGTTACTCACTGGAAATGAAGCTCACAATTTTGACATGGCATTTTGTCAGTATTGTAATTTTGATTTTTATTGTAATGTATTTGAGTTGCAATTTATTTATTCTCATTGATATTTATGCTGTCCTAAAAATGTTTAATTCCCTATGTATTTATGTTTTGCCATGAAAGCATTTGGTAAATTTGTTAACACGAAAATCTTTGTATGAGGAAATAATCTGTAACTTATATTTATTGTAAATTGATAAGACATTTTTATTTAAATAAAGCAAGTATTATCTTCTATATGTGTTTTACATTATCAATTTTTGGTCTCCATTTAAATCATTGAGCTTAACTGAAATGAGTAGACAATGGAATGTTAGTTGGCAATTCTAAGCTCAATGGTAGCACTCCCAGCACTGAATCATGGGCTCAAACCCCATTCTACAAATATGAGGATATTGTGGGCTGATACTTTGGTGCAGCACTGACAGGAGTGCCTTCTTTCTGATAAGATGTTAAACCAGGGCCATGTCTTCCCTCTTATGTGGACATGCAAAATCACATGGCAGTAATCAGAGGAGACCAGAGGAGCTCTCTGATTCCCTGGCCAGTATAAATCCCTCAATAAGCATATAAAATAGGGTTGGAATTATACGACTCTTCTTGCTAGGAGGATCTTCTCGTTTCACCGAAGTCAATGGAGTTTTGAATGGCTTGCCGCATGTTCCACCCTTCCCCCACTGCGACATGTCCATAAAATTCCACCCAAGGTGGTTGGTCATATGTCACATCTCTATTTATGGGAAGTTGTGTACATTTTGGCTGTTACATATCCCGACATTACTGCACAGACTGAAAAGTAATTCATTGGCTAAAATGTTTTCGGATGTTCGGTAATAATGAAAAGTTCTGCAGAAATGCAAGGTCACAGTATGTTAGCCTAACTCACATGAATTATCCTTCTAACTTCATCATTCTTTCCAAATTATTCTCCATCCGTAAACTTTGAATCCCTAGATTCTGGAAAGGTTCCGTCAGACTGGAAAGTAGCAAATATAACGCCTCTATTCAAAAAGGGAGGGAGGCAGAGAACAGGAAACTATAGACCAGTTGATGTCTGGGGCAGCATTTTCAGGTTGGTGAGTGGGGATAGGGCCTGCTCATCGATGCATAATGTGACGCGGGGTGAAGGGTTCTCAAAATTCTCACATTTTTCATCTCATCAACAAGGATATGACTTTTGGACTTTCAGTTGAAACCAGACAAGGAGAGGAGACAGAATATGCATTCTTCCATTTAAAACAATCAACACGAAACTAATGCCCATCAAAATCTTGCATAAATAATTGCTACTAACTACTAAGGCAGGAAGACAACAATCTGCAATTATGCAAACCCATCAATACTCCACACATACAATGGCTTTCAGTTCAAGACTAGTTATGGGGGCAGGAAGACAATGATAAACATCATGCAAGCCTATTAAAAACAACGGGACAACAATCACCTGGGGAAGCCCACCAAAACAAACAAAGAACTTACCTTGATTTGGATTGAGATAAGAAATTCGAAAAAAAACAGTATAACTGGGCCAGTAGATCTGAGTGTGCGCAGTTTTGAAAGCAGTTTTGGGCAGTGAGCAGTTTTGAAAGGAGACACAGAAGGGTGAGCAGTTTTAAAAGGAATTTGTTTTTGGGCAGTGAGCAGTTCTAAGCAGGGAGCTGAGCCAAGCGGAGATCTGGAGGTTTGCAGGCCCACAGGCAATATCATGGTGAGGGGCACGGGGTGGCAGGCTCAAATGGAGACAAAGCCGCAACTGCAGCCCTCCATGAAGATCGACCACCCATAACCGCGCCCTCCACCCAACTGAAGAAGCTTCACAGATTCCACAGACCAGAACCCTGTGGGGATGGCAGGCCCCAGAGGACACAAAGAGCGTACCCCAAAACTGCAACCGACCTACCTGGCTGGATTTCATACTGTCAAGGAACCCTGGTTGGTGAGCATGATCCCTGACCTCTCCTAGTTCAATTTTGTTAGGTTTTGGGGATGGGACAAGGGTAAGGGGATTAGTAGCATGATTTTCCTTCGTTATGCCCTGTGTTCCCCATCCTTAACTAAGTATACTTCATAAATCTGTATAATCTCAGTGTAATCCTAATGTTATAAGTTCATTTGTGACTTCAATAAACCCAGTTTTTTACTTGCACCAAAACCAGTTGTCTGCTGTACTTTGTCACAACCCCCAAGTAAGTCCAAGGTCTAGAGTCCAGTGAGTGGGAGCGATTCGGACCGCTCAGAAGTCAGAGGTGAAGCTGACACACACACCACCCCACCCCCTCACCTACTTAATGGCGACCGTGGCAGGACCTTGGCAAAAGGGATGCGATGCAGTGGACACTGATTTGGAAGAGAGAACTGTAATGGAAGAGAGGATTTCTAATTATGTGTTCAGAAAGGTGAATATGGGACAAAAATGGGTCACTAATCTGTTAAAGGCTGGGCACCCGGTAGATGCTGCAGCAAAATGGACAGAAGGGAAGGATCATAAAAAATCCATAGAAAAGGCCGTCTGGCTGATGTGCTTCAAGAAACAGATGCAGCTTTTGGACAGGCCCGTTGAAGCACAGGCAGCTGAGACTCGGGAGTCAGCCCTGGAAGTCCAAGCAAAGGCCCTAGCAGGGGACAAGTTACTGTTAGCATTGCAGGCTGAGAACCAGGAAAGGGTGTAGCTAGTGGGGGAGCATAAGACCCAGCAGGAATATTTACAGTGTCAGGTCACCGAGGCCAAGAAGAATGAGCTGGGGTTGTGGGAATAGAATGCTCGCCCAGCAAGACAAGTAAGAAAGCAGGAGGAGTAAGTAAAAGGCTTACAGGCAGCCTGTCAGGTATTGAGTGCACAGGGGTTTGAGGATGCAGACCATGGCTCCTGCCAGAAGCAGATAGAGAGTCTGAACCTTGCTCTAAGCACGGCAAAAGGCATGGTGTGCCTCATAAGCCCTAGTGCAGCTCAGGTCCACTTCACAGGGAACCTGGGGAGGACGGTTCAGACACCACAGGTAGTGTCAAGGGACTACCCGGTTGAGGAGCAGGAGGGCCCACGACCACCACCTGTAGCGCCAAGTTTTAGCGAAATCTGGCCGGGGGGGTAGGGGTGGAATTAGGGTCAGAAGCTGAGGTGGAAAACCCCCAGCAAGAAAGGCTGGGACTGGGGCCCATGTGCCTGGCCCGGCAGCAAAGTTTCGGCCCACCCGCTGATAACGGGGATGAGGGACCCCTCCAAAACCAGTTCGTAGTTCCCCACGGCACCCAAAAGCTTAGGGCCATGGTAAGCCATTTAACTAAACTTGCGGCAAATAGGGATCCCTCGGTCCACTTCAGGCACACAAGCAGCAAACATCAACGAGTGCAATGATGCTGAACAGGCCAAAATGCTGCTATTCTCCCTGGAGAGTAAGCTCTTCCAGTCCCTCTCTGACCAGGGGATTCTTTCAGTCAAACCACATTCCTGCCGCTGCCCTGACCTGTGCCAAGCTGTTTGCCAACAGGCAACGGAGCCAGTGGGTCGGCTGATCCTGGTCCAGGTTAGCTCGGTTAGGCGTCCCACTGCATGTGCTCCTATACACCGGCCACAACCTGTCTGCAAAAGCCTGCAGGGGTTCCCCTACGAGCTGCACTGTTTTTTCCACCTGGGAGAAAGATGGGACAGTGTGATTATGGGGAGCTCACGGAGGAAGTTCTTGAGGCCATGGGGATGAATGAGGGAAGTCCTTTCTCCTGGATGGAATAAACAGTGCAGCTCGTAGGGGAACCCCCGCAGACTTTTGCAGACAGGTTGTGGCCAGTGTATAGGAGCACATGCAGTGGGATGCCTAACCGGGGTAACCTGGACCAGGATCAGCCAACCCACTGGCTTCGTTGCCTGGTGGCAAACAGCTTGGCACAGGTCAGGGCAGCGGCAGGAATATGGTTTGACCCAAAGAATCCCCTGACTACCGAACTCACAGTGATCAGACTACTGACCATAGCTTACCGTAATGGTAAAGGAACCGATGCACACCCACCTAAAGGGAAAGTGCATGAAATGAAAGCCAGCCAGGGTAGGAAGGAGTGGCATCAGGAAGGGAATAACCCTTACAGCACAAAGCTCAACTGTTATGCGTGTCGGAAGAAAGGACACTGGAGGAAGGAGTGTAAGAAACGTTGGAAAGATAACAAGGGGATGAATTCCTCAACCCCAGCCCAAAAGGCAGAGACTGGAATCCCTCCCGTCACGGTCGAGTCATTTTTGGACACCATGAGAACCCTATTGACTGGCCCAGGGAAGGTAGCAGCCACCACCAGCTGACCGCATCAGCCCCATCTAACCCACAAACCTGACTAGAGCCAGCGCAGCCTGTTTACCTGTGTTCCCTTACCTACAACTTATAAAAGAGACCCCTCGTTGAGATGGAGGTGGAAGAGGTAAAGGGGACCTATCTGTTGGACACGGGAGCATCATGTACCATGATCCATTCAGCTAAACCCACCACCTCACCTCTATCTAACGGGGTCCCATACATTCTGTCGGGATTCACAGGTGAAGAACAGGCTGGCTCATTTTCCATCCCGCTAACCATTTGTTTAGGGACACTCTGCTCTAAGTGGACCTATATCCTACTGAAGTGGGAAGTGGAGGGTGGAAAAGGGATCCTGGGAGCCGACTTTATTGTAGGCCACGGGATCCTAGTGGATTTGAGGAATCACTGCCTATGGGGGGGCAAAAACAGGAAAGGAAGGCAGAGTAGTAGTCATCCCAGGGAAACAGGGAAAGGGGACCCTTTGTACCATGAAGCCTAAAGAGGTTTATAACCTCGAACTCATGGTCAGTAATACCCCAAGGGAGTTCCAGGCATTTGTGTGAGCCCACCTCGCCACATTTGCCACAGACAAACACGATTGTGGGAGGGTCAACGGGTTCGAGGTCAGTGTAGATGGGGACCCTATGGCCCGACCACAAAAGCAATATAACTCCCCCAGGGAAGCGGAGCCAGACATGGAAGCAGCCATGTCCTCCTTAGGGCAACAGGGGCTCCTGAGACCAATAGCCACCCACGTGGACTCGCCACTGTGGCCGGTTAGAAAACTGGACAACTCCTGGAGGGCCACAGTGGACTATTGGGGGCTCAACAGTAAAATCCCAGCCTGTGCACCCACAGTAGCAGCAGTTGCCGACCTGATAGGAAGTATCCCAGCATCTGCGACCACTTTCACAGTGCTGGATATCTCCAACAGGTTTTGGTCCATCCCGTTAAGGAGAGAGGATCAGTACAAGTTTGCCTTTACCTTTCAAGGGCAACAGTACACCTGGAACTGTCTGCCTCAGGGCTTCCACAATAGCCCCAGCATTTTCCACCAATGCATGGCAAACATTTTAAAATGCTTCAGCCAGCCCAGGCGACTGGTACATTACGTGGATCACCGATTCAAGAGAGGAGCATGGCCCACTTCTGGCTGAACTGCTCAGGCAGGAAGGTTTTTAAGTGAACCCAAAGAAAGGACAGATCGGCCAGCAGGAGGTGAAATTCCTGGGCCTGACAACACACGCTGGGGAAAGGGCCATAGATAAAGCTAGACGGGAAGCAGTCCACATTAACCAACGTAAGTTGTTTAAATCTGAGAGAAGGGAGCAGCCAGTTGGGCAAGGTCTGAGAATAAAACTCCTCAGCCTGCAGCAGGAGCAAACTCAGATTGCACAAGCAGGTGCAATGGCTTGTTTTAAGGGAAGGGCCATCCCACCCACCATTTGGGACACCCCCCCGCTCATCTGGGACTCAGATGAGGTGGGACCTGAGGGCAGAGAGTTACCTGCCCCTGACACAGGTTTAGAAGAGGTACAGCCTGAGGATAGAAATCCCCAGCCAGGGGCAGTGGAGATTCCACAGACTGCACACGAGGGGACAGTGGCTCTGGTTGAAGACCCTCCAGCCAGTAAACCCCCACCAGCCAGAGTCCCTAGAAGGTCCCCACGAACACCACGACCAAAGAAACCGTGGTCACCGGCTCCCCAGTTTAAAAGGGCAGCCCCTCAAGTCAGGGATCGATCTGAGGACAGAGGTCCCCAGCCAGCAGCCACAGGCTGTGAGACACCAAAGGTACAGGACAGGGCGGCCACACCGAAGGGAGTAGTGTGCTGTAGCCCGAACAGGGGTTAACCTGGGGCCAAAGGTACAGGACAGGGCGGCCACACTGAAGGGAGTAGTGTGCTGTAGCCCGAACAGGGGTTAACCTGGGGCCAAAGGTACAGGAGAGGGCGGCCACACTGAAGGGAGTAGTGTGCTGTAGCCCGAACAGGGGTTAACCTGGGGCCAAAGGTACAGGACAGGGCGGCCACACTGAAGGGAGTAGTGTGCTGTAGCCCGAACAGGGGTTAACCTGGCCGCCTGGGGACGGGTGCCGGATGTACATAGCTTCTGTTATTTAATTTTGAGATTGTTAAGTTTGCGTGTTTTAGTTAAATTTTAAATAAGCTGGTTGATGGTTTAAGTATTATTGTTTAAGAGTGTTTGTATTGAGTCGAGGTCGCAAGACTCGACTATGCTTTACCCAAGCCAGTGAATCTGTTTGGGACCTGGCTGTATGTTCTTATGTCTCCCTACAGAAAGGAGTTCGATAGGATGGGGGGCATAATCCTACTCGCCCTGATAGGAATGGCCGCTGGGAGGTGAGGTGATGTGAAGGACTCCCACATTTTTGGGTGCTCAGGGGAGAGAGCAGCGGCTGTGACTGCGAGGGCCAGTGAAGGTAACGTGGAGGAGATCGTTATCTATTCCCACTTGGGAAGTTGGCCAGGGTGGCTGGGATCGAACTCCACCCGATATTCCAGTCAGACTGGGTTCACCTACAGGGAGGCCTCCCTCCCCTGACCCAGCAAACAGGTTCTGGCCACACGGATCGGGGTCACTGAGGGGAAATGCGTGTGCCTGACCTGCAGAGGACAGATTCCCCTGGGAAGGTGGTGTTGGCCCAGGAAGCTGAGCAGAGATATGGGGATAAAAACAAAAAACAAAAACCTGCGGATGCTGGAAATCCAAAACAAAAACAGAATTACCTGGAAAAACTCAGCAGGTCTGGCAGCATCGGCGGAGAAGAAAAGAGTTGACGTTTCGAATCCTCATGACCCTTCAACAGAACTAGGCGAATCCCAGGAAGGGGTGAAATATAAGCTGGTTTAAGGTGGTGGGGGGGTGGGGTTGGGTGGGGGGAGAGAAGTGGAGGGGGGTGGTGTGGTTGTAGGCACAAGCAGTGATAGAAGCAGATCATCAAAAGATGTCACAGACAGCAGAACAAAAGAACACATAGGTGTTGAAGTTGGTGATATTATCTAAACGTATGTGCTAATTAAGAATGGATGGTAGGGCACTCAAGGTATAGCTCTAGTAGGGGTGGGGGGGCATAAAAGATTTAAAAATATTTTAAAATAATGGAAATAGGTGGGAATAAGAAAAATCTATATAATTTATTGGAAAAAAAAACACAAGGAAGGGGGAAGAAACAGAAAGGGGGTGGGGATGGAGGGGTGAGGTCAAGACCTAAAGTTGTTGAATTCAATATTCAGTCCGGAAGGCTGTAAAGTGCCTAGTTGGAAGATGAGGTGCTGTTCCTCCAGTTTGCGTTGGGCTTCACTGGAACAATGCAGCAAGGCAAGGACAGACATGTGGGCAAGAGAGCAGGGTGGAGTGTTGAAATGGCAAGCGACAGGGAGGTTTGGGTCATTCTTGCAGACAGACCGCTGGTGTTCTGCAAAGCGGTCGCCCAGTTTAGGTTTGGTCTCTCCAATGTAGAGGAGACCACATTGGGAGCAACAAATGCAGTAGACTAAGTTGGGGGAAATGCAATTGAAATGTTGCTTCACTTGAAAGGAGTGTTTGGGCCCTTGGACGGTGAGGAGAGTGGAAGTGAAGGGGCAGGTGTTACATCTTTTGTGTGGGCATGGGATGGTGCCATAGGTGGGGGTTGGGGAGTAGGGGGTGATGGAGGAGTGGACCAGGGTGTCCCGGAGGGAACGATCCCTACGGAATGCCGCCAGCGGGGGTGAAGGGAAGATGTGTTTGGTGGTGGCATCATGCTGGAGTTGGCGGAAATGGCGGAGGATGATCCTTTGAATGCGGAGGCTGGTGGGGTGATAAGTGAGGACAAGGGAGACCCTATCATGTTTCTGGGAGGGAGGAGAAGGCGTGAGGGCGGATGCACGGGAGATGGGCCGGACACGGTTGAGGGCCCTGTCAACGAGATATGGGGAACATTACAGCTGACTAAGAGTGACTGGGGAACGACACCCATCGGACCATTACCGGGAACAATGGGGGGGTGAGCATGTGCTGGGACAAGTGGTGGAAATTGGAACAGGGAATCTATGTTGGCATGTGGGGATTGTGGAAGACCTGCCCCACGGGCGTATCCATTATCTTTTCTGCAGCATGGCTGGACAAGGGGAAGGGAGTGGAATGGGATTCCCTCCTACATATTTACATAATCCCATCCTCTCCAGCCTCAGTTAAGGCCACTGATCTCGTGGCACGTGCCCAAAAGCCCCTGCCCACGGCCCCGACAGTAAGGACACATACGGAGAAGTGCCCTGGCACCACCAAGGGACCAGGGAATGAGCTGGTACTAGTGCCAACCGAAAAGGTGCTATACCAGGGGGTACACTAAGCGGTAGCTTCCGTGATTCTAAACCTCACAGAGGTACACTTACCTGAGTGGTGCCCCAAGGAGACAGAACAGCTATACCAGGCCCTTTTAAGAGAAATGTTCAGGCCAAAACAAAAGGACCCGGAAGAAGCATTATGCTAAGGTGGAGAGACATACACCTGTTCGAATCTTTCATTTTTTTTTAGTGTTCCTGAATAAAGATTATTGTTTTTTTTTGTGTTCGGTTATATTTAAGAAAGACTTTTACGTGTTGTTTCCTTTTAATAAAGGTGTATGTGCCCTAAATATTTGGATGTATGTAAATAACTGTATTTTGCCTATGCATGCTTATGCACACCACATTTTAAAGAATGGGGAATGTATGTTTCATGAGATCTTAGATGGGTAATTACAGGGGAAGATTGACTATGGAGGGTCAGGAATTTTGTTTTTTTCCAGTATGATACTTGAAGCAAGGTTTAAGTATCACAGAGGGGACTGCAGGGTTCTCAAAATTCCCACATTTTTCATATCATCAACAAGGATCTGACTTTTGGACTTTTACCTGAAACCAGACAAGGAGAGGAGACAGAATACGCATTCTTCCCTTTAAAACAATCAACATGAAACTAATGGCCATCAAAATCTTGCATAAATAATCGCTACTAACTACTAAGGCAGGAAGACCATAATCTGCAATTATGCGAACCCATCAATACACCACACATACAATGGCTTTCAGTTCAAGACCTAGTTATGGGGGCAGGAAGACAATGATAAACATGACGTGAGCCCATTAAAAAAAACGGGACAACAATCACCTGGGGAAGCTCACCAAAATCAAAGAACTAACCTTGATTTAGAAAGAGATAAGAAATTAAAAAAAATAGTATAACTGGGCGAGCAAAAGTGAGTGTGAACAGTTTTGAAAGCAGTTTTGAAAGCAGTTTTGGGCAGTGAGCAGTTTTGAAAGGAGTTTGTTTTTGGGAAGTGAGCAGTTTTAAGCAGGGAGCTGAGCCAAGCGGAGATCTAGAGGTTTGCAGGTTAGATTTTCATTGCAGAAGGAAAATTGCAAAAAATATCATAGTGCCAATTTCAATGGAGATTTTCATGTGTGAAAATATATTTATACATTCACCGCTTATTTACCTTTGTACATAAAAATGCAGATTCGGTATTTATGTGAAGTGATGTACTCTTACTTTAATGGCATAATTCCATCACAAGGACAATAAACAGATTAATTCATGACTTCAATCACATACTTTGTTTTTATTCCATTACTATTTCTTGGGATTGAATTCACTCTTGCATCCACCAGGCACTTTGCGAATATAGGGTTGGAGAAATTGGCCATCCGATTAACACATTACTCTCCCACCATTATAAATGTGAAATGCTGGCCCCAAAATGGCTGAACAACTAAGTCACAGTTCCCAAGTGTTCAAATGAGCAGGGGTCTAGTTCAGAGACAGGTAATTTAGAAAATATGCAACATAGCATATATCACTGAACTCCATTTTAACACAGGTGCCACTGCTACTTCAGCTGGTACTGCTTGGATGTCAGGAGAAATAACTGTGCAGATCCTCAGGTGTGTAATGCATCCTGTTTCCCGGTCCTGGAATAGGCCAGTGGTTTGGATTAATAGTTCTTTGATATTCATAAGGCAATGGCCTTAAAATGCCAAGATGATTTGTAGCTGTCCAATTTGTTGATTGCCAAATAAAACAAAGAAGCTATTTCTTTGCATAGCTTCAGCTCTACACCGCGGTGTACAAAAGAACAGCCTATCCTTGCGTATTCGATGCTCTCCATGAGGCATTTCATCCCCAGCAATGGTGCAGCCCTTTCTAGCTGTTACTTCTTGAAGATTGAAGGCCTGAGTATCGCCTTTGCCAAAAAGGTCAACGCCTCCGAGGGTTTCATGGGCACTGTCCTCTCGCTCCTTTGGGCTTAGCATTGTACAACAGAATCTTCTAATAAAGTGGTGAGCTTGCAAAATCACCCATCATGAGTGGCAGATTTTGCATAAGGAGAAACTTAAGCTCCACTTGGAAGATAATTTCCCTCTCCACTTTCAGTTGTTGCTCCCCCCACCCCCATAATTGCATGTCTCAAAGGGAAAGCATGAATGAGTCCACAAGGGGTCGGCCCCATGAATCTACACTTCTTGGAAGATGTGACAGCAACTGCACATTGAAGATCACAGCAGCATCACCGGACAGAATTTAGACCCTGCCAACAAATGAAGTCATCAATGCATAATGTTTGCTTACCTCATTGAGAGAAGTTGATTTTTGTAACGGGGGGAAGAGACCTGCACGAGTACAGCTCAGTGATATAAATAAATACCTTGAAATTATCCCGCTTAAACGTGGCAAGCTGCAGAACACTAGCCACATGTACCATTTGGAGGTCTTCCAGTATTTCCTTTCATTTAATCATCTCAGGGACCTTGCTAGAAAACTTGGCAGCCTAATGGAATACAGGCACTCATCCAGCGCAGCTATACTTTGGGAACACACATTGTAAAATTATTTGTTTGCTGGTGAGGAGAGCCACAATTCAGTTAACTGTTTGACAGCTCCCAGTAGAAGGAAATGCATCAAATCTTGGGAAATTCCCAAGATAATGCAAAATGTGTCAAGTTCACAAAAGCATTAGGGCCCTTATCACCTCTAACTCCTTCCCTCTTCCTTGACATATCATAAAGTATTTCATCATCCATCCTGTCTGCATACTCACAGTCATTTATTGGGTATTTCACAACCTGGTCTACTGCCTTACCAGCAAGATAGCACAGGCCATATCCATAATATTCATTAAATTTGACTGTATTTTGCATTGCAGGGAGAATCCACACAGCAGCAAAGTGGAAACAATCTGCTGGTTACCACCTCCCTCCTTGATTCCATTCAATCCTTTCTTCTGACCGTCTCCTCCCTTCATTGACAAACTTATCCAGGAATAATTCCATTTTCAGTTTGCATTTTCCAAATCCAGCCAGAATAATATTATTAGTTTTCTCGGGGGCAGTTTGTTAATTTAGAACAGGAAGCAGGAGAGAACAGGAATCAGGAGCAAGCAAAGAGCAGAAGCAAACAGGAAACAGCAGAGAGCAAGAAACAGAAGAAAACAGGAACCATCAGAGAGCAGGAAGCAGGAGAGAGCAGTAACTAGAAGAGAGCAGGAAGCAGGAGAGTGCAGGAACTAGAAGAGAGCAGGAAGCAGAAGAGATCAGGAACCAATAGGGAGCAGGAAGCAAGAAAGAGCAGGAATGAGAAGATAGCACGAAGCAGGAGAGTGCAGTAAGCAAAGGAGACCATGAACCAGAAGAGAACAGGAACCAACCAAGAGCAGGAAGCAAAAAAGAGCAGGAACGAGGAGAGAGCAGGAAGCAGGAGAGAGCAGGAAGCAGGAAAGCAGAAACCAGAAGAGAGCTGGAACCAGGAGAGAGCAGGAAAGCAGGAGAGGGAATATGGGGGATCATGATGATGGAGGAAACAGCAAAAGTGGAGCAGGGGCAGGGCGGGGCTGTGGGGGGGGGCGGGCAGAGGGGTTTGTTGCACAGGGCAACAGAGCAAGCTTCCAGCTATTCTTCATTTTAAAACTCTTGACCATGGTGCCCTGGTCAGTCGCCCACCAATAATACTGGCCCTATATCGCAGAGTCCCTGTCATGTCTCTGCGACCACTCCACACCCCCACTCGAGGGTCTGTGATCCTCAGGTTGAGAACCACTGTTGTAGATCAACATTGCAGGGGGTAGCTCCTGCTGCCGGCTCCTCACCCCTGGTGTAAATGAGAAAATTGTTCACTGGATAACGGAAAGTGCCAGTGCAAGGAACAGTAGTGCTCAAAATAGAAAGATGGCAGCCTACAGTCTGCATTGCAAGGCATTGGCCCCACCGCTCAATCTCGCCTGGTACAATTTTCTCCTGGAGTGGACTTTGGGTAGGAGATGAGTGGAACCATCAATCTCCCTGTCTGATGCCTGAGAATGGTTGAGCCTCATCTAAGAACACCTGAAACAGGTGCTTGGGATTCCAATCCTGAGCCTGCCTTACAAATGATTACACAGGATATACGGCACAGAAGCAGGCCATTCAGCCCAACCAGGCCATGCCAGTGTTTACACTCCAATTATACCTTCTCCACCTTTTCTCATCTAAATCTATCAGCATAACTCTCTTTTCCCTTCTGCCTCATATTTTCCCCTTAAATGCATCTATTCTATTTGCTTCAACAACTTCCTGTTGTAGCAAGTTCCACATTCTCACCACTCTTTGGGTGAAGAAGTTTCTTCTGAATTCATCTTATACTACACCACCATCTAGGAAAGAACTCAACCTTCACTACCTGTATCTGTTTTTTTTAATTAAATTATTCAGCAAAAAGAAAGTATTAATGTGGGGCTCATTTCTAACTTAATTTTGACTTTAATATCATTTATATTGTATCTGGTGATATTTTCATTACAAGATGCTATGAAAATCTCCCATTACTTTTTGTTGGAATTAAGAGATTATTTTGGCCACTTGGGCCTGGGATAGAAACTGATTCTGCAATAGTAAAAATTCTCATTGAAGTACTCTGATTGACGTAATTAAGAAACCTGTCTTCCATTTCATTATACTTTATCTTCTTTCATGAATGATTAGCTTTATTATACAGCCAAACATCCGGAGAAATTCCAAAATAAACCAACTCCTCCCAGTGAGTCACAGGGATTCTGGCCATAAATGCAGCAAGTGAGCGGTTGCAGTAGCACCACGGCTAGCAGATAAAGATCATCAAACAAGGAAATCAAAATGAATAGCAAGGTTACTCTTACTGTTCTCAATCTCATTGTACTGTGTGTGTTATCCACACAAGATAAGAAAGATATAGTGTTTATACAATATCTATAATCACATGGGTTAGATTTGGTCCTTATATCACTGACTGGCTCTGCCACATATATATATCGTAGATGAAAATTAACAGCGAAAGGAATCCTAGTTATTAAAATCTGTCAGTATTTTTCAATATTAAAAACTATTTATTATGATTCTATAGCCAGAGGAGATGGGAGTATATGTAATTAGAATTAATGAGTGTGTCAAAATAGTTTGAAAATTGATGGAAATTACAAAAATAATTTTGACATCAAGAAATTCAAAACACTTTATTATATTCTTCAATTAATTTGAGTGTTACAAATTATTACAACGGCAATGCAAGCTCTCCTTTCAATCTGCAATGTTGTTTGCTGAGATTCCCGCTTGACTGTTTGGAATCAGTGAGGTGACTTTCAGGAAATTGATTACAGGGGATAGATAGCAGTTTAGTCGCAGTAGAAAAAGTGGGCATAAGAAAGAGAGACACTAAGTGCAAATCTGAAAATAAATATGAAAGCCTGCAATCTGTTTAATTTACAGCTGCATCGATTGGAGGAACAGAAATGAACCCACGCTGTCAATGTATCAAAACAACTTCAACATTCATCCATCCTAGGCACATAGACAATTTTGAAATTATACCAAGTGGTCCTCACTGTGGGAATGTAGAAATTATGTAAGTGTTTAGCTCCTCTTCAGTTTTCTGTATTGAAGATCAAGAGTGTTTATTCTAGATTCAAATAGGAGTTCAAGTCTCTTTCGGGGTGGTAGGTGGCTAACGATTTGAAATAAATGTCATTCTTCATTTCTTTCAGTGCCACCCTTAAAAACATGGGTCGTGTGTGTCTGTGGCATGAAGCATTTTGGGTGAAGAAAATCATTGGCAAGATGATGAAAGAGTAAGTTTCATTCTGTGTAGGGGTGAGGGGAAGAGGAAGGACACAGTTTCTTCTATCACTACTTTTATTTAGTATACCACTTTATGTCAGATCACAATATCTAATTCTGTCCAGTTAGGTGTGGTATAAGACAGACATACTGATGGGTTTCTCGACATTTACTCTAACCCAACTTCAGCTAAATACTCATCTTACTTTCTAATAACGTTATTCAGAGTCAAACTGACGAATTGAATAGGCCCCAATGACGCAGTGAATCTGTACACCTTGTGATCTGGTACTGACCAGGAAAACTCCAGGGATTATGTTTGGTTTGTTCTGGGTTGGATAACTAGAGCTGGCAGCTCCCAGTGTTGGTTTCATATCCCAAGCCTAGTAAAGGAAAGAAATCTGCATGGTTCCTGCTCCTCGTCACTATCCAGTGACCCCCTCTTACTTCGGGTGATTTTGTCATGTGGTAAAGACAGCTCAAGGTTTGGAAATAATAGCCTCATTGTCAAACAGCTCACAAATACTCCAAGAATGCCCACTCAAAGGAAATGACAGAGCACAAGTAACTTTGGTCCCCACAGAACAAGATTGTAAATGCACTGCTGAGCTGAGTCTGCAGGCAGTGTTTAATACGTTAGAGGGAGAAGACATGTCTCTTCAGGGTGGTCTTTGATCTAAATGTTTAATATTCTGTATCTATTAAATACTTAATATTTCATTCAGCTTCAAGTCAACACTGTAAATTCTTTCAACCAACTAAAACAATTTCCTGCACGATATAATGACTTTTAAAGCAATTTGTCTTTCGTAAATATCCTTGTTTGGTGTAACATTCACTTAATTTACTCATTCTCACATTTTCCATAATTCCAAGAAGAGGAGTTGACCTCACCAAAGAGAAGCTCAATTCTAGTTGTCAAGAGATTAAAAAACGCTTGTAGAAAGTTGGGAATTAACACCCTCCTGCCTTGCTTGGTGCCGAGTCATCACAGTCAATGAGGTTAAACTGTTGAAAATGTTTCTGCTTATTTAACAATTTTAGCACCTGTAACGTTGAAACATGAACATTTCCTTATTTAATGAGCCTACAGCCCAGGTACCAAAGTAACCTGACAATGAGTAAGAAACATCAGATAGCTTGATACATAGCTCTTTTGCATAATTATTCTTAATTGTTATTCAACCAAATTCTTAACATTTGCTGCCAGGTAGTAATATTACAGGATGCAGTTACTCAATGTTATATTGTTCAGTATGACAAATTGTCAATAATGTCTTTGTTATTTGAATTCAATGCAATTTCTACTTTATTATCCAGATAGCTCTTAAAATAACTGATTTTATTTATTAGTTCCAAGAATTATGTATTAATAATTAAAATGTCTATATGCAATTGATCTGTAAATGTTGCTCTAATAAGAATTGTTCTGAAACATTTTTCATTAATTTATTATTATGTTATTATAACTCTGTGAAGAGGAAAGCTTGTGCCTGATATTGACTTGATTTATATATTAAAATAAATATTAAAATATATTCCGAATTGTTTTGCAAGATGCCAGAATTCTCTGTACTAAATAATGTGGGAATAATGCATCAAGCAACAAAAGATAGCTGTAACAAACATCTATTCACAGGGCAGGATCTTCCGGTCGGCGAGCGGGGACGGGGCCTGCTCACTGACATGTAAAATGACGCTGGTTGACATTGGGTGGAACTCCCGACGTCAACCCGCGTCATTTCCATTTTCAGGTCGGTGGGGGCATAGCCAAATCAGCTGCACGCCCACCGACCTGTCAACGGCCTATTGATGTCATTGATAAGGTAATTGAAATATTTAAAGGACCTGCCCGTCAAACCTTAAGGTTGGCAGGCAGGCAGGAAGCTCTGATGGGCTTCTGAAAAAGCATGACACCTCATCCATGGGCGGGATGAAGGTTTCATGAGGGTCTTTAAATTTTAATCAAATCTTTCAATAAAAGTTTTGGACATGTCCCAACTCATGTGACAGTGTCACATGAGGGGACATGTCAGGGAAATTTGTTTATCATTTCTATTAAAAATTTAAATTCCAAGCCGATCTCCCTGAGGCAGCACTTAGCCTCAGGGAGATCTGTGCGAACTTTCATGCGCATGCACTAAAGTGCGCACTCCCATCTTAGGGAATCCCCCTCTGCCCCCACAGGGAGTGCATAGTGCTTCCTGGCGGATGTCACACTGGGCAGGCCAATTAAGCCCGCCCACAAAAAATGATGGCGTGCCCCCAATTGGGGGTGACGATCAGAAGCGCGCCCACCCACACCCACTCCCGAACCTCCCCCAACAACGGGGGTGAAATTTTTCCCACAGGCATAGATTCCTCTAAATTACTTATATCTGTGGCACCTTTAAAAAATGTGTTAAGTTCGTTGGTGACTTATGGATGGCAGGGCACATGAATTTCCTGTGATGCTCATTTGCATTCCCAAAGGTGTAAAATTGATGTGAGGAACTGATCTACTTTGTAACTTCTGTATAGGTTTTAAAAACGCAGTGGATGAATTTCCTCAACCTTTCATGAATACTCTCTGGGTTGGGACCTTTGTTTAGAAAGGAAATTTGTTTGGAAGCTGTCCCTGCTATTTGTATGCCTTTGCAACAACAACTTGCATTTATATAACACCTTTAATGTCGTAAAAGGTCCCAAGGCACTTCACAGCAGCAAAGAGTTGACATAGAGATTCATAATGAGATAGTAGGGAGATGGCCAAATGTTTTGTCACAAAGGTGTGTTTTAAGAAGAGAAAGATGGAGAAGTTGAGGTAAGCAGTTTCAGAGGTTAGGACCTATGGCCATCAATAATGGAGAGTCTAGAACAAGATCAGCCATTTAGTACTGAGAGAAGGAAATTTCTTCACTCGAAGGATTGTGAATTTTTGGAATTTCCTACCCCAGAAAGCTGTGGATACTCAGTCATTGACTGTTAAATGAGTATGAGCAAGCCAAGAGGTTGACAGATTTTTTGGCCACTGACGGGATTAAGGGATAAGAGGACAATACAGGAAGGTGGAGTTGAGGCTGAAGGGATCTGGCATATTTAGGGGGAGCAGTACAGTCATACATATGAAAAATAAAAATAAAAATACCTGGAAAATCTCAGCAGGTCTGGCAGCATCTGCAGAGAGGAACACAGATAACGTTTCGAGTCCGAATGACTCTTCAATAGAACTAAGGAAAAATAGAAGAGAGGTGAAATGTAAGCTGGTTTAAGGGGAAGAGGGGTGTAGATCTGGGTAGAGGGCCAGTGAAGAAAGTGGAGAAAGCCAAAAGATGTCACAGACCATGGGACAGAGAGCTGTTGAAGGTGGTGATATTATCTAAGGAATGTACTAATTAAGGGTAGAAAGCAGGACAAGCAAGGTACAGATAGCCCTAGTGGGGTGGGGTGGGGTGAAGGAATTGAAATAGGCTAAAAGGTATAGGTAAAACAATGGATGGAAATACATTTAAAAATAATGGAAATAGGTGGGAAAAGAAAAATCTACATAAGTTATTGGAAAAAAAAGGGGGGATCTGATAGAGGGTGGGGATGAAGGAGAGAGTTCATGATCTAAAATTGATGAACTCAATATTCAGTCCGGAAGGCTGTAAAGTGCCTAGTCAGAAGATGAGGTGCTGTTTATCCAGTTTGCGCTGAGCTTCACTGGAACAATGCAGCAGACCAAGGACGGACATGTGGGCAAGAGAGCAGAGTGGAGTGTTGAAATGGCAAACGACAGGGAGGTCTGGGTCATGCTTGCGGACAGACCGAAGGTGTTCTGCAAAGCGGTCACCCAGTCTGTGTTTGGTCCCGCCAATGTAGAGGAAACTGCATAGGGAGCAATGAATGCAGTAGACTAAATTGAGTGAAGTGCAAGTGAAATGCTGCTTCACTTGAAAGGAGTGTTTGGGCCCTTGGACGGTGAGGAGAGAGGAAGTAAAGGAGCAGGTGTTGCACCTCCTGCGGTTGCGTGGGAAGGTGCCGTGGGATGGGGTTGAGGTGTAGGGGGTGATGGAGTAGTGGACCAGAGTGTCCCAGAGGGAACTATCCCTGCGGAATTCCATACATATGCCAGGTCATTGATTCCATTTACAATGGACCAGATCATTTCATTAACTTTGACATCACACTGAGGCAGTAGAGAAGTATTTTATGGGCTTTTCCACTTCCCCAAGCTCTAGGACACCATTGATAGCACACAAGTCACATTGAAGGCAACACACAGCACCATCTTATCTATGTGAACAGGAAGGGATTCCACTTCATGAATAGTTTTTGACTGCACTCAGGGGCTCCAACATGTCAATACTCGATATCCAAGGCACCTCCATCCTTTGGCATTTGTCATTTCCTGATCTCTTCAAGGAAGTAGACCATGGCCTGTAACTTCAGAGTTCCAGGGGGTTGTAACTGGGGTTACTCCATAGGTGTGCTGGGAAATTCACGTCCGCACCCACCCCAAAAACTTCCCAGGTGGGGATTTCCTGGCAATTGCCCGGGAATGGAAACCATCCGATAATGCAATTTAAATAGCAAACCTCAGATGGTTCTGATTGTTTAACATCAATAGTTACCCAAGAAAAGTTAGAAGCATAAAAAACAATTCTGGGTAACTATTATACTGACGTTCCCCAACCTCGCATGGGTCAGCCGGCTACCCCCATACCCCCACTGCAACCCCTGAACCCACACGACATCCCATGGGGTCCTGACACCTCCACCCCATCTCCCCATGGGAACCCCAACCCAGTATGGGATACCCCCAACTGCCCCCACCCCTCCCCAACTAACCCCCTAACTCCCAACACCCCCCTGACTCGCATGACCCTCCCGATTGGCATCCCTCCTACTGACCTGCCCAACTGACCCCCCTGACTGACCCCACACTACTGAACTCCCCCAACTACCTAAACCCCCACCCCCCCCACCCGCTCCTCCGTCGATGCTCCTCCTCCACACTGACCAGCCCCAAACTACTTATCTTCTACACTTACCTTCTCCTTGGCTTGGACCTTTAAGGTTACCTGGTTTACAGCGGCTAGTGGCATAAAAAATGGGGAGTGGCTTATTTGCCTTTGACTGAGCAGCTGTTGATGGTGGGTCCCCGGAGCGAGCTGCACTTTGCAGATTTCACCCAGCCTGAGTCGGAAGGTCTGGCAAGATAGGATCACCTGGATTTGAAGATAAGGAATTACGAGGGGAGTGGCAATCCCACTCGATCGCCACAGCATCGAAAGTTATGGCCCCATACAAACAGATAGCTACAGCAGGACAAAGCCTAGCCTCTGCTGTCATGCTGATTATCCCAATTGAATTACCTAAACAGAAGCATGGGGGTGATAAAACCTGGCCAATGAAGTTACCAGGCTGGTGGTTGAGAGGATCATCAGAATGATGAAAACTTGCTTTTGCTGCCTGAGCAGGTTAAGCAAGGATCTGTAGTACACTCCAGATAAGGGATCCAGAATTGTGAAGCTGTTGTGTTCTTCATAATTCTCCCATTCAAGAAGTTTAACATAGTGAAGACGAGATGTTGTTTATGGAGCAACCTGACCTCCAGAAAGCAGAACATCAGGACAACAATTACTTTGAGGAATCCTCACTGACATCTGCAAGAGGCATTGGAGAGCAGATACTCCTAGAATTCTCCTCCTCATAATTGAATCTTTGGGGTTGGTGAGGGGTGGTGGTGAGGGCGTGGTGGTGAGGAGGGTTGGTGAGGGGTGGTGGTGAGGGCATGGTGGTGAGGGGGGTTGGTGAGGGCGTGGTGGTGAGGGGGGTTGGTGAGGACGTGGTGGTGAGGGGGGTTGGTGAGGGTGTGGTGGTAAGGGGGGTTGGTGAGGGGTGGTGGTGAGGGGGGTTGGTGAGGGTTGGTGGTGAGGGGGTTGGTGAGGGCATGGTGGTGAGGGGGTTGGTGAGGGGTGGTGGTGAGGGGGTTGGTGAGGGGGTTGGTGAGGGGTGGTGTTGGGGATGTGGTGGTGAGGGGTGGTGATGCTGAGGGGAGTGGTGAAGTGGGGGTGGTGGTGGGGGGGGTGGTGGAGAGGGGTGATGATGGGGGTGGTGGTGAGGGATGGTGGTGAGGGCTGGTGAGAGGGGCGTGGTGGTGAGGGGGGGTGGGGAGTGGTGGTGAGTGGTGGTGGTGGTGGGGGTGTGGTGGTGGAGGAGGTGGTGAGGGGTGGTGGTGAGGGTGTTTGGTGAGTGGTGGTGGTGAGGGGTGGTGGGGGGTGGTGGTGAGGGAGGTGGTGAGGGGGGTTGGTGGGGGCGGTGGTGAGGAAGGTTGGTGAGGGACGATGGTTAGCGGAGTTGGTGAGGAGTGGTAGTGAGGGGTGGTGGTGAGGCGGGTGGTGAGGGGGGTTGGTGAGGGCTGGTAGTGGGGGCATGATGTTGAGGGGTGTAAGTGGGGGCGTGGTGGTGAGGGGGGTGGTGAGGGGTGATAGTGGGGTGTGATGTGAACGGGTGGTGGTGAGGGGTGGTGGTGATAGGTGGTGGTAGGAACGTTGTAGTGAGGGGGGTGGTGGTGGAGGTGTGGTGGTGGGGGGCTGGCGGTGAGGGGTGTTGGGGAGGCATGGTGGTGAGGGGTGGTGATGAGGGGTGGTGGTTAGGGTGTTTGGTGAGTGGTGGTGGTGAGGGGTGGTGGTGAGGGAGGTGGTGAGGGGTGTGGGCTGGTGATAGGGGATGGTGGTGGGGGGGCTGTTGGTGAGAGCTGGTGGTGAAGAGGGTTGGTGAAGGGTGGTGGTGAGGGGGGTTGGTGAGGTTGTTTGGTGAGTGGTGGTGGTGAGGGGGTGGTGGAGAGGAGGGTTGGTGGTGAGGATGATTGGTGAGGGGTGAATGTGGGGGCATGGTGGTGAGGGGTGGTGGTGGGGGCGTGGTGGTGCGGGGGGTGGTGAGGAGTCGTGGTGGGGGAGTGCTGGTGAGGGGTGGTGGTGGGTGCATGCTGGTGAGGGGTGGTGGTGAGGGGTGATGGTGAGGGGTGGTGGTGAGGGGTGATGGTGAGGGATGGTGGTGAGGGTGGTGGTGAAGGTGTGGTGGTGAGGGGGGTTGGTGAGGAGGGTTGGTGAGGGGGGTTGGTGAGGAGGGTTGGTGAGGAGGGTTGGTGAGGGGGCTGGTGAGGGGTGTCGGTGAGGGGTATTGGTGAGTGGTGATGGTAGGGAGGGTTGGTGAGGGGTGTTGGTGAGGGGGGTTGGTGAGGGGTAATGATGAGGGGGGTTGGTGAGCAGGGTTGGTGAGGAGGGTTGGTGAGGGGGTTGCTGAGGGTTGGAGTTGTACGCCCCCCCCCCCAGCCGGCATATTTATCACATATGCCTTCACATATCCATCTGCCTCATGTCCTCTGCAGTTTTCATCCTCATCCCGTCAATGACTACACTCAGCACCCACAAGAGGCAAGTATCCTTATCATCTGCCCTGGCATGAACCCTACTCACCTCAGTGGGATCTAGTTCTAGAGAAGCCTCGGGGTCTCAGTCTGGTGAGCACAGTGCACCATCTGGTCCACGGCAGGCGGAGGCAGGGACAGCTGAGATCGGCAGCATTCGGAGGACTGCTGGAGGCAAAGATTCTGCTGACTCCAAGGCAGATAACAAGCCTCCCAGACTCAGTCCTAAATCAGTTGGTGGAGCTGTAAAGGCAAGCACAGGAACATCAAGAAGGGGTGTCAGCTGCACTCCTCAGATCGCAAAGGACAACGGAGGTGCCCATCTGCTTTCAGCTTGAGATGATAGCGCCAGCATACCAACGCACTGAGGTCAGCACTGGCAGGATGGTGGCCACCATGGTGGCCTTGGTCCAGGAAATTGGTCCTGCCCTGCTGCATGAGCTGCACTCCATCGCTGTAGCCATTGGTGGCATCCATCAGTGGCTATGCGAGAGGGGGCGATGGGGCACCTAGATCACATTCCAGCTGCCCCTTCTGCTCAAGGAATCAGCCAGGGACCCTTGAACACCCATAGGGAGGAGGACCAGCATAAGGACACCCCGGAGTCATCCACGCAGGTGACTCCAAGACTGCCTGGCCAATCCCAATCCTCTCTTCCTGTGACCCCCATCACCTCCAGCTCTGCAGACTGACGAAGCTACACCTACCCCACAGCAGGACATCCAAAGCAGGCCAGAGCCTCCAGATCTTGTCACAGACAACAGGGTTTAGCAGTCAGCAGGTTGCCTCCACCTCCACTGTGGATGTTGGGGAAGCTAAAAAGATTTAGGAGCACAATGGCAGCATGAGTGTTCACAACATGTAGAAAATGTTCACAAATGTAAATAGAATCACACACATTTCAAATCTCATCATGGATATGCTTCCTTTTTATGATGATCTGTGTGTTGCTGTCTATCAGGTGTGATACCATGGTCCTCCCCCAACTTATCTCAGATGTCAGTATCATGGGCCTCGCATCTATGTAGTGTGTTTCCATATGACGACAGTGTGTGAGCCTTTGCCAGGTCATTATCAACATCAGTGATGCCTTGACCTTAATGTTAAGTGTGCTAGTGGAATAAATCTCGTTCACACGCTTTGCAGTGTCACGTCATGTTTATTCTTGGTTGAGTAAGATTGAGGTAGACGTGTTCTGCTACCTCGTCTGTGTTCTTGAAAGGTGATGATACAGTGTACAGGAAAGAATGTGTTTATGCAAGGAGAGGCATCATATATCATGCAACTCCATGTGATCTCTGTCATCCGGCAGGGTTTTCATTCTATGAGCCTATACACAGAGCCCATGTGCGCTGCTATTTGCCAAACACCTTTCTAACTTTCTGAGTGTACATTTGCTGAGCTCACCAATAAGTGGGAGCACTTTGCCACCCCAAGCTGCCAAATCTCTACCCCTTTCAGCCACATTACTGCCACCTCAAGCTGCCAAACATCTGCCCCTCTGAGCCATTATTGCCCTGGTGCTCAAACCTACAACATTGAGCATCTCCCAGCCTGTAATTGTCTGTATTGCAGTCCAAAGCTCTCGTCACAATGTTGGGATGCGGCACTGTGCATCCCATCACCTAAACACTCAATGGGACGAGTGTTGCTAATTGAAAATGGTCATATTTGGTGGTCAATAGAGCCTTTGAGCATGCTCTGGAAGGGCACATCGTAACTTTAAACAATGTTTAGGGGAGCAATGGGATAAGAGTGAGGATGTACTGAAGCTGAAGTGTGCTCTTTATTAGCAAGGACTTGTGACCTTGAGGGTTTCATGGTGTCTGAGACTTTTGGAGTTCACAAGGGCCAGGGCTGGCCATGACTGCACAATTTGTTTCTCAAAGAGAAGGCATTTTAATGTCTGGCAAGCAAGTTGAACATAGTCATTTTCATGTGGTCCACATGCATAGTAAGGTGAGGATAAACGCAGGCTAGCATCTCTAACTGGGAACACTGGATGTGAATGTGGTAGAGAGGATGATGGCACAGAGGATTGAGTCATCTCAGAATAGATGCACACCTGCAGAATGTTTTCGGTTACCTTGGCCCAAGCATCACCTATCAGCTTTACCATCAACTTTACACAGAATTCAATGTCCTGTTCCAGAGATGGATCTCCTTGAGGAGCATTGTCAGATTGAAGGCATACAGCAATGATTCCACTGAGGATAGTGGAACAGCTCCTGGCTCTTTTAGGCTGCCACTGTGACAGGGCTGCTGGAGGTACACTCGAAGAGGCATCACCTTCTGACATCTGATGCCAGGGCATCCTCCTTCAGTAAGCACCTCATCTCAGCAAGGACACATACTCCTGAGGAAAGGTTGGACAGGCTCTGCTGGTATCTGCTGGAGTTGGGAAGAGTAAGAGGTGACTTGATTGAAATGTATAAAATCCTGAGGGGTCTTAACAGGGTGGACGTGGAAAGGATGTTTCCTCTTGTGGGAGAATCAAGAACTAGGGGTCAGTGAGTCAAAATAAGGTCTCAACCAATTTAAGACAAAGATGAGAAGAAATCTTTTCTCTCAGAGGGTCGTGAGTCTTTGGAACTCTCTCCCTCAAAAGGCAGCAGCAAAAGCAGAGTAGTTGAATATTTTTAAGGCTGAGCTAGATAGATTCTTGATAAGCAAGGGGTGAAAGGTAGATGGGAATATGGAGTTGAGGTTACAATCAGATCAGCGGTGATCTTATGAAATGGTGGAGCAGGTTCAAGGGGCCGAGTGGCCTACCCCTTTTCCTAATTTGTATGTTCATATGCACTATATTGTAAGGTCTTAATTATATGTGAATTCTACCTATTATCGATATTCCACCTAATCACATTTTACCTAACTGATGCACATTTCATCACAAGAGTGCTACCAACCAAGCCAGAGCTGACACCAATTATACCACCCGTTATATAGATAACTCAACTGGAGTATTATGGACAATTCCTTAGGAAGGATGTCAAAGCTTAGAGAGGGTACACGTAGATGATTCATAGAACGGTTCCAGGCATGTGGGACTTCAGCTATATGGAGAGACTAGAGATGCCTTTGTTGTTCTCCCTTCAGCAGAAAAGGTTAAAGGGAGATTTGATAGAGGTGTTCAAAATCATGAGGGCTTTTGATACAGTAAATAAAGAAAAGATGTTTTCAGAGGCAGAAAGATCAGTAACCACAGGACACAGATTTTAAATTAATTGATCCAAGAAATGTTTTTATGTAGTAAGTTGTAATGATCTGAAATGCACTGCCTGAAAGGGTGGTGGGAGCAGATTCAATAATAACTTTCAAAAGAGAATTGGGTAAACACTTAAATTCTTCCAAAAGAGGGCGATGGTGAGAAGTGACTGAAGCATTCTGGGAGAAGTCACCTCAGCCACCGTGACTCAGGAGGGAATCGAGGAGGACCACTGTCAAAGAACGGAATAGCCCCAAACAGTACATTGCTATAGTTTTTCCATCCCTCCCTCCTCCTCAAACTTAAACAAAAGAGAGAGGAAGAGGCAGTGCCTTCAGGAGTGCACCAGACCTGCAAGGGACACTCTTCTGAAAGTGGATTTTAAAGAAAAAGCAGCTGATTGGTGAGTAAACCTGGGAGCAGACTCGGAGGGAGGAGCACCGGAGCGGTGAGTATAAGTCTAGCTTACCTCAGGGATTCGCAGCCTATTCTCTAGGGAGCAGACTCGGAGGGGGAAGTACTGGAAAGGTGACCTCAGGGCACAAAGTAACTGAAGCCAAAACTGAAAAAGTGACATCACGGGAAAGCTGCGACCTGATTGGTTGGTAGGAAATCTGCACCAAATTTGGAGAAAAAACTCTGCAAAGCTAATTAATAAATAAATTATCTAAGCCAAGATGTCTGGGCAGGAGATGTGCTGTAGCGGTATTGATGTGGGAGCTGGCAGATCCCATGGCAAGCCGCAGTGACCACATCTGCAGCAAGTGTTGCTTGCTGGAGCAACTCCAGCTCAGAATTGATGAACTGGATTCCAAGCTCCGGACGCTGCGGCACATCCGGGAGGGGGAGAGTTACCTGGACGCTTTGTTTCAGGAGGCGGTCACACCCGGTAGATTAAGTTCCTCAAGTTCGGTCGGTGGTCAGGGTCAGCAGGGTGTGGCTGCAAATGAGGCAGGTAGAGGGATCCTGTGTTCAGGAACAGAGGAGCCTCAGCTCTTGACCTTGTCTAACAGGTACGAGGTACTTGCTCCCTGTGTGGATGAGGAACAGGGTTGTAGGGAGGATGAGCCAGCTGACCACGGCACCGTGGCACAAGAGGCCATTCAAGAGGGGGGAGCAAAAAGATAAGTGGTAGTTGTAGGGAATTCTATAATTAGGGGAATTGATAGCATCCTTTGTTAGCAGGATCAAGAGTCCTGCACGGTATGTTGGCTGCCCGGTGCCAGGGTGAGGGATATCTCTGACTGGCTTGAAAGGATATTGGACAGGGAGGGGGAGGATCCATTGTTGTGGTCCACATTGGGACATAGGTATAACTAGGAAAGAGGGCCTGTTTGGGGATTATCAGGAACTAGGAACTAAATTAAAGAACAGGTCCTCAAGTGTTATAATCTCCAGATTACCACCCGAGCCACGTGCAAATTGGCATAGAGACTCGAGAATAAGGGAAGTAAACACGTGGCTAAAGGAGTGATGCGGGATAGAGGGGTTCCATTTCGTGGGGCACTGACATCAGTATTGGAACAGGAGGGACCTGTACCGTTGGGATGGTCTCCACCTGAACCGATCTGGGACCAATGTTCTAGCAAAAAAGGTAAATAGGGTGGTCAACAGGACTTTAAACTAGAAAGTGGGGGAGGAGGGAAGGGTAAAACTACAAGAAGTATGACTAATGGGAAATAAAGCAACAGGTTAGCGTGTGGGGGGTGGATTCAACTTCATGGAAAATTATGAAAAAACTGAAAAGAAAAGAGTCCAGGAGAGGCTATAAAAGTATCGAGAACACAAAATAGGACAGAGTGTTTGAAAAGGGCTAGGAATCTAATTTCAAGCACATCAGATAAAGGGACAACAATGGGAAAGGGGACAGGAAATACAACACTGAAGGTGTTGTTTCTGAATGCATACAGTTTACGAAATAAGGTAAATGAGCTTCTGGCACAGATTGAAATTGGCAGGTATGATGTAACGGGCATCACTGAGACATGGCTGTAAGGGGATCAGGACTAGGAGCGAAATATCCAAGGATATACATCCTATCGAAAAGATAGGCAGGTTGGCAGAGGGGGTGGGGTTGCTTTGTTAGTAAGAAATGAAATTAAATCAATAGCAAGAAACGACATAGAGTCAGATGATGTGGGTACAGTTGAGGAACCGCAAAGGTAAAAAAAAACCATAATGGGAGTTATGTACAGGCCTCCGAACAGTAGTCAGGAAGTGGGACACAAGATACACCAGGAGATAGGAAAGGCGTGTAAGAAAGGCTTGGTTACAGTGATCATGGGGAATTTCAATATGCAGGTAGACTGGGAAAATCAGGTTGGTAGTGGATTCCAAGAAAAGGAATTTGTGGAATGTCTACGAGATGGCTTTTTGGAGCAGCTTGTGCTGGATCCCACTAGGGAACAGGCAATTCTAGATTTAGTGATGTGTAATGAGGCAGATTTGATAAGGGAGCTTAAGTTGAAGGAACCCTTTGGAGGAAATGACCATAATATGATAGAATTTATCCTGCAATTTGAGAGGAAAATGCTGGAATCGAATGTAACAGTATTATAGTTGAATAAAGGTAATTACAGAGGCATGAAGGAGGAGCTCGCCAGAATTGACTGGAATATGAGCCTAGCAGGAAAGACAGTGGAAAAGCAATGGCAGGAGTTTCTGGGAGTAATTTGGGAGACACAGCAAAAATTCATCCCTAGGAAGAAGAAGCATACTAAAGGGAGCACAAGGCAACCATGGCTGACAATGGAAGTCAGGGACAGCATAAAAGCTAAAGAGAAAGCATACAATGTGGTGAAGTGCAGTGGGAAACCAGGGGATTGGGAAGCCTACAAAGACCAACAGAGGACAACTAAAAAAGAAATAAGGAGGGAGAAGATTAAATATGAGGGTAAACTAGCCAGTATTATAAAACAAGATTGCAATAGTTTTTTAGATATATAAAGGGTAAGAGAGAGGCAAAAGTGGACATTGGGCTGCTGGAAAATGATGCTGGAGAAGTAGTAGTGGGGAACAAATAAATGGCGGAGGAACTGAATAGGTACTTTGCGTCAGTCTTCACGGTGGAAGACACGAGTAACAACTCCAAAGTTCAAGAGAGTGGGGGGGGGCAGAGGTGAGTATGGTGGCCATTACCAAGGAGAAGGTGCTAGGAAAACTGAAAGGACTGAAAGTGGATAAATCACCTGGAACAGATGGATTACACCCCAGAGTACTGAAGGAGATAGCTGAAGAGATAGTGGAGGCATTAGTGGTGATCTTTCAGGAATCACTGGAGTCATGGAGGGTCCTAGAGGACTGGAAAATCGCTAATGTAACCCCCTTGTTTCAGAACGGAGTGAGGCAAAAGATGGAAAATTATAGGCCGATTAGCCTGACCTCGGTCGTTGGTAAGTTTTTAGAGTCCATTATTAAGGATGAGATTTCAGAATACTTGGAAGTGCATGGAAAAATAGGGCAAAGTCAGTTTCATCAAGGGGAGCTCATGCCTGACAAATCTGTTAGAATTCTTTGAGGAGGTAATGAGTAGGTTGGACAAAGGAGAGCCAATGGATGTTATCTACTTGGACTTCCAGAAGGCCTTTGTCAAAGTGCCACACAGAAAGATGTTAGAGGCATGGTACTAGCATGGATAGAAGATTGGCTGTCTGGCAGGAGGCAGAGAGTGGGGATAAGGGGGTCCTACTCAGGATGGCAGCCGGTGACTAGTGGGGTTCCGCAGGGGTCAGTGTTGGGACCACAACTTTTCATTTTATACATTAATGATCTAAATGAAGGAACTGAGGGCATCCTGGCTAGTTTGCAGATGATACAAAGATAGGTGGAGGGACAGGTAGTATTGAGGAAGCGGGGAGGCAGCAGAAGGATTTGGACAGGTTAGGAGAATGAGCAAAGAAGTGGCAGATGGAATACAACGTGGGGAAGTGTGAGGTCATGGTAGAAAGAATAAAGGCATAGACTATTTTCTAAATGGGGAGAGAATTCAGAAATCTGGAGTGCAAAGGGATTTGGGAGTCCTAGTCCAGGATTCTCTTAAAGTTAACTTGCAGGTTGAGTCGGTAGTTAGGAAGGCTAGTGCAATGTTGGCAATTATTTCGAGAGGACTAGAATATAAAAGCAGGGATGTGCTGCTGAGGCTTTATAATGCTCTAGTCAGACCCCATTTAGAATATTGTGAGCAATTTTGGGCCCCATATCTCAGGAAGGATGTTCTGGCCCTGGAGAGGGTCCAGATGAGGATCATGAGAACAATCCCAGGAATGAAAGGCTTAACATATGAGGAATGTTTGAGGACTCTGGGTCCACTCTCGATGGAGTTTTGAAGGATGAGGGGGGGTCTGATTGAAACTTACAGAATACTGAAAGGCCTGGATAGAGTGGATGTGGGGAAAATGTTTCCATTAGTAGGAGAGACTAGGATCCGAGGGCACAGCCTGAGAGTAAAGGGAAGACCTTTTAGAACAGAGATGAGGAGAAACTTCTTTAGCCAGAGACTGGTGAATCTATGGAATTCATTGCCACAGAAGGCTGTGGAGGCCAGGTCATTGAGTGTATTTAAGACTGAGATAAATAGGTTCTTGATTGGTAAGGGGATCAAAGGTTAGGGGGAGAAGGCGGGAGAATGGGGTTGAGAAACTTACCAGCCATGATTGAATGGCGGAGCAGACTCGATAAGCCGAATGGCCTAATTTCTGCTCCCATGTCTTATGGTCTTAAATGGAAATATTTACAGGGCAATGTGGAGGATTAGCATATGTTGGCCTGATTGTCCTTTTCCATCTCTTTATGATTCTATGGTACACGGCTCAGTGCATGCAATCAGAAATCTAAAATCTATGTAGGCTACGTTGGGCTGCCAACTGTGATCAAATGTATTCCTGGAAGTACCATCACATGACTTTCCCCCATGATGCAGTTATTCGTTGGTCAGCATATCTATCCTTGTGGTGCACTGCCTTCCTCCATCAGCTGGAAAGGAAAACGACTCAATATGCAATTGGATGATACTTGACTGTCAGCCAAACAGCCTATTTTTTCCCCATTTTCAGCACTTTTATATCTGGTGAAGAGAAATGTTCAAAGAAAATGAAGAAAAAAAATCTTTTTTAATGCTCCAGGTTGTACACAGCAGTGTCCTGGAGATTGATCTTCAATTCCTGGGGACTCCAGGCCAATCCAGGCAGGTTGGCAACCCTAGGGCTACATAAAATACAGTTCGGGGTTTACATCCATGAAGTTCCTATCTATTGCTACTCTCTGTGTATTCTGTGTAACTCTCTCAGAATATAAGAATCAATCTGTTGTGGTGAGCTCAACGTTCATTCTACAGCATGCCTTCATTGGCATGGTCACCTGAATGTTGATTTTTCGAGCTACCACATTTGGTATTCTAAAAAGTTATGGAGGCCATGCCTAGAGATTGCATCCACCTCATAACAATTATTGCAATTAAGAATTGTAATGTAAATTGGTCACATGATAACTTCCATGCCTTTTTTTTCCCTCACCCGCTTCTTGCTATGGTTAAATCTGCCGCTTTGTTTCTATTCTGGTCTTAAGAGTTTGGGGGTAGAAATTGACACACAATGCTCTATTTGTCAAAGTGTCAAATAGGTGCATCAATGACAAATTTCATACAGGGGTGGCCGGCTGTGAGCTGTGCATCCTTTCGTTCTAAGGCTAAATTTGCGGGCCCCTCTTCTTAGGCATCTTTGTCAAAACCAGCACGAAGTGTTTTCCATGATGAGGAATGCCCGTTAGGACTCCTCTGCCAAATTATGCTGGCCTGAGCACGTACCAGTTTTCTCACACATTGACATTTTCTCATTGTATTGCATGTCAAAGTCAGAAAATTAGCACTAGGGGAAAGGCAGAGTGGGGTTTTAAAACATGAGGTTTCAAAACATCATACAATGATGAAAAAGATCCCTGGTACGTATTATATATATATATATTTAACAATATTACCTTTTGTCTTACTCAGTCACTTCCAAAAATGCATCATTGCTTGCAATACTCACAAGACAGGAAATGCTGCAATTAAATAGATGAGGAAATGCCCATGTGCATCTGTCTGTTTGGTTTATTTGATAGTGCTCCTTACCTCTGAGTCAGACGTTTGTGGGCTAGAGGCCAACCACAGGGTTAAGAACGTGCTGCTGGAATTGTTGTGGTTCTGATCCTTCACAGTCACATTGTCAGGAGGTTGCTGAAAGCCTTCTAGAAATGGTGCAAAGTTCTGCAAATTGTTTCTTAAGCAATCCCAGGCATTGTGGTTCCACTACTGTAATTAGTTGAAGGGAATAAACTTACAGGGCTATGGCCAACAAGCAGGGAAGTTGGACTGCTCTGTGGGGAGCCAGCATAAAATCAATGGGCGAATGGCCTCCTTCTCTGCTGTAATGACTTTATGATTCTTTATTCCACGGGCTGAATTATATGAGGCACTGGATTCCCGCCTCCCCCGACTTAACGTGGGTCTCTCACGCTGCCGGTTACGTCCCAGTGGTGGTGGGGTCAGGACCTTAAGTGGGAAATAATTGCCCACTTATGGGCCTCAATTGGCCCATGAGTGGGTGGGCTGCCCAATACCACCCGCCACTGGTGTAATTGTAGTGGGGGCAGACCACCCATTGGATTGAACAAGGCTCCCACCTTCAAACCCGCCAGTTGCATAAAATCCAGCCCCACATGTCGATCAACCTTTGTGTGAAGAATTTCCTAACATCTGTCTTAAAACTGCCCTTCCTTAGCATCAATCAGTGTCTCTTAATTACTCTTGGCAGTAATTTATTCCAAGCTAGGTTTCTTTATACACTAAACAATTTATATTAAAAGTATGGATGTCTCCATTTTGCTTGAAAAGCTGAAGTTTCTTCAGTTAGCTTCATAACATAGACACCTGACACTGGGTAAGAACCTAGTGCACTGCCCTCTGTGCTTGAATGTCTCTCTTCTAGCTAAGCAACCCAAACTGTTTTTAGTATTCACAGTATAGCCTGATGAAATGGGTATGAAATGTGATCTCTGGAGGATTGGGCTGCAGAGAGGGGCAGGTGGGGGGAAGCAAAAGGGTGAATTATGGGGGCCGTATGTGCCTGCTGATGTGCAAGAAGTCCTGCCATGGAGAGATGAGGTAAATTGCTTCTTTCATCATTTCTTGCAGGTCAGGAGAAGCAGGAGTGCTCCCCTCAACCCCTCAAAGGTCAACAGGACAACCATGTCCTCAGTCTTGCCGGATTCTTTGGCCTTTCTTGGCCTCCCCTGTTTACTTGCTCACCTTGTTCAACATGTTCTTTTATTTCTGAGTTGCCTTTTCTAACTTAGTATCATTTTCTGCTCACCAGCTTCTGGCTGCATGCCACCACCTGCCACAGGCAACTGAGGTCCTAATTAAAAGGCCAGATTCCAAAGACGTTAATAATGCCCCCTCTACGCCACTGCATTTGCATTTAAATTTGTGGATGCTCTTCCCAATTTCGGACCTGCCAGCAAAACGGAATGGGATTGATTCAGAGCTTCTAAGGCTACATAAAATGGGGCTGTCTGCTACAGCTCACAGGATCTTTGGGTGCCTGGGTTACCAGCAGGAAGTCCAGCACATAAGGTTATGTCAGCAAACATCTATTAAAACGGATTTATTTACTCTCACAGCCACTGGTATGCAGTTTATAAATTTAATGGATGTTTAAATAACTTGACAGCTTGACAACTCCAACGTAACATGTCTGCCCTTCATAAGCATTTATGTTCCAGCATAATGTCATCATGCACATACTGCGAGTTGAGGTCACTCCTGGCGTGAAAATCTGGTTTGCTTGCCCCATGTACTGAGTTTAAATGGCTTAGCCGATTCGTAATTCGCACCCCTGTGCTCCATGCCTCACACCCTTGCCCTTATTGGCAAAAATGGGATCTGCTGCAAATGGGGATGGGACTTGGGGATCCTGGTCCCCATCTGCAATTTTTACATGTCTGTGTAGTCTCCCTGACTCTGTGTAAATCCAAGCCGCAGAGTCTACAGCTGAAGAGTCACTAACTGGATCCAGCTGTCGGGTAGTGCAGGATGGTGCTGCAGTAGCAAACTTCCCTTGTAGAGTTGCTACCCGCTACCCTCGTATCTAATTAAATGCACAACCTCTCCACCAACTCACCATGGGGGAGGACATTAAATTCCATCCATGGAAACATAGGGCAAAATCTTGTGCCATCCCCGACGGCGCTGGTGGTGGGGTAGTGCATTTAATCGGCCAGGAGTGTGGTGCCTGGGGATCCTGTCACCTCTCACCTCCACCTCGCTTGAGTCCATGGCAGGAAGGCCTGTGGATGGCTCGCCTGCCCTGCCGCCACTGGTATTAACCCAGGCATGGGCATGTGGGGCTTGCCATGTGGGGAGCATGATAAACAGACCCTGTCGAGGTAGATTGCTGACTCCCAGGAAGTTTGTGGGGTGGGGCGGTTGGGTCCCTCATCAAAGGCACTCAGTGTCTGATTGAGGAACCCGCCATTGGGAAGAGGGGAGGTTGCTGAGAACCAGCCCCCACCAACGCCCACCCCCCACCCCCCCCCCCCTTGTTGCCAATTCCCTTCCCTGGCGACTTCTACCCCACAACCACCTCCTACCATCACTCACCCCTGGCCTAGGTTCCAGTGACAATCTGAGGCCTCGGATGGGTGTCGTACTGGCAGTAGCCACCAAGTGAGCTGTCAGCCTCTGGCTGGCTGGCCACTTTCGGCAGGCGGGACTAGCGCCCCCGGAGAAGGCCCACCACTGGCCTGTCAGTGCCTGAACAGAACAAGTTGCCTTCCCGAAATGAGGTGATATGGGGTCCTCACCTGCTCTCCAGCTGATGGCTGAGGCTCCCGTCACCTCCCCAGGATTCTGCCCATAATAAGAAAGAAAGCTAATGGTATAGAAGGATTCTTTTTGCCCCATCATGCCTGTGCTGGCTGAAAAAGACCTTCCCAGCGTGATGGCGTTGAGAAAACAGGCGATGTAAGGAGATGTAATTAACCATGCTGCTCTCATTAAAACTCTTTATGCATTGAATCCAGTTGATTCCAAGTCCTGGCGTGAAGCTGCTGGCACAGGCCCCATCGCTGACCTTCCTTGACACTGATGAATGTTCCAGCAGATTCTGGGCACAGCAGGTTACTTCTCTCTTGCTATCCTTGAAACTCCAGGGATGCATCAGGAAATTGGGGGAAAGTGGGGAAAGGCACGAGGAACAGCTATTTGACTCACGTTTGCAGTCGGCTAACCTTTCAGAGATGTTTAATGTAAACTGAAACTAGGAGACACAATCTTACTTTAAGAAGTGCATCTCTACCTTGAGCAAAGTCAAGGAGAGAGTGTTGGACTGCTCTGCAGGTCAGATGGATGGACAACTCGATTCAGCAGACTTCAAATGTTCGTGAGGCCTGGGAGCTAAAATAGCTCATGCCTCCCCCGACAACATAATGATAGTATGTCCTCTGCCCCCTACTCCCCCAACATAACCCACTCCCTCAACTATACCTGCCCTGACTGAAAATCAGTACCTGATATTAAAGATCGAATCGACTGGTTAGCGTCAGGCCACATAGTGAGCGGGGCAGGGGTGGGGGGGCTGGGGGGAGGTGGGGGAGGCAGTAATCTGGCGAGAAGGCCAAAAATCAGTTTCACGCTGTTGTGAAACCAGTTTGAGATCATCTGCTCCAGTTGTCAATGGCAGGCCGTGTCTGCCACCGCTGCACATCGGGAAACTAATCTCAATACTTTAGAAACTAATTATAAGTTCCAACATCAAATTGACCACCCACGTCGGCATGCCTTCAGAATGTGGTGCTTCATGACTACCTTTGAAAGGCATGCACCTGGCCTCTGAATCTCTAAGAGCACTCGGAGGTGAGGGCATACAGCCTTGCACAGCACTTGACAGGGTTCGCCCGTAGTGCGCCAAGGAAGGGGCACCCTGTAGTCGCAGGGGACACAGGCAAGTCACTCTTTTCCAGCTGGCTTTTAGTGCGGAGCTGGGACGAGGGGTCCAGAGTCGGTCAGGCTGAGGTGTTGGGGAGGAGGGGGTGGAGGTGTGGGTGCCAGGGGATTGGAGTGCAAGGCAGCGCAGACTGAAGGAAGCGCACAAGCACATGCCGGTGGGGTTGAGGAGTTGAGGGGTTGGTATGAGAGAACTGGCCACACACTTGGAAAAGCTTGTCCAAACTGAGCATTCCTCCACAGCTGAGACCGCTCAGCTGCAGCTCCATTGACATGCTTGGAGTCGGGCCTCTGAAGCTTTTCTGCCCACTCAAGCAATGCAAAAGCATGAAAGTGCCACCATATGCTCCAGAACCTTTCACCCCTCAGGCACAGACTGCAAATTAATGCGCATTTTAAGGGGCAGCAAAGCAATTGGACCTTTGGGCAAGTTGTAGAATTCCCTTTGTAAAGCTGGCCATGGCACAGTCACTGGCAGAGGCACTCACAGTCCCTTGCAATGTCTTTGTTAAGATTTGGACCAGTAGCCATTATGGTTCAAGCTAACAGCGCAGCCTTGCGCGGGTTAGGAGAATGCCTGAGCTGAGAGCACAGTCCAGTGGCCAAAGCTGCTGCCAATCAGTCAAGTGGAGTGGGGTGAAGGTGGGTGGGCTTTCGGACAGCCAGTGAGCGTTCTACACACTGGCCATCCAAGTGGTGGCCAGCACTTTCCTGCATGTGGGAAGGGGCCTTCAGACTTAACCAAGAGAGGTTCTTAGGACACCAATACTAACCCATGCATCTCTCTCTTTAATCCTGCAGGAGGGGAATATCAGGATCATGGAGCCTGGTGATTTAATGGTTTGCCTCATGGCTCACAAAGACCAGAGAAGAAGATGTGGAGAGCTGTGGAGCGCCTGGCATGGCAAAGCGAGGAGCACCTCCCTCAAGATAAAGGTGCTGCAGCTGAAGATCCAAAGTGAGCCGTCGCTCGTAGGCACCTCGCTAGGCCTAGGGTCTACAGGCGGCGCTTGTTGTTCCTCCAGATGACTGTGAACCAGTGTTGCCAAAGACTGTGCATGCTTGGGGAACTGTTGAGTCACATATGCCACCTGCTGCAGCATTTTGCGCCATGGGGACTTGGAGGGATGCACTGTCAGTGGCCATGAAGGTGACTGCTGCGCTCAATTTTTACACCAGTGGCTCCTTTCAGGACTCCGCAGGTGACCTGTGTAGGATCTCGCAAGCCTCCATGCACCAGGTATATCCAGGAGGTCACGGACACCATCTTTGTGAAGGCAAAGAACTTTGTACAAATTGCCCGGGATCAGGAAAGCCAGGAAACAAGAGCGCTGGGATCTGCGCAAATCTCTGGATTCCCATAGGTGCAGGGTGCCATCAACTGCACTCATGTGGCACTTACATTTCCATGGCAACAAGCAGGCAACTACATCAACCACAAGGGCTTCCACTTGCTGAACGTTCGACTGGTGTATGATCACCACAAATGCATCCTACAGGTCTGCTCATGATTCCCAGGGATCGTCCACAACTCCTACATCCCTAGCAGGTCTCAGATCCCTGACATCTTCCGAGGTCCACAGAGGCTGCAGGGATGGCTCCTCAGGGACAAGGGCTACCCACAGAGGACAAGGCTGATGACGGGAGGATGATGACGAGATGTTGTGAGGTCAGTCCTGACATCCTCACCTTGCATCTGTGCATGTTTGACTCCTGTGTGGCTGATGGCAGCACACATACCCTTGGTGCTCAGGCTCCTGTCATGGAGATGCAGTGGAGACCCTAATAGGTGTTCCATTGCAGGAGGATGATGACAACCTGCAGTGAGGGCACCCCATAGATCTTCACATAGCCTCTGTGAATGTCTGACTCCTGTATGGCTGAGGGCAGCTCGCTTGAGCTCTGTGATCAGGATCATATCATGAAGATGCAGCTGTGAAATTTTAAATGCACCTGATCCTTTGACTGCCTTCAGCACCTGAACTCTTCAGGAGCACAGCGTCACCGGTCACAGATGAAGAGATGGTGGTCTAGCCCTTACTAAAAGGTGCTGAGTGCACACAGAGAAAATGATGATATCCTGGCAGCAATGACAAGCATCATTGAGGTGCAGGCATTGGTAATGTGTCCAATGATTGTGAAGCCGGACCATCACTTTGTTTTGAAGGTTACACACTGCACAGGGGAAGTGACCCTGGACTGAGACACCTGCCTTTATCTTGTGCAGAAAGGTTTCATGTCTGAGTAAAATGAACACTGCTCATCAGAACAAGGAGCCAGAGGCAGGGAGACATCCTTGGGAGTTAATTTACAATAGTGAACGTTATGTCCAATTGATTAACACCCATGCCTAGGCTGTGCAATTACATCTTCTTGGTGCCCGGTGGACATCGCGGGGACTGGGGTGCTTTATCGACCCCTTTTATCACATTTTGGTTTAAAGTTTGTAAGGTTCCATTAAACTTTGTTCTTGGTTTTACAGCTGACCTAAATTAGGGGCTGTGCCTGATTTATCCCAATTTTATTTATTTGGTTTAACTGTTTTAACTCAATAAGAGTTACATCTTCTTGATGACCAGGATCGGGGATATGCTGGGTGGCGGAGGATTGGGCTGGATGCTCCCGCAGGAGTTGGCGCGTCTCGCGACCTTGAGTGTCCAAGTCGCAGCCGATGCCATCCAAGACCTGAGAACGGTCGTGCTCGGACCTGATGTTATTTTAGGTCTTGAGGTGGCCCAGGTGCGCAGTGGTCTTCCGTCTGAGCGTTCCCCTGTTCGGACGGAATTCCACATTGGCCCCAAGCCCCGAACCCTCCCTCGGGTGCTGGTGCCCCACAATATGAGCCGCCTCGGGGACATGCCCTCTGTGCCTTTTGGCACGGCAAAGAGGAGCTTCTTGTACAGACTGCTGCTGCACACCTTCCATTTTCTCGCCCTTGTCCGTCGACCGGACACGCCCTGGCGTGCCTTGTTGCTGTTCGGCGGTGGAGGCCCCCGATGGGAGGCCCTCTACGGAGGTGTCCTCCCCCTTTCTATCGTGGACCTGGGTTGGAGGGTGTTGAATGCAGCAGTCCCATATAATAGGAGAATGCATAGGTTCACGGACCCCCAGGACACATGCCCTTTTTGCAGTCTTGTGGAGTCCGTGGACCATGCATATATAGGGTGTGGTAGGCTGCACTCCCTTTTTAGTTATTTGAAAAACCTGTTATTAATGTTTTGTTTGCAGTTCAGCCCCACGCTCCTGATCTACGGGCACCCGGTGCGGAAGGGGGTCAGGAAGGAGGAGGACTCCTCGTGAACCTGCTCCTGGGCCTGGCCAAGTTGGCCATAAACAGGTCCAGGCAGCGGGCGATCGACGGGGAAGCCCTGCCCGATTGTTTGTCCCTCTTCCGCGGCTACGTTCGCGGCTGGATGTCCCTGGAGAGGGAGCACGCAGTATCTGCTGGCACTCTCGAGGCCTTCCGTGCCTGGTGGGCACAGCGGGGACTGGGGTGCTTTATTGACCCCTTTTATCACATTTTGATTTAACGTTGTAAGTTTCCTTTAAACTGTGTTTTTGGTTTTACAGCTGACCTGAATTAGGGGTGTGGCTGATTTATCCCAATTTTGTTAATTTAGTTTAATTGTTTTGACTCTATAAGAGTTATTCTTCTTAACCTCTCTAACCCTGCTGCTATGTCTTGGTGCTCCCCCCAAATCCACAGCTGAGATGGAGGCAGCCAACTGACCGCTAGGCCCTGTCACTGATGACCTTGATGGATGTTCTCGGGAGAGCCAACACCTGAAGGGCCTCAGCCTGCTATGGATGTCCTGTCGTGGGCCAGCTGCACCCTATTCAGCCTGTTGAGCTGGAGCTGCTGGGGTCACAGGAAGAGGGAATTTAGTTGGGCCAGATATTCTTGGAGTCACCTGGGTGGGTGGCCCTGGAGTGTCGAGCTGCTGGTCCTCCTCCCTTTGGATGCCAAGCAGCCCCTAGCTGTCTCCTTGAGGAGAAGCGAAAGCTGGAGTGAGATTGAGCTGCTCTGCACCCCTCCCACATTGTGACTGTTGGAGGCCAACTATGGCATCAGTAATGCAATTCAGCCCCTGCAGCAGTCCAGGATCGATGTCCTGGACGAAGGTCTCCATGGCGGCCACCATCCTACCAGTGTTGAACTCAGTGTTTTGGCACGCTGGAGCTATCACCTCAGACTGAAGGCAGACAGACTCCTCCATTGTGCCTTGCAAACTGAGGAGTGCAGCAGACATCCCTTCCTGTTGTTCCTGAACTTGCCTTTGCAGCTCCAGCAACTGAGGTATGACCGAGTCCAGAGGCTCCTCATCTGACTCGGACTCTGCAGATTTCTGGACCCCAGAAGTCTTCCAAGTGCCGGAAACCTGTGAAGTCCCTGCTGTGGATCAGACAGTGCGATGTGCTCACCAAATTGTGACCCTGAGGCTACTCTAGAACTAGGTCCCACTGAGGTATGTGTCACTGCACTGGTGGAGGGTGTGGGTGAGCGCTGGGTCACGTCCTCAATTAAGGTGTCATCAGATTCTTCTTCCGAGGGGTCTTCAGGGCTTGAGTCAAGGACCCGGCTTGTGGACCCCCTTGGCTGCTTCCCAGGTGTGCCTGCGAAAGCAAATGCATGGAAGGGGGCTGTGCAACAGTGGACCTGACTCATAGCATGGTTATCTGAAAGGATGTTACACTGCTGGCTTCTCACTTGGCTGAGC